>NW_013952508.1:995032-1003682 GCF_001266775.1 Austrofundulus limnaeus | reverse complement strand
CTACCCCAGTTACCACTACTGTGCATGTGTGTCAAGGACAGAAAGGCAGATGTGGCAGTGGAAGGTGTCAAAGCAGTTTGGAGAGAAAAACAAAGTAAAGAACAAAAAAAAGAAAATGAGTAATCGATAATTAAATTAGTCATTGATTATTTTAATAATCGATTAGTCGTCGATTAATCGATTAATTGTTGCAGCTCTAGTTGGTGATGTGAGTTTTGTTTCATGAAAAGGGGAATGGAAACAAATACAGACAGACAGAAATGAAGGAAATTCAGAATTAAAACCTGACCTTTAATATCTGAACTAGGAGGAAACTAACGCAGAACAATGTGACGACACAAGAACAAACACTTAGTGGAACCGTGCTGAAGGAAACCAGGGAGTATGAGAAAAGGAAGGGGTGGTTAGTGATTGAAAATGGTGAGTGTGGAGCTGGAAACAGGGACAACTTCTAAGGCCTCTTGTATGAAGAGTACACAGCTATTTTTCTTACTGAAAGTTTGAGTATGCACAAAAATATTCAGAAATTTTAAACCATGTGAACACGTTTCTGTGCACCTTTCCGTCACACATCACAGTTAGCTTGAACCAGTGCTGCTGCATATACAAATTAGTATAAATACACGCCAGAATTCTACCCTTTGTCCAAATAACCACGGCAAAGATGTAAAGTAAGGCAAAAAACCAATTAGGTTTTACTGAATGTTCAATAGGTGTAGTAGTGTCAGAAGTGTCTGATCAGCTCTGCCTTCTGCAGGTTATTTTGTTTAAATGATTTTTTTGTCTGAAGCCAGTTGTTAAAAAAGCTAGAAGAGCAGCTGGTTTGATCCTACTGAACGTGAGCATGCAGTTGATGTTCACGTCTTTTTTCCATTACCACATTAACAAAAATAAAGTTTTCCTTCGTGGACTTTTCACTCAACACAACACTGAGCATTTAGTGAAAAAAAAACAATATATCTAGCCATCACTCTTGTCGTTTATGTACTTATATGAGCTGTGGGAGGGCAGAGGGAAGAATTATGATCATTTATGGCCCGCCGCATTTTCAGCCCGTTTATACTCCGTCAGGAAAAAGACGTCCGAAATGATGCAATCAGTGACCCGCTGTATTGAAGTATAACCCAAGCTTGACCCAGAGTCTGACCCAGAGCCAGAGGAGAATGAAGATCACCAAACTGTAGTTGGTATAAGTTCAGACCTTATTTAGAAGTAAAACACAAGTACTGCAATGTGATAGTCCAGAAAACATCATAGAAAATAAAGAAAACTGAACAGGTTGAAAAATATATCTCAAAAAGAATATAAATATATCTATGCAGCACCAGGAGAAACTTAATCAAACTTTTCAGTTTAAAATTCTTCTGCTAAATAAATGTAATACTCTTTGAATAGTGAGTAAATGTGAGAAAACATTTTAAAAGTGAATATTTCTTAACATATTTATAGCTTTGTTTGTGAGTGTGCAAACGAGTCCCCAGCTAGAAGGGGCCATGACATGGAAAAGTTTGTGAACACCTGTGATAGAGGATGATAAAACCACAAGAGTTTTAGGGTTACACAAAACTTCCTTTGTGAGGTCATGGTGGTTTATCATGGAGGTAGTAGTGTATTGAGGTTCTGACTGGAAGGGGGTGGTAGTGGTGGGAACACAAACGGTGAGGTTGGTTGTTGAAATTTTAAGATAGGACTGCCTCATGCCCACACTACAGCTGCCATAGATCATAGAAACAACCTAACGCACACTGTGGCAGTTGTGTTGTGTTAGCATGGCAAGTATATTCAAGAAAAACTAAGACATTGGATCTCGTTGATGTAATTGTGAGACTTTCCCACATGGACAATTCATTCTCAAACTTTGGGGGGAGAAATCCTGGTAAATCTGGTTCTGTTGCTAACCAAGGAGAAGCACTACTTTGTACATTTGTCACAAAGAGATCGCCTCTGTTATTTATTTTTTATTTCAATTTACTGATTTTTAACCAGGCAAATCCCATTGATTGTTTCCTCAGACAGTGTAGGAACTAGAATCTATATTGCCGAGTCGAGGCACAGTACCTCCTGGTCAGTGCAGCTACAGCTGCTCGGCCAGGCACCACGGATATCTGCCTGTGTCTCCACACTGTCTCCTTCGTGCACAAAAATCATCAAATCACCTTCCACAACATTTTGTTGACTGTCTTTATCATTGTTGCCAGGACAGTTGTAAAGACGGATGTATTTTCCAACAGCCTTGGTCGGCTGTTCCTCATTGAGCAGAAAAGAGATCCATGTACTGCAGCCACTTTTCACAAACTAACATGCCCATTAAGTTCTGACCAATTATACAATATTTCTTTCGAAAAGTAGTTCTGAGAGGGGATTCTGCAGAAGACGGTGTGTCAGCAGAAGAAAAATAAACAATTTTCGTCACACAGACAGACACAGCTGTTCTTGTGGACTAAAACAACAGATTTAAAGAACCTGCATATACTTCAAATACAAGACGTCAAAGAAAACAACTTCATATTTAAGAAACTTGGCATAAAACACATGATTTAATCCTTTTTGTCACATAACTGGCATATTGGCTTTTGAACTTGGCTCAGCTAAAGTGTAAGAGGAAGTGACATCAAAGGAAAACTTTACAAAAAAAGGAACTCCCTAGTCTTTGTATATTACTTGAACTCTATGTCTTCTTCATTTCTCTGATAGCGACTCCAAATAATCTAAAGAAACATCAGATTGTTCTCTACAGTCTGTGTTGTCGGCCATTGTAGCAATGTTCTGTTTACATTCAGACATTCCCCTTTGACATCACTTCCTGTTGCTTCACATGCAATTATCTCAACAACTGTTCATCTCAGTGTCGTAAAACTTCTTTTGCAACATGTCATTTATGTTATCTTTCCAAAAATGCATTCATATTTATCACAAAAAAATTGATGTCACGTGCACTTTAAGCGTGCTGCAGTTTTCTTCTGCAGGTTTTTCCATCCATCCATCCATCCATCCATTTTCTTCCGCCTATCCGGGGTCGGGTCGCGGGGGCAGCAGCTTCAGAAGGGAGGCCCAGACCTCCCTTTCCCCAGCCACTTCTTCCAGCTCCTCCGGGGGAACTCCAAGGCGTTCCCAGGCCAGCCGAGAGACATAGTCCCTCCAGCGTGTCCTGGGTCTTCCTCGGGGCCTCCTCCCGGTGGGACGTGCCCGGAATACCTCACCAGGGAGGCGTCCAGGAGGCATCCTTACCAGATGCCCAAGCCACCTCAACTGGCTCCTCTCGACGTGGAGGAGCAGCGGCTCTACTCTGAGTCCCTCCCGGATGACCGAGCTTCTCACCCTATCTCTAAGGGAGAGTCCAGCCACCCTGCGGAGGAAACTCATTTCGGCCGCTTGTATCCGGGACCTCGTTCTTTCGGTCATGACCCAAAGCTCATGACCATAGATGAGGGTAGGAACGTAGATCGACCGGTAAATCGAGAGCTTCGCTTTCTGACTCAGCTCTCTCTTCACCACGACGGACCGGTACAGCGCCCGCTTTACAGCAGACGCTGCGCCAATCCGCCTGTCGATCTCCCGCTCCGTTCTTCCCCCATTCGTGAACAAGATCCCCAGATACTTAAACTCCTCCACTTGAGACAGGGCGACCCCCCTGACCCGGAGAAGGCACTCTGCCCTTTTCCGGCTCAAGACCATGGCCTCGGATTTGGAGGCACTGAGCCTCATCCCGGCCGCTTCGCACTCGGCCGCGAACCGCTCCAGCGAGAGCTGCAGATCTCGTTCCGATGAAGCCAAAAGGACCACATCATCCGCAAAAAGCAGAGATGCGATCCTAAGGCCACCAAAACGGATCCCCTCAACACCTCGGCTGCGCCTAGAAATTCTGTCCATGAAAGTAATGAACAGAATCGGTGACAAAGGGCAGCCTTGGCGGAGTCCAACTCTCACCGGAAACGAGCCCGACTTACTGCCGGCAATGCGAACCAGACTCTGACACCGGTCGTACAAGGACCTGACAGCCCGTAACAAAGGGCCCGGTACCCCATACTCCCGGAGAACCCCCCACAAGGGCCCCCTTGGGACACGGTCGAACGCCTTCTCCAAGTCCACAAAACACATGTAGACAGGTTGGGCGAACTCCCATGCGCCCTCCAGGACCCTGCTGAGGGTGTAGAGCTGGTCCAGTGTTCCACGACCAGGACGAAAACCACACTGCTCTTCCTGAATCCGAGGTTCGACTATCCGACGGACCCTCCTCTCCAGGACCCCTGAATAGACCTTACCAGGGAGGCTTAAGAGTGTGACCCCCCTGTAATTGGAGCACACCCTCCGGTCCCCCTTTTTAAACAGGGGGACCACCACCCCAGTCTGCCAATCCAGGGGTACTGCCCCCCGTTTTTCATTTCTACAAATTATACATCCATCCATGCTCTAACAGGTCGAAATGGGATTCATCATCCCCACTACTCTAATACACTACTTGAACAAATTGTGAAGGGGATCCTAAGCAATTTTTATAATAAAAATGCAACCGTTATCAAAAAGTGTTGGGTTTTCTGTTCCGAGGATTCTTGGCCACAGCACAGCTACAGTAGGTCGACTACTTATATTAATAGACAAGTCCTCCGGTTATCTCTTAACCTCAAAATGGACTATGATTCACTCCATTTCCTTCATCAAAAGCTGGTTACCGTGGATGACTCATCACCACTGGTTATAATTTGGATAAATGGCCCGTGTGTCACGGTTCATGTGGGCTCAGAAGGTTGATAATGTCACCCAGGTCCAGCGGGGAAGGAGAGGTCTCAGATGGAGCTCTGGAGCATCAGTGGTGGGAGAAGTATTTTCCATGTCACAAAGAACCTTATCAGAATGTAATTTTCATCAGCAACGAGAGAGATATGCCTCATTGTGTTAGAGCGAGGAGTGATTTAATGTGATGTATGGCTGCTTTTCAAAGCCAACACTATCTAGGTCACCCAGACTCCCCAGTCTGCTCCGTGTTTTAACAGCTCCCTGTGTCTTTTAGGATTTAGGTCACAGTTAACGAGCATCACTCATTTTCCCAGCTACTCTCGACTGGTTGGGGATGTCGAAAGCTCTTGACAAAAGCCACCATTTATTAATTAATTTGCTCATTTTAGTACTACCTCTCTCACGTAAAGAAAAAAAGAGAAAAACCTCCTTGAGCAAAGTCAATTTCACTTCTGCTCGTATCCCTCATTTTCTTCCTTCCCTCGGCCTGATTTTCTCTCAGTCTCTGTGGTGCTGGAACTTCACAAACACGATTTTGGTTTGTTGGTTTCTATTTGAGTCGAAATTCCTTCCTCGCATGCAGTTTATGAAACAGAACTGGGGCACGTTGTCACCTAAACCTGACGTATGACTGCTCTGTGTTCCTCAGCATGAACCACAAAAACAGAGGAGTTTTAAATTGTGAACATCATTTATGTTATTATTGACACATCTGTCAAAAACCTTGTCCTATGTTGTTGCATAGCTTTAAAATAAACCTTGAACATTACTTTTAAAAAAAATGCTTGATCACAAACTGTGTGTTTTTACTTTTGATAAATGTTGCACCGAGTAAATTTAGCAAAATTCTTTGAGGAAAAATGGAATTATTTATAAAGTCTTTGGCGCTGTAATGCACATCACAGTTGGAATTTAAATAACAAAACTGGCATTTTGATGATTAATTTACTGTTTTGTGCAATCACAGTTTGAGTTTTATGATTGTTTATTTGCTGCTGATTATGCTTTTTTTTAAACTTTTATATTGTATAAAATGTTCAGATTTCCCTACTCCCTGATTATTTTTTGATATTTAAACAAATTATACATTGATTTGTTGGCCTCTGTTCATTTTCACCAGGACTCACACTGCTGTAGGCCTCACAGTTTTCTATCAAGTCTGCTCAGCGTGTTTAATTGAAGCTTCAGCTCAAATCTTTAAAACTGGAAGCGAAGGGTGTTTTGAACATATCATATCTCCTACATACACCACATTAGAAACATAAAATTTATTCTGTGTGATCACCAGAGTTTTCTGCTGCTCACAGTTCAAGAATGCTTAAAACCTGATTTATGGTTTTTACACAGCGACTGCTTGTTTCAGGTTTACTTTTCAGTCTGCGTTGTTCGTCTGCCTCTCATGAACGCGGCAGTCAGGGAACGACAACACAGGTGTGTGCTTATCATGGTGATAGTGTACCACCAGCTTCACTATTATTTGATCGAAGCTCTCTTCACATTTCTTGTACAGTTTAAACACCCACGTCTGCATTTTTAGTAAGCTTATTCAATCAGGTTTTTATTTAATTTGAAAATGCTTATAATTAAATTTTAAAAATTTAGATTTGTATCTTCAGTTTATGTTGCAGAGAAACAAAAGTTTAAGATAAATGGCAATTATCACCCTTTGGTTGTCTCTGTGGATGGAGATGATTCATTAAAGCATTTTTCAATCATGTTAGCTCTCTCAGTGATATAATAGGCAATCACCGAACACGAGTTGGTTTTTAAAATCAGATCATTCTTGAGATTTGTTTTTTCTTTTTTTTTCCACTTGCAGCATCCCAGCAAGTGACGTTTCCTCCTGAGACTGATTTTTAATAGACTGCACAATCAGCCTCATATTGTGAAACAAGTGAGGCTCGGAGCCACTGATGAGCAACAAAGGTTGAACAGCCATCTATCACCGGATACGGCCAATTACACCTCCATTCACTCTGCTCCCCGTGGAAGGCAGCAGCCTGCACATCCAGTCTGAGAGGAGGACTAGACCACTCTGAGGTGGGAATGTTGGCGTGGCCCGGGGGCTGCCAGAGCGTTTGTTCCACAGACTGGCTCTGGCACCTCACCAGGGTCATCTATGTTACAACAAACCTGGGACCTGTCCCAGCAGAACTCTTCTCCACAACCACATCCCGTTTTTTTTTTTTAATCCATGCTTCGATTGCAGGCTTAATTTAGACCTTTTATTCCCCTCTACATCAGATAATATCAGCCCCACAATCAACAATAAGGTTAAATCACTTGGCGGTGGCCTTACATGCGTCTAATAGACATTAAATCTGTGATAAGGTTAATACGTTTTAGTTGAACTAATTAAAATCTTCACCGGAGAGAATTTGACTGGCATGTGGGTCTTTGTGGCAACACTGCAGTCTGTTCCAATAAGCAGCAACTTTACAGCTCATATGCCAGTCTGTCTTTTAGTTAAATCTCTCAGAACGTAACCATCAGATGTAAATCTACAACTTTTTAAATCAAACAGATTTAATATGGCTTCCACAGCTAATTGACCTTTTCAAAGGCAAAAAAAAAATGTAATAACTCAGTAAATTTTACAGATAATGGGCTAAAATTTAGCATGATAGTTGCTGGGAGTCATCAACATCTCATACTAAAGCTAACACTTCACATGAGATCTTTGTTTAACGCTATGGCATACAAGTCCAATGGGCAATGAGTATTCCCTTGAGGAATGCTTAACAAGGTTATGGTATAAAATAATTTTGACCACATATTAGGTCACATCTTTATCCTGTGCTGGTGACCCACTGATAACGGCATGAATGCATTAAGAAACATTTGTATGTAGGGATACATGGAGTAATGGATGCAAATAAATAATAGCTTTATACATTATTGTTATAAAAAGTAAATAGCTGTATACAAAATGGCAATAACATTGTACCATATTTTGTGGATTATAAGTAGCACTTTTTTCATAGTTTGGCTGGTCTCGCAATTTCCACTCCGAGGTGACATAGCTATGGTTTTTTCCTTTTCATGATTCAACTTTGGACTGGTGTGTTTAGTTCATACTGACTGACAGCAACTAAGAAATAAACATTACTGTCTGCAGTCATGAGAGGGCGCTCTATAGGCTTGTGACAACTATGGGATATGTAGTTCCGCTACCGATTAATGAAACTAAAGAAAGATGATGGTATGAGGTAGAATGAGATTGGTGAATTTACTGGTAACTTTAACTATATTGGGCCCGGCTGGTTGTGTTTGCATTGCGCAGAGAGCTGCCTCACTGTAAAATATTTCAAACGCAAAAAAATTTAGTCTGTGTTATTTGTGACACAACAATAATGGACTACACTAAACTCCAAAAAAGTACCTTAGACTGTACCAGACCATCCAATAGTCTGACGCTACTGATGAGGGGGCAGGAGGACACACAGGAGGATGAGCTAATAATGGTAGCTTGTTGTTGGTACTGTAACTTGTTTTTTGGTATCTTAGTGCAGATGTTGCTTAATTGAACTTGAACTTGTGGAAATTAAAATTAGAGTTACAAACGATTCACGTAAAGTTAATCTCATCTATGTCATGTGTCTGCGGTAATTAAGACAATTCCAGGAGCTATGTTCTGTGTGATATTGTGTTATCCCAGATTAAAGGTCTGTTCTGATGTGAGGTGTGACTCTGAAGCAACTTATAGTCCCGAAAATGCAGTATAAATTGAGGAAGTGGTAGTATAACTTGGTGCAGTGACAAATAATCAGAAGTACACACTGACCAGCATCCACATAAGGGTTAAATATTGCTTGTAACCAACAGAGATATGTTTTTTGCTTGTGTCACTGCACATGTGTGTGTGTGTGTGTGTGTGTGTGTGTGTGTGTGTGTGTGTGTGTGTGTGTGTGTGTGT
>NW_013952508.1:991451-994992 GCF_001266775.1 Austrofundulus limnaeus | reverse complement strand
GTGTGTGTGTGTGTGTGTGTGTGTGTGTGTGTGTGTGTGTGTGTGTCAACAGGAAATTATCTCAAAAATCATTGGGTAAATTTGAATGACGCCCTCACAAAGTAATCATTGATACATCAACAACTGAATAACTTTTGGTGTCAACTCCGTCTTCTGCCTCTTATCTGTGGTGGTATATACAGTATATAGAGAAACCCAGACATACATTTCTCCAGCTCCTCCAGGGGGACCATAGGGTTTTCCTAGACCAGAGAAGACACACAGTCCCTCCAACGAGTTCTTTATCTGATCCAGGGTCTCTTTCGTGTGGAACGTGCCTGGAACACCTCCAAAGGGTGGCATCCTAATCAGACGAACCACCTGAACTGACTCCTTTTAATGCGGCGCAGCAGCAGCTCTACTCTGAGCTCCTCCCCGCCTTTAAGGCTGAGCCCTGCCACCCTACAAAGGAAGCTAATTTTAGCTGCTCGTATCCAGCCAGGATTTTGTTCTTTCGGTCATGATCCATGTGAGGACCACAGGTGAGGGTTGGAGCATGGACAGACCAGTAAATCCAGAGCTTTACTTTTCGACTCAGCTCTTTCTTCATCACAAACAACCAAAGCAACTCTCTCATTACTGAGGGCAAGGCCCTGATCTGTCAACCCATCACCTGCTCCATCACTCAAGAACAAGACACCCAGAGACATAAACTCCTCTACCTGAGGTAAAGACCCTCTTCCAGACTCAGGTGGACCATTCTAACAACAGACTAAACAAACTTAGCAAACACAAAAAGGCTAAAATTCAGTCAGTTTTAGCTAAAAGTCGTTGTGATCAACCCATTCTCACTCCCAATTCGTCACATATTGACGCTTGGTCAGATACCGTCTACGTCCAGTTTTGGCGTGTCAGGTACACCCCCTCATGTCAGTTATTGATGAGGTGAGACGGAGGAGGAGCCTGTTGTCATATTTTTGAAAAGAGTAGAAAATGCACGACAACTAATCATTGTAGACCCTAAATTGAACTTCTATTACCCCTAGACATCCTATCCCTGACCTCAGTACCTAAAATTAACCAGTAATCCTGATCCCTAATATTAACCACGGACCCCAACCCAAAGACCCCTATGTGGGGCAAACCTGGAAAAGCCATGGGCATCAATAACTGACACAAAGAGGTTACCGGATGCATCAAAACCAGACGCAGATGGTACCTGGCTAAGTGTCAATAAGTGACGAGTTGGGAGTGAGAATGTGTTGGTGTGGTAGTAGATGAGTCATCTGCTAACGTGCTCTGAGCAATAACTGATCACACAAGATCTGATTGTAACATTTTGACAGTATTTCAGTCAACAAAATATTTAATGAACAATGGGATGGATGTATTTGAAACTTGAGAGATAAACCCTTAAATCAAAGGATTGTACTTCCGCACATGTACAATTTATGACATTTTACACTAAGTCTGTCAACACAAAAATGTCTCAAACTCTAATTTTACGAATATTAATCTTAAATTTAATGTAGTTGCTGAGAGTCATCCACAACTCATACTTTTAAGTGGTAACAGATGATGTGAACACAGGTTTGACCAAAATGGATACAACTTGATGCCTTTTCATTATAAAATGATCTGTTTAAAACTCAAGAAAGGATGTGTGTGAAATGACTTAATTTGATATGTATTCATTGTCTTAAACATTATAAGTGTGCCTGAAAGACAACCTTGAACGTTTGTATTTAAAAACAAGAAAGATCTCTTCTGTTTCCTCTTTTCCTGTTCTTCCAGAGGGAACTGATAGCCTCTGTGCTCATCCACGCCTCATTAGTTCAACGCTCAGACAAGATGGAGGGCTGAGGATGGACCAGGGAAGTGTGTGACGACCAGAAAGGTGAGGGGTGGAAAAAGACAGAGACATTTTTATTTTAGGTATTTATTTAACCCCATTTGTGGTCTGAGTGTATAAAAAAGAGGTCTGATTGGTTTGGGTTCAGCGAGAACAGCTGGTAAACTAAACAAGCATTAGCACACAGTCGCTTTGCTGGGCAGATTTGTGTCAGCAAAGGCCTCTGAGCTGTGCACCCAGTTAGGCGTGTTTGTAACATGATGGGTCATGGCTAGCAGGAGGGCAGCTCCTCGCCGCCCTCGAAAACGTCCCTGCATTAACGTTTCACCAGCTCTGCTGCGGGAAAAACCCGACTCGGCTCCAGAGCGATGAGCCACGGAGCGAGCCCGTGACAGATATGGAGAAATATGCTCCCAGCAGAGGTCTCCAGACACAAATATCAATGCCGTTTGTTTTGGAGGTTTGCTTTTCTCAGGCAGCTACTGCTGCTAGAACAGACATATTCAGGCTAATAAAGTGTCACGAGCTCCCGGTGGTAAGAATAAACAATGGCATGAAAACAAGATTCCCTCTTTATTTGTCTAATCACAGCCTCCGTGTAGAGCGGGTCTGGAAATGAGACTCCTGGACCGATCACAGAACAGCTAATTGGTGAGTGTGGCTTTCCAAAGCACCTCCTCTGATGAGACTCTGTGGCTCCCCTGAAGAGTCTTTAATTCACTGTTGATTTGGTTTGTTGTGCTGCGTCTCAAGTGTCTGAGCAGTGTGTTAAACGGCCTATTCACCACGCCGGGATGGTGGGAGAGAGAACTGGGTGGGCTCCAGAAGGCCTGGCGAGCACTTTACGGTCAATCTTTTCTCCCTCTGCCACTCTGCTTTTGATTTGCTCTAAATGAATCATTCTAATGCTACAGTTTTCTCATTTATTCAGCTCCCTTTTAACATCTTTTTCCCCCCTCCTAGTTTTCATCTGCCCTGATTTTCTTTTTTTTCTTCCTGTGTGTGAAATATTAAAAGGTTGAAGCCTGTTTTCTTTGGCTGCCATGTCACCTCTGCCTTCATTTGTGAGCAACAAAAACAGTGAACACAAGGGCTCAGTCATTATTTTATGCTGGGAGTAATTAATGAGATAATTAGTGTTTTTTTTCCCCCTCCTTTCTGTCTGTGCTCTTCTCCAGCTAAATAACTAACTAAAAGGTGTCCTCTTTAATCTGGAGTGAGTCACGGACACAATAAAGATTCCCTCGCAGCAGCTTCATGACACTCACCACGATTTATTTTGACTATTCACGCCAGAAAAAGAACAAATTTGATTCAGAAGCGCTGCAGATGGGGAACGTGACAATCAGACACCAGAGAGCTTGTGGAGATGAAATAAAAGATCAAAACTGCTGAGCTCAAAAACAACACCTGACGTCTGCAGAAGCACATTTCAGAAGGTTCTTGTTGATCTGTTGGCTGTCACACACTCCATACTGAGCTGCTGAAGAACAGCTTCATTTAATGAGTGAGTTAGAGAGGAAGCCTGTCTGCATCTGGAAGTGTTTTTTATTTTCCTATATATAACATGACCTGAACATACTTCAGATTTTAGACTTTTTATGTTTGTTATCTGAATAAAAACAAGTGGAAAACAAGGTTCATCCATCCGTCCATCCATCCATCCATCCATCCATCCATCCATCCATCCATCCATCTATTCATCCGTCC
>NW_013952508.1:987603-990930 GCF_001266775.1 Austrofundulus limnaeus | reverse complement strand
TCAATCCGTCCATCCATCCATCCATCCATCAATCATCCATCCATCAATCATCCATCCATCCACCCAGCCGTCGGTCTTTCCATCCATCCATCCATCCATCCATCCATCCATCCATCCATCCATCCACCCAGCCATCCGTCTTCCATCCATCCATCCATCCACCCAGCCATCCATCCATCCATCCATCTATCCATCCATCCATCCATCCATCCATCCATCCATCCATCCATCAGAGCATCCATCCATCCATCCATCTATCCATCCATCCATCATCCATCCATCCACCCAGCCGTCCATCTTTCCATCCATCCATCCATCCATCCATCCATCCATCCATCCATCCATCCATCCATCCATCCATCCATCCACCCAGCTGTCCATCCATCCGTCCATCTATCCATCCATCCATCCATCATCCATCCATCCATCATCCATCCATCCACCCAGCTGTCCGTCTTTCCATCCATCCATCCATCCATCCATCATCCATCCATCCATCCATTCATCCATCCATCCATCCACCCAGCCATCCATCCATCCATCTATCCATCCATCCATCCACCCAGCCGTCCATCCATCCATCCATCCATCCATCCATCCATCCATCATCCATCCATCCACCCAGCCGTCCGTCTTTCCATCCATCCATCCATCCATCCATCCATCCATCCATCCATCCATCCATCCATCCATCCATCCATCCATCCATCCATCCATCCATCCATTGTCTCTCCAGAGTCTTGGGTCTTCCTCGAGGTCTCCTCCCTATGATCAACCACCTCAGCTGGCTCCTCTTGATGTGGAGGAGCAGCAGCTCTACTCTGAGTCTCTCATGGAGAACTGAACTTCTCACCCTGTCTCTAAGGGACAGTCCAGGTACCCTGCAGAGAAAACATTTTAACCACTTGTATCCATGATCTTGTTCTCACAGTCACTGTCCAAAGTTCATGACCATGTGATGGTAGGAACGTAGACCGATCTGTAAACAGCTCCTCCTTACAGCTCAGCTCCCTCTGAATCACAACAGACCAACAAAATACTGCAGAAGCTGCACCGATTTATTTGTCAGTCTCACGCTGCATTTTTGTCTCCCTCACAAAACCATGAGAGACTTGGACTCCTGCACTTGAGGCAAAACCGCACTCTAAGAGCACAGTCCTCCTTTTTCTGACTGAGGACCATCAGATTTGGAGGTGCTGGTCCTCAGGGGAATCTCTAAAGCTGCTTCATGCTTATTAACCCTACATTGCAGCTGCAAAAAACAGGCTGCATTTGTGTTTTATTGTTAAATGAAAACTGATTTATTTTTATTAGCAGCATTTTTTTTGGTCCATGTTAGATTTTCTAACACGAGCTGTTTGTGCCAGTGTTTGTGGACTGGCACAGTTTTAAACTGGACCCTCGATCAGCCCAGCTTATGATTTGAGAACAGATGCTAATTCGCCCAGTTGAATAAATATGGACCTAATTATAATAAATAATGTCATTTGGCTATTTAAAGCCAAAGGCGTCCAAGTCTAAATGCAAAATTCATATTTAAATTCATTATCAATGAGCTGCTCATTGTTGTCACCAGCAGCCCCTCTGTTGGCTCAGGTTCTGCTCTTCATCGTGTCCAGCTGGCCTGTCCCTGCTCTTCATCCTCAGCTCACTCAAACCAGAATGACAGAGAAGTGCAGCTCTTTGTGACTCCAGGAAGAGTTGGAACAGAACCAGTCAATGAATGACTGAAAGGAAAAGAAGAAAAGCTTTTCATCTGATTTCAAATTGTGTGTGAGCTCATCTCATCAACCGCTGTGGTTTCATCTCACTCTGGAATGCCTGAAGATGACACTTTAAAGGGATGATTTAGCAATTCTGAGTTGGGGTTTTGTGCAAAGGATATTGAACTCAGTTTGGAAATTAAAATTGATTCCCGCTTTTAAAACACCTTTTTAATCTCTCCGAGTTCTTCGTGGAGTTTATAATGTTCATTTGTCACGCCTAAACAGGGTGCGAGTGCAGCTTCTTCAAACACGACACAATTCTTCATGGAATAAGACTTTTAAATCTAGCAGTTACGTTTTGTGACTTTACTGAACTTAATATTACGAAATAAACAAATTCAAAGCTAATAGAAAGTGAATGTCAAAAGACTGAGTTACTCTCGAGTGTAAAAGTGATTCTCTGCTGATGCCTTTCAAGATTTTATATTGACAATCTAGCAACCAATCAATCATGTAATAAGCTTATGTAACATAACAAACAGTTGTTGTTTATCTTCCTCTATTAACACAGTGACAAACTATCATTCGTAAAATAACAAAAATTACATATTTTACATTTTCATCTTCTTTATACAAATGACTCCCACAGAGGGGTTCAGTGTTTCTGAGAGACAACCTCCTAGCTCCGAGCTAAAGCTGCCCTAAAGGAAACTCAGCTAACACCTCCTGCTGCCGACTTACAAGCACAACAAGCTCCAGAATTAAAGGGATATGAGAGGTACTTCATCAACCTTTGATGAAACAGCACCATCACTTTTTCGACACACAGAATCTGATAGTTATTTGCAAATGCAGCAGTTAGCTGTAGCAACTCCCTAAACAGTGTTGGATCACTGCCAGCAGGAATTTCATTTAATTTATGTCAAAATTAATGTGTGAAATTGATGATACTGATTTATAAAATAAGTCCCATGAACAATGGTGACATTTTAAATGCTGGAGTTGTTTTAAGGCAGAAATATATCAGCACTGAAAGCGGTCGACTCAGACAACCCGTTATTAACTCATCAATAGAGTTCAAACAGAGTCTTCTAAAGCTAATATTTACATCTTTCAACAACTAAATCGTCAACATGTTAAAGCAGTTCTTGAGAATATATTTTAAACACTGATGTCACTTTCATATGACTAATCTTACAATAAGAAGTTATTACTGGCTGCACCACAAGTGCTCTAGCTAGCTGCCGCTGCAGCTTTTTGTGCTAGCAGAGTTCCAGAGTTCCACCAATTAACCTCTGACTTGATGCATCACAAAGGTTTAAAATTTGTTTTTACATGAAACGCAAAAAAAACAACAACAAAAAAACAAAACAAAACAAAACTGAGATTTGAGTTGTGTTGCTATGTAAGCATTTCTCTTTGGTCTTGGCTACAGTAAGCCTACTAGCTGTTAGCTTGCCAATCAAGTTACACTGGGCCTCATGCAAGAACATGTTCGTATTCTTATCCTAAATTTCTCTTACTTTTGTTCGTACAAAGGGTTCGTACGAACATGTCACGTCAGATTCAACAGTAACTTGGATTGGAATGTCAATACTCCAAACTTTGGCCACCACATGAC
>NW_013952508.1:985198-986788 GCF_001266775.1 Austrofundulus limnaeus | reverse complement strand
ACATTGGTGAATGCCACAAATTCTCCTAAATCACTCGTACGCACAATTTAAGAACAAATCTGTGCGTACGAAAGGTTCTTGCATGAGGTCCAATGTTCCCACCTTAGTGACCTTTATTCAGCAGGTATCTTGTCCTCTCTAGTGACTCTTTAAAAATATAAAACTGTAACAAATTTATTAATCACATCTGGTGTTATTTGAGACTTTTGGAGATGTGAAGCACCTTTTGTTCTTCTTGTCAATGAGTGGTGGTGCTGCATTAGGCCCCTCCCACAACCCACTGACAGGCAGTCCAGTCCTGAAGCAGCATCCCTCCCAGCTGCAGTCGGAGCAGGAGACATTCACGTCTCTGTGTCCAGACTGCAAATGAATCATGCATGAAGCCGCCGCCGACTGATCCATGATGGGATGTAAATTTTATTTTTCTAAAATAAATCACAGGACTAGAATAAACAATTAGTGTCTTTTTCACTGGTCCCGAGGGGGGGAAATAAAGAAAGATGGAACTGTGACATCAGAAGAAAGTTTATTTTTAGTTCTAAATATGTTTAAATTTTATTTACTTTTACTCTCACCCATTATTTATCTCTGGCAAATTAAATCAGGCAAAAAATATTTTTGGCTTTGTTTACACAGCAGCTGCTCAATTCCATTTTTTCGCAAATCAGTTTATTTATTTATTTATTTTTTGCTTGTACATTCATATAATTTAAAGACAGACAGCTCTCTAGTCTTCATGTTTCTTTAACAAGATAAACCTATTTTATAGGTTTAAACTTGGCCAAAATGTATATTAGTCATGAAGAATCAACCCTAAAGGAAACACCTGGTCAATAAGAAACACCTGTCAGTCACATGTTCCAGTAGCTTTGCTCATGCTGTGTTGTAATACAAACAGTGATACAGTATATCCTAAGTTGTTTAACACATCTACATGTAAATACCAAGATAAAAGCTGACATTCTCAACTCTTGTCTCATGGACATATTTTGATCTTAAACCCAAATGTCTTCAGTGAACAACAAAAACAAAAGAACTTGACTTGTTCCAACACTTTTGGAGGGGACTGTATAGTGCTGGAAGTGAAGTATTGATCCCAGAAATTCATTATCGGTATGATCGGACAACAAAGTTAGTGTCAGATGTTGCTGCAGATTCTCAGTCATCCATGGAAAAACAAAGCAACTTTTCTTCTGTTCTGCAGCTGAAGATGTGTGGTGTTCTAAGAGTTAAACTGTTCTAAGATTTAAACTGTTCTAGAGATTTAAACTGTTCTAAGATTTAAACTGTTCTAAGATTTAATCAGCTGGAGGTGGGGCAGCACAATAAATTGCAAATATATTGTCATCGCAATATCAGTGTTTGCAATATTCATATTGCAAAGGATGGTTTGGAATGCAATAATTGTTAACTAATGTATTTCAAGAGTTTAGAAGTTGTATTTTCATGCTATATAAATATTTACCCAGTTGAACAGAGTCTCACAGCAGCAAAAGATTACACCAGACACAAATGACCTTGCCAAAAATTCTAAAGGTCACATAGAGCAGGAAGTACAGATTAGAAAGGGAGGAAAGAAATATATATATA
>NW_013952508.1:978104-983459 GCF_001266775.1 Austrofundulus limnaeus | reverse complement strand
GGAAAAAAATATACAGTATATATATTACACCTGATATCGTCATCGCAAGATTTACAAATAGTATCGCCTTCGCAAGATTTTCTAATATCATGCAGCACTAGCTGGAGGTTAGAATTAGTCGGGTCAATTTCATCAGAATGAGAATCACAAAACATCGGATTTATTAGCACAAACAGAAAACAACTGGGTTGAACATCTGATTTATCCACCAAAAAGTTTAGACCATGATTTTAACACTGCTTTGGTCATGTCGTATCACGCCACGTGCTTATATGCCCCCCAAAAAAGTGTCTCTGTCCGCCTTTCCTCGGTCAGTCAATCCCAGAGCTAATCCACAGGCAGAATTCTGCTGACAACAAAATTGTAAGTGTGCCGTACTCGCTTCTATCCGCTTAGAACCACCAGAGAGGAGGTTCTGAAAGTGCGCTGTTGGAACCTTAAATGGAGACGCATTTAGCCTAGACTGAACTGAGCAGAACCACATACTGTACAGGCTCGAGGATGGAGGGCGTGTAGCCCTCTAAGGTCTGGGGTCTAAATGGCCATTTTGGATAATTTTGAATTTACTCTTACATTTTCATCTTAAATTTACCATGCCTTGTTTGGAACCATTATTGTCAGCACAACCAAAACACTGTGTACGCTCCGTTCTCCTGCCTCCAAAACACTCTTTTATTATTGGTTGCTTTGGAAATGTGGTGCATTTCAGGGAATCTGAAAAATGGGTGCCATGTTGCATTCAAGCACTTCCTGGTCACAAAACATTCACTGAATGTGCAGCAAATGCATAAAAAATGCTCACAAAATCATGGCGAAAATGATGTGTCATAAATCTGGTTTTATTTGGAAATAAATAAAAAGTAAAAACACTACTTTTGTAGAGTTTGAAATTGTGTAGATTTCAAACCAGTTGAAATGAGCAGTCAGCATGCTGCCATTTTTGTCACATTAGCCCTTAATATGATGATGCCCACTCTGGAGTGGGCTTGGACCTTAGAGGGTCAATGACTTTGAAAACAGCCAAAAACTGTTTCCCTCACTGAGGAGTTATGGTTACGTCAAAACTAATTACTATTGCAACAAATTTAGGTTGTTTAAGACAGTTTGTACAACAGGTAAGAAACAAATCTTTGGCCAAAGAGCTTTTTAACTCTTTCATGAGTAATCTTTCTCAAGCGCAGGAAAATGTTCCTTTTTATAAACCTCAAAAGAACAACAAAAGAAAAAAAATCTCATTTATTTTGGGTGTCATCCCAAGCTACACTCCAGAAAGTTTTCAAAGACAACATTAGACACAAAGAGAACTTGTTGAACCCCCTCAGCTGCTCAGGTGCTGCGTTGTGCTTTCATGACTTCATAATTGTGTTGTGTTTGTTGTTGTGAGGCAGCCGAGCCCACAAAAAGAAAAGGAAATAATTTAAACCTCTTTGTTAACGTTCCGTTCAGCGGCATTTTGCGGTGATTTGATTTTGTTTTTGCCGCCGCAGTACAAGTAGCTACTATTATTCCCAACAAAGTAGCTTTCTACTGTTTTTTTTCTCCAGAGAGCACCTTTGATGTCGCTCATTTCCTCCCGCTACAAAAATATCAGGTATTTCACAAGAAAGCAGCTTCAGGAGCACACACACACACACACTCACACACACACACCAACTGTCTGGTCCCCTGATGACAATCCAGTGTGTGAGCTTGTAATTAGTGGATGTCCCACCACACCTCAACTTCTCTCATTAATCTCACATGAGTGATTAGGCTGCTGCGACGTATGGAACCACGGGAGGTGTGAAGCTGGGTGTGAAACTGTTGTCATCTCATATGTTATCACACTCTGGGGACTAGGAGGGGGGGGTTAAACTGCGGTGGGTACAGCCCATTGGCAGCTAATCATGTCGCTAATGATAAGTGATATATTCACCTCCTTCTCATTATAACGGCGTCACAAGGTCAGAGTCTCCCACAGATGGCGTCCGCCCGCCAGCAGCCGCGGCCTCGTCTTCCAGAGGAGCTGCTGCTGCTTCTGCGTTTTCTCTTGTTTTGCTTCGACCCAAAAGCGGAGGCTGGTGAGGAGCCTGACAGGATCGTTCTGAACGTGACACTTGACGGCTGATTAAAGCAACACGTCGACGGCGGCTCCGGCTGCGGCGCTCTGATGAGAAGCCATCTAAAGGGTTTCGTCAGAAGACGTCATGCTGACCTCTGCCGCTGCGCCAGATGCTCGCTGTTCGGTGAAACGCCACATCAGAACCACGGAGGGTCTCTCTCCTCACCCCCCGCTGCTGGGTGAGGCGAGACACAACCCGCTTCATTAAGAAGTGAACTAAGTTTTAAGACGGAATAACTGCCGACACAAGTGAAGTGTTCAGAAGTCAGGATGAAAGGAACGCAGGGTACGATCCAACCAAGGAAACGTTTGGTAATGCTGGGAAGGATGAAGGGGGAGGGCTATCAGCTCTGTCAAATACATTTCAAGCATAGAGGCTTGAGCTGTGTCAGCAAAGAACCTCACCAAGTGCTACAGTTCATCAGTGGTGGGCAGCACTAATCTAAAACCCTAAAGCACTAACTTTGATATTTGGGTCCCCTGATTCTAAAGCACTAACACACCTAAACATTTAGCAAAAGCCAATTCTGAAGCACTAAAAACCCAGCTGACCCATGTAAAATTCCTCAGAGTCAACAGGAGACAATATTTTCTGTGTGCAAAAATGTATCGTTCATATCAGGGCTATTCATCTAAACTGCTCAGGGGGCCACAGTTACTGCAGGTCAACAGCTGAGGGGCCGAACATCCAGCAATTAAAGTTATTATGTAAATAAACCAAGTATTACAAAGATCTGTTACTTTTGAATTAATTTATTTTGCTGTGTTTAATCATGAATACAACATACAGAACCCTATAAAAGTAGTGATAATTAAACTATATCAAAAACAAAAACAACACATCATGCCTCCTATTATTTGACACAAATATAATTTTGACATCTCTGACTTGCCAAATTTTTAAACCAATTTTATTTTCACTTTCATCAGTTTGTCTTCAACTGCTTGAAGTTTTAACTGTCTTGAGTGTTTATAGAAATGGTTTTTACCAGCTTGTAGCCACGATTCAGACGTTTCTGTAGACACCAAACATGTCTATGTTTAACTAAAGGAACAGAGCTTTGGGCTTAAGAGATGAATAAACCAACTGGCAGGCCGAACTTTGGCCGTATGTGGCCCGCGGGCCGCCAGTTGAATAGTCCTGGTTTATATTGTAATATTAATTATTGTTAATATTGTTATTATTTCATATAGTGTAGTGGTTCCGAAAGTTGGGGTTGGGACCTCTTTGTCGGTCACAAAACATCAAGTGAGGGTCCCCAAACGATTTCCAGACATCAATTTAAAGGCAAAAAAAAAAAAATAAAATGCTAATAGAATATTTTCATCATGATTATTGCAATTTTTTAAACAATCATAAATGAATAAAAATCAGTATCATAGGTTTGTTTATAGTTATTATTCCCATGTTTAACATAGTTATTAGCAAAGTTTGCTAATAACTAAACAAGTTAAACAAGTAATAAATGGAGTCACGAGTGTCTGCAACTGTTATGTTGTGGGTCGGAGCAAAAAGGTTTGAAAACAACTGATCTAGTGGATAAGTGACACCATGGGGGTAATTTGCAGCGTGGTTAAGGGGGTTATGACCTCCACAACAATTTGGTCCAATCAATATACCCCCCCCCCCCCCCCAATAAAATGACATAATTTGCACAAATACAATAGAAATTACCTGGTTAGGTAGACCGGTGCAGCTCTCGTTGTCTTTAGGTAATTTTGACCTAATTAAACAATGTCCGTACGTTTAAACCTAATTGCTGAAAGTGACATGTGGGGTTTTAGAGCATAACCCCCACCGATGGTCGACCTAAAGTTCTGCTCTTGAGTGACACACATATGACCAACATGTCTGACAGCTGTCACCCTCAGCTGTTGACGATAATGTTGATCAATGATATTTAAAGAACTCAATTAGTGCTTATGAATTTAGCCCATAAATTTAGCAAGTGCTAATCCACTAATGAATAAAGAAATTAGCAAAAGCCCTAAAGCACTAATAAGAAAATTAGTTCCTCTATTAGTGCTTTAGTGTTTTAGGGGAACTGTGCCCACCACTGCATTTTGTCACTTCTTCTAAACAAAACTTAAATCTTACTTGCTGTCTCAACCATTGAACTTATGTTAATATATTTTGTTTAGTACCATAGTTGATTTATGGAAACACGCCTGAAAAGTAGACACATATGTTGTAACTTAAAAAAAGAATAGGCATAGTTTTATATGACATTTGAGGAAATACAATCATGAAAATATGTTGATCTTTTGTAAAGAAATGTTCCCAAAATGGTGTATGAGTTTTATTTTTTTATTTATGTATTTTTTGTGATGCTTAATAAAGACATTTAATTGCAGCTAAAGCAACAAAATTCACCTTTTTAAACTGAATTAACAAAAGATAAGCGTTTTTTTTATGTCTTTTCTTGTCTACTTATGAGGACGTAGGATCCTAATTAGGCCCCTAAATGTTTAAGGTCGTGGAAATAAATATGTTGGGACCTCCTCTTCCCTAATGTCAGGTGTTTCCCCCTCAGGCTAAAATAACTGAAGTGAGATGATTCTTGTAGAGTCTCACATCATTTTGTGCTGCTAATCACCACAGGATTCTCCATTTCTTTGTTTTCAGTCAGTCCTGACTGGATTTACTGGTCTGGTTTGGGTTATGGTCCAGATCCAGGTCTTACAGATGGTCTCAGATGCTCTTTGGGGACCCTCTGTAGAATTCATGAAGGATTTGGTCACTGGTGAGCTTATTAGGTCCTGCTGCAGGAAAGCACACAAACCACGAGTCCTCCACCTACATGTTCCACAGCTGGGACCAGGTTCTGTCTTTTATGTCTAAACTTCAGTCCGGTCTTTATGTTTATGTTAGACAGTCGAGGTTTCCCTCAAAAGTTCAACATGTTTGACGCAGGAGTGCACTTTGGCCTTCACAGTACAGCAGCTGTATGTCATGTGAAGACATTTTAGGGTTTTTGGAGACCAGGTCTGGGCAGTCTGAACTTCCTCCACTTGTTTTTCAGACAGTGGAATCTGACCAGTTTTATAAGCTGCTAAAATCTCCTTCTTGATGACTTCATGCAGCTCTTTTGATCTCACCATGGTGTTCAGTCTGACTTCAGCAGCACATCAAACTCAAAATTTCAGGTTTAAATAAGGTACGCCTCTTTGAAACTGCTGAGTACTGATCTGCAGCTGATGAGATGTCAGAGTCCTGAGTTAATCCTCATTTACAGAAAGTAAATATATATATA
>NW_013952508.1:968986-976434 GCF_001266775.1 Austrofundulus limnaeus | reverse complement strand
ATATATATATATATATATATATACCGAATACCAGTATGTAAAAAAAACTCAAACTCTCAAAGGGTGTCCTAATTTTTCACAGCTGTATTTCTTTCTAATTGTTCATTAGTGAGTTATCTGAGTGGCTTCATGAAGGCGTGTCCCATTTTAAAGGGAATTATTTTATGTGACTTTAAAAGAAGGGCCAACTTGTAGGCGTAAGTGTTAAACTGGAACGTTCACAGCTCCTGACTCTGCAGCTCAGTCAGAGTTAGCTCAAAGTGTGGAGCTATATTTATAATAAAGCCATGAATTCAGGATGAATAAAGAATTAGTTTCCCTACAGATTTCATCTGAAGATGAGCTTTCTTTTGGGAACAAAGCGGGCCCCCGGGGCCCCGACTTTTAGGCTGGGAGAATGGGAGAAATCACTGCTCCAGGGTGCCCAAACGAGTTAATCCATCTCTGTGTAGGGATTAGGTATTTTCAGTTTGATTCATTATCTGTATGAGTTTCTGGTATTTGATGCACAACTCTTTTTTTAAGTTTTGCTCCTTTTTCCAACATGCAGTCAGTAGACAAAGGCACATTTAGTTAAAACTGTTTCATCTTTATGAAATGAAGATGAGACACACTTTTGCCATCATGATTCGTCGTCTGATAGGAGGATCAAAAAGGTGAAAAGTGCTGGAAGGACTATAAGAAATACAGTAAAGAGGAAGGAAAAGCCCAGGAGACTGAAGCCTGATACTGAACATCACATCTGCCTCCGGGGGAAGAAGAAGAAGAAGAAGTGCTGCAGCAGGCAGACGTGGCAGATACAATATTTAAATTGACTGTCAGTGAAGAAAACGCTGCTAAGCTCATATTTGATTACATATTTTATGAAACACAAGCAGAAATGCTGCCTGCCTCACGCAGCTCCTGCCTTTCAGCGGGGAAAGGTTTGGAGAACGGGCCAAAAGGATGAAACTCCAGGACCTGGGTACTCAGAGGTGATGAATGCTCTGCTGCTCGTGAAGCCTCCCGTAGAGCATCTGTAAGAGCAGATGAATGAGGAGCAGAGGCTGTAAAGTGGGTCACACCGATGACGTGGCGTTTCTGGGTAATGCGGTGAAAACGCTGGAGGTGTGCACGTGTCGACAACTGGGACAGAGCCGCTCCTGCTTCTCTTGATTTCCTTTTCTCCGACTGCTCTCGACCTGCTGGCATTTTGAAAAGCAAAGCTTCTTATTTGTGTTTGTACTTTTTTTGCCCTGTTGCTGAGAAACTTCACACATACAGTAGACTCATTTTAAACAACTCGTTTAACCTTAAAGTAAATAAAAATAGTCTAAGTTTGGAGAAAGTGGTTAAAATGATAGTTCAGATCTTGTCTGAACTTGAACTTTTCTGTGGAAAAGTTTAGGAATAGTTATTATCTTACCTGCTGTAGACATGTTTTGAAAAATGTTATTTTAGAGAAATAGTGTTCAGGTCAGACAGGACTGATGTGCTAACAGCTGGTTTGAAAACAGCAAAAACAAACTGGATTACTGACCTCTTAAATCAAATATTTTTAAATGATACCAGTTCATGCAAATTGTATGAACCTTTACATCATTTTCAGTCTCACAGACATTCACATAAAATGTATTGATTATTTAAAGGTGTAAATAGTAGCAGCTAGCTTTAGCACAACTTGTGCAGCCTGAGACACAGCAGAATTAAAGATTTATCTGATAAATTCAATTGAGATCAGATGGAATCAAGATGGATGGATGGATGGATGGATGGATGGATGGATGGATGGATGGATGGATGGATGGATGGATAGACGGATGGATGAGATATTCACTTTAGTTTTGGTCAGACTTGCTGTTCATCAGTTTGATCAAATTTAAAGTGAGGCTGTTCAAAGTTTCTGCAACAGGTAAGATATTAATTGTTTAGAATCATGGTACATAAATAAACAATCTTTTTAAGAACGATGAGACTAAACAGCTGAAACAAAAATACAATGTTACAGAAAATGAAGATTACTGTTTGTAATTTTTAAAAAGCTTCCAAAGTTTGAAAATGTTTCACTTGGTTCAGATGAAAAATATTTCAAATTACATAATAATTGTTTATTCAACCTGTTTGCTTTACGCTGCTGTAAGTTGAGTTTGCTGTAAACTCTCCTTAAAGTAATTAGGATGCAGAAAAAGGACACGAGGAAGAGAGCAGGTGAGGAGTCAAGTTTCCCTCCCTAAAATCCGCTGCATATAATTTAGCTCTGAAGCCCCAAAATAAATGATGAAAAAACCCTTTGGTATGGTAGTGATGGATATTTTAATACAAAAGCACTTTTATTACCAAGAAATTGTTTAAACTTGTGAACGGCAGCATAAAGTTTTAAATAGACTACAATATGTCATAAACTGGGTGTGTGACAGTACAAATACTCATAGTACACTGTAACAATACTACTGTCAGGGTACTGTGTGTACAATCAGACAAAGAACATGCTGAGACCAATGCTCTCATTTTGAATATGGTGGTTTTTAATGGAGATGTGGAGTAGTATTTTCTAAAGCAAACAAAACAAATCAAGAATCAAATTAACTGAGTGAAACAGGTTCTCAGCTGTAGAAAGTGGAAAAAACAATGTAAAAAAGTCATAATTTGTGGGTTTTGAAATATAATAAAAACAGATGAAAAGTGTTTAAAAAGCATCAGTTTATTAAATATTTATTAAATGATGGACATATTGTTTTATTCAATCAAACAACAACCTTTACAAAAAATTAATTTAAATAAATAAAAGTCATTAAAATAAACTTGAACAGGCTTATCAGCTCTGTGTTGATTTTATTTGGCCTCAATCAAAGTTATTTGGAACAGACGTTACTTTTGTAGTATTTTCAAAATAAAATAAAAACACTTTCAGTTTAAGAATTGATCAAACTTTTGTATTTAACAAACAGAACCTGTAGGCCACTGTTGACTGTTTAAATGGTTTGTTTAGCAACAATATTAAACTTTTAACTTTTTAATTTTTAGAGAAAGTTTTGATTTAGCAAATACAGTGTTTCCTTGTCACCTCTCACTGACTGGTTTTACTTCTGGGACGACTTTACTTTTCAAAATAAGAGTAACACAGCTAGCATTTGTTTCTTGTCCCTGTTCTACAGAAGCCATATACCCAACTGTGACCCTTAAATCAAGTTCCTAAACCATCATTTATTCAAACTATCACACTCGCATCGTAAACTAGTCGAACAAAACATCCAAATCAAAAACAAAGGTTTCAGTGCTGCTTTAAAATGAATCTCACCTAATCTCACTGAATCAAATTATTCAGTCTTAAATGTCCCCCCAGCAGTAAGCAGCGCTGCTTTTTAATCTAACTGTCTCACAGGGAAAATAAGCCCAGCCCTGAAAACGAATGTGTTGATGCTGTATTGATCCAAACTGAGCGGCTCAGACCTCTGTTACCTCAGAAGACCAGAAAACAAACAAAAGAAGGTCCTTTTTAACTGCTTTAATTAGGTTTTTCCCTTATTTTACATCTCAGAACTGTGCAGCAAAATAAAAATGCTTGCTATTAAACTGTTAATAAATTTGATGAGCCATTCTAACATTAGGCTTCACCTGTAAGATTTGATAATTAGATTAAAAGACACTGATGTTAATGATGGGACGTGCCTTTTTGTGGTGTCATTTATTTTTAAACTCTTAAAATAATGGATCTGAGCATTAGCATTAAAATGTTAAAGGACAATAAATCTTATTGAAACAGAAGACAGGATGTCAAGAGTAATCTTTAAAATAACTTTTAAAGAAAATAGTTCAGTTCAGTTGTGGAACATAACCTCAGGGTTCAGAGGTTATCCAGGGGTGGCTTCATGCTACGTTAGCATTAAAGGCCTAGTGTTCCTTAAAGAAAAATGCTTCATTTCATGCCAGACTTTGAAAATAAGATCATACCTTGAAAAACGTAAACACCATTTTAACATTTTTGGGTAAATTGTGAAGAAAGAAAATAGTCTTGTTTAATCAAACAAGGTCTCATACAACCAGTGATGTGTTGGAAATGACTCTCAGCTACAACCACACCAAATTTTAGCTCAGTATTCGAGAAATCATCTGAGTAGAAGCTAAATTTGTGGTTTTTTTATATCAATCATTGTTTAATCATTTTTACATGTCAATCTAATAATTACGTTCTTGATGTTTTATTAAAATCCAACCAGTGGTAGAGATATTTAGCTAATTTACAGTCAAAGTTGACATCAGTGGTGAAAGAAAGTTTTAAATAAAGATCTTACATAACTGGTGCTCAGAGTTTTAATTAGTCTCAGCTACTAACCTGCCAAATCTTTGCTCAGTATCTGTGAAAATGACTGGCTTTTAACCATGTTTATGTTGTTGCTTAGCTGTGGCGGCCATTTTGAAATGTTTGTTAAGCTTATAAACAGTATGTATATCTGCTGACTTCCTCAGAGATTAATTCACATTTGCTCAGTATTTTAATGAGATCTACTACGTTTTCCTAATTACTGGACACTTTTTTATTTTTTATGTCTATACAGACATACCTGATATGTTTCGATGTGTACTTACGTCTTCATCAGGTGTCACAGCTGATGTTGATAGGACATAAAAAATAAAAATAAAAAATTAAAAAAGTGTCTAGTAATTAGGAAAACGTAGTAGATTGAGTTTATAGACACAATGAACTTTATTAGATTATTACGCGTGTTTTAATGAGATATTTTGCTAACAGATAAATTAACATTTTTGCCCGCATTTTCCCTTTTCTAAACCCTCGTTTGAGCTTTTCCTACCATGGTAGCTGAGGTGTAAAATGCTGTTTCTGTTGACCAAACAGTGGGCTAGTTGTGTTTCTTTGAAAGCGTCAGTCATTAATGCTCCCATATGCGAGCCGGTACTCCCCGGCAGATTGTGCACATGCCCCCATCATCTCGTATCACATCACAGATCGTGGCCGGGGCTTGGCATGTCTGTCAGCCTGAGGACTCCTTTCTGTTCGGATCTAATTTCATTAATATCTGCATGTGGAAGACGTTCTCTGGGTGGTGGGCTGACACACAATGCTGGTTTTTGTGTGTGAGTGTGTTGGTCAGGGCAGGGGGGGCACTTTACCTTGGCACAGATAAGAACACAAACTAAATTTGAGGGCAGATAGATCTTGTCGGCGGCACATGGCGGCTCTTGGCAAGAGAAGAGAAGTCGATACGGAGCGGGGCCTTTCCTTTATCCTGAGATTTACAGTATCTGCAGCTCCACAGTCTCCTACTTCACTGGATGATTGAGTATTTCATACCGTGCCAAGTGGAGTAACATGAGTTGGAGCTGAAGGTCGTTGTGATCCAGAAGCTCCAGTTCTGGTTGTGTTTTCCTGACACAAAGCGGAGCCGTACCGCAGCACAGACAGTTGAAGGGGCAGTGGTGGAACCTGGAGGCATATGGCAGGGCGCCCCACGCCTTCCAGCTAATTGAGTCCTAATGAATCATTGGTTTGGCTTGTTACTCGTCCCCGGTGATGGCTGGTGTCAGTCGATGCACTGAAGAAGCCCACTCCTCTAGAAGTGAAGTGGGCAGCGGGGGCTGCTCTGGTCGAACAGGGGGAGACACGGCTGGCCTCAAACTGAGCACTTCAATCACTCACCAGATGTTCCACACCGAGGCACGAGGATCACTAGTCAGCTCGGCTCAGTGGAAATAATTGTGTGACGGGCTGGCAATTCATTGCCCTATTTGACTCGAGAAGCACGGCGCATGGAGCCGGGGTCGCTTCCCCTTCTCATCAGCTCAACAGGGTCGCTGCAGAAATGTATGTTCATGTAGGAAAACACTTCAGCTTAATGGTGCTTCAGTAAACAGAAAAAAAAACACTGCATCATCTGCAATTATTGTCATATTTGTGTAGTTTTAAATTGAAAATAGCCTATATTTTGTCATTACTGTTTTTCATTTCAGTGTTTTGTAAAAAAATAATTGACCTCCAAATTGATAAGGTTCAGTGCTTGTAAACAGAACGGTCACATATTGTGCGCACAACTGGATGTTGCGGAGCCCTGAATGAGCTCATTTATAAGGCACAAACAAAAATAGAGTTGCAATTTAAAGCCTCATTACAACGAGAGACAAACAAACCATGGCAATATCCTCTGTTCTGTAGAGGATATTATAAATATAGATCTTTTCCCAATTTTCTTTCTGAAACAAACGCAAAAATACTGGACAGAAATCCTTCATTTAATCCCTACCATACAACACATTTGTTTTTGTAAAACTCCAAGTGAACAGAAAGCTGATTGAGGAAAAGAAACATGTTTCCTGAATGTTTCAGAAATCACTCATGACCCATATAAAGCTGGACTCAGCAGTGTTTTTCCTAGGCCTGGAAATGTAATTGTTTTTTTTTTATTACTGACAGAAACTAATTGCCATAATGTCCCAGAGTAAATATCTGCAGACTTTTATCAGCTCAGGATC
Organism: Austrofundulus limnaeus; assembly: GCF_001266775.1. Taxonomy (NCBI): domain Eukaryota; kingdom Metazoa; phylum Chordata; class Actinopteri; order Cyprinodontiformes; family Rivulidae; genus Austrofundulus; species Austrofundulus limnaeus. The sequence goes on along the minus strand of NW_013952508.1, from coordinate 969,969 downwards.
CAACAAACATTCAACACAACACCTGGATTGTCATGATAATAGCGTCTCACATGAAGGCTAAAACATTTCCAAAATGACAACACAGCAAGCAACAGTTCACTAAAGCCTTGTTCACATGGAAAGATTTGAAAATTGTGCGTTGATTTTCAAAGACTGAGAGTCGCCACACACAGAAAAACATAAAACACATAAAACACATTGAAATGACAGGTTTGGTCCTGAAGTGTGGTGAACAGTCACACAGCAAAGACAACACAACAACAGATTTCTTGCACAAACATCAAGATGTCAGAAAGAAAATCTCGCGAGAACTCCCAAGATCAGACGAGAGTTCAGAGTAAATAAACAAGACAGACAAAGAAGAAGCAATGCTGATAATGTGTGGTTTAATTATCAAAAAATAAATAAATGCACAACACCCAGCGGACTTTCTGGGGAACCATATAAGTTGCTTTGTTTTCTGTATTTTGTATTTCCCTCTCTGATTGGCTACACATCACATTCAACAGGCTGCAGCCCGTTTGTTCTCAGGTGAACACCACACACACTGGGATATTAGGTCAAGACAATCCAACATGTTGAATATCACCAATTTGAGGTCTTGATGTCCTTCTGAGCCCTGAACACACCACACATGGCAATAATATCTCATAAATGTATTTTTAGAGACATCACCATAACCAGAGCATCCTGAAGATTGTTGGAAGGAAAAAAATCAGCACAATTATCTTGTTGCGTGTCCAGAGGAGGGACAGTGGGTATATTGGTTTMGACGTGTCCAGAGAGGGGACAGTGGGTATATTGGTTTGAACGTGTTAAGAGGAGGGACAGTGGGTATATTGGTTTGGACGTGTCCAGACGAGAGACTGTGGGTATACTGGTTTGGACGTGTCCAGAGGAGGGACAGTGGGTACATTGGTTTGGACGTGTCCAGAGAAGGGACAGTGGGTATTTTGGTTTGGACGTGTCCAACCCATTCTCAC
>NW_013952508.1:963575-967637 GCF_001266775.1 Austrofundulus limnaeus | reverse complement strand
GAGTAGGGACAGTGGGTACATTGGTTTGGACGTGTCCAGAGAGGGACAGTGGGTATATTGGTTTGGACGTGTCCAGAGTAGGGACAGTGGGTACATTGGTTTGGACGTGTCCAGAGAGGGACAGTGGGTATATTGGTTTGGACGTGTCCAGAGGAGGGACTGTGGGTACATTGGTTTGGACGTGTCCAGAGGAGGGACAGTGGGTATATTGGTAGAATGATGTTAAAGATCCAGCTGCAGGAAGAAGATAAATGTAAGACATATAGATGTGGTTATAGGACATGGAGGTTGTTGGAGTGAGACCAGTGGACACAGTGAGGACAGAGGACATAGTGGACAATGTGAGGACAGAGGACAAGGTTAGGCATAGGAGGATGACACTGGGGTGACCCCTAAAGACGGAACAAACCATCTAAACACTGTCCTTCCCTTTTAAGGCAACAGTGAAACTTTCATCTTGTTTCAGTAAGTCTTTGTTTCTGACACATGCTGTTTGCTCCGTCCTTCAGTTCCTCACAGTCCTGCTGGAGCGTTTGGATCGTTCAGCTTGGTTCAATGCAGCACTATCAGAGCAATATCCCCGTTGTGTTGAGCTGAGGGAAGCAGCCTCACCTCTGACCTGCTTCCGCCGGGGGCCACGTCTTCATTAGTGAATAGACTAAATGTCATACGGCCATTAGCAAGATAAGAAGTGAGGCTTGATTTTAAAAGCTCAACAAAACGGATTTGTTCCAGAATCCGGACATTTTAGCAGCTGGGCTTCTTTGTGCTGAAAAATGTGACTTTCAATCCTATTTCTAAAATGATCTGCAGAGTTTTACTTTAATAACTATATGGACTGATTGCAGGACACAATGTCAAAACAGCTAAACACCAAACAGCTAAAATCTACAGAAGGATGTTTCCGTTACATTAAAAACAATTTATCAACCACTTTGAGTGTTTTACAGCAATTGCAAAAGGAAAAAAGTCCATTTATGGTTAATTGGATACACTAGATCTCCCATGTATTTGATTTGCTGTCATGAGCTAAATTAAGTGTCTCGATTCCACGAGGAGACCCAACAAAGAGCCCTTATAGGAGAAGTTAATGCTCTCTAGTGTTTTGTTGAGCTCCATCTTAAGCCCTGCCTCTCACACGCTGTAAAGAACTGTCCTGGGAAGACGGCTGAACATTGTATAGCATGTGTGTGTGCATGTGTGTGTGTGTGCATGTGTGTGTGCATGTGTCCTAAAACCAAAGGCAGTGAGGGAAGCTTAGGATCTGTTGCAAAACATCACAAGTAAGAAGATTATAAGAAGCATTTTGGCCAACTGGCTGAAGTAACCGTGAATTTTGGCGCCAGAGTCAGGATCCTAACAAGCATCTAACACTGGTTTTTGCTGCAGATCCACTGATGCACAAGATACAGTGAGCATGAACTGAGAGAGGAACCTGTGCTGAGGGTGGGAGTGTTATCTCCCCCCAGCATCCAGCTTTATAAGAGACCTGCAGCCTCTCGAATGTACTGTTTTATGAGCGTTCAAGTGGAAAACACGTTGCATCTTGGGAGACATATGGCCCAGTAATGAACTTTGCTGGTGATGTGATAATATTGGCTCATATTCAGATTTATCAGAGTGTTTGGGGGGATGGGGTGGGGGGTGGGTGGATTTGGAAGTAACATGAAAACAGCGTTGAAGAGTTGTAGGCAAACTGCCACCACGTGAAACCACACCAAGTTGCATTCAAAATTTTAAACAAAGACCTTTATTAGCTCTCAGTGTTGGGAATGAGCAGTGGTGGGCAACGCTAATCTAAAAATTAGTTCCACTAAAACACTAACTCAAATATTGAGATCCCCTAATTCTAAAGCACTAACGCACTGAAAACTTTAGCAAAAGCTAATTTTAAAGCACTAAAATAACCCAGTCAACCCATGAACATTCTTCAACAGACAACATGAGTCACATGCTGTCATGTTGCTCTATTAAGACTTATTGACACTCCACAGCTGTATTTGTGTTCATATTTTGTCACCTGGTGGATCAGTGACACATATGAACAAAATGTGTGACAGCTTTCACCCTCAGCTGTTAACATTAACGTTGATCAATAACTTATAAATTTAGCTAGTTCTAATCCACTGATAAATTTAAAATTAGCAAAAGCCCTAAAGCACTAATCAGGAAATTTATTCCCCTATTAGTGCTTTAGTGCTTTATGGGAACTGTGTCCACCACTGGGAATGACGCTCAGCTGCTACAGCCACACCTAATTTTAAGAACATATCTGTAAAAAAAAAAGACTGAATTAAAGTTATTTTATATTTGCTAAGGTCAGTTAGCAGTGGTGGCCATTTTGAATCCAATGGACTCCTCAAAACAAGTTGAATTTCATTAAAATCTGTTGGTTTATGAGATTATCTGCTAACAGACACATGAACATAAACAACTCACATCATCACCCACCATTCATTGTGATGTTAGGATAAGAAATAATAGTGATAATACAGTATGTGTTCATGGACACAATCAGCGATTTATACAAATGCACTATGCTTATTTACAAAAGTTTGTCATTTATTCTGGTGTTGCTAAATAAAAGATAGAATTTCTGAAATGCATGACTGTCAGAGAGTCAAAGTTGGGCTAAAGCAACTTTTTTATAAGAGTATGGTTGCAAAGTGACCAAACTGCAAAAGGTACAAACATGCATAAACCCACAGCCACAACTGTTAGCTGTTTGTTTGCACTGCAGCAGCCTAACTCAGGTCAAATGGAGGCCTGTTTTTATGAGCATTCAAGCAGGAAACACGTTGCATCATGGGAGACATATGGCCCAGTAATGAACTTTGCTGCTGAACTGTTAATATTGGCTCATATTCCATTTTACCAGAGTGTTGGGGGCTGGGTGGGTTTTAAGTAACATGGAAACAAATAACAAGTATAATAAGAATAAAAATGTATTTATATAATGTTCATGAGATCATAAAAGAAAAAGGAAATATTTGTGACAAAATCTAACCTTATCTAAGATAAGGAGTGGCTGCAGCTGTGACAGGTGGTACAGGTGGAAGTGGGCGTGGCAGGAAGTGAATGATGGCAGAGGAACAGATAACATTTAAACATTACATAAACACTAAAGAAAACAAATTAACGCAGACATAATAAACTTTGATATAAATGGAACAGTGTACATTTTTGTAATATAAAAACATGTAAAAGTGAGTGTAAAAAGTTTTAGTCTTGGTTATTCCAGACTAAAAGCGGATTATGAGCTCAGATCAAAGCATAATTTCATCTGGAAAATCCCCAAACTGGCGCAGCTGCCTAAAATGACGCATTTCAGACGCGGAGAGATCCCGCGACTAACTGGATTCTGGATTCTGTCCACAGTGACCCGGAAACTTTCGGTTCCGACCAGCCAGCTGGGTGAAAGCCCCGCGCTGCTGGGGTTCTGAGTGGGCCTCACTGCTCCGCTCCGCGCCGCGCGCTGCGCTCCCATCCACAGGTCGCCCCTGGCCGGTGCAGTCTGCACTAAAATCAATGCATCTACCGGCGCGTGCGTCACGGTCCACCCCTCCACCGAGCCCCGGAGCGCGTGAACACGCAGCTCTTTGAAGCTGTCTTCCTGCTGGTGCAGCAGAATGTCTTCATTTAAATATTTGGAGGGTGGGGGTCGAGCTGCAACATTTCAGCCTTTTTTTTTAAAGCCCCCTGACTTCTGGAGCATCGTGATGTTTGACCACAAACCGCCTCAACCCCGGGCAGCAGGCTGTCTGAGAGGGCAAACCCACCTTCATGTGTCCCCCTCTCTGACTCAGCCTGTCCCTGTCTCGGTCCTCAGTGGACCGCATCAGACCCTCTCTGTAGTTGCAACACTTTCATCCAACTGACGCGTCACTCACCTTTTCTCAGCCGGATGCTGGTCTGAAGGGTCCCATTTATGTCTTTTTACAAATCCACATCTGTGTCCCCCTTCATTTGTGCGCCCAGTTTGTCCCCAAATGAGGGAAGGGGAGAGAGAGAGAGAGAGAGAGAGAGAGAGAGAGAGAGAGAGAGAGAGAGAGAGAGAGAGAG
>NW_013952508.1:961354-962393 GCF_001266775.1 Austrofundulus limnaeus | reverse complement strand
GATATATACTGTATATATGGTGCAACGATACAACAAATTCACGGTTCGGTTCAATAAGAGAAATGTCCATATAAGAGAAATGTCCATGCCCCTTTTAACTTGTGATTTATTTATATTAATTATGAACATTTGTTGAACCTCAAAAGTACTGTTTTTAATTAAATGTTGCTGAAACAGCAAGTTTCTCAGTGGATCTGCGCTCAGAAATGCAGCCTAGGTGGAGTAGTTCAACACAGATCCACTGATCCTTCAACACAGAGCATCTTCAAAAGACAAGTTGATAAAGTAAATTTTTTAAATTTGTATTGTTCGATACAGCACTGTTCGATACGGTTCGATACGGGTACATGTACTGTTGCACCTATATATATACACACACAAACATTACAAAAGATCCTAAACACTCGTTTGTTTGACCACAGTTCACACAAACACACAATAAACTTTGTGCATCAGCCCTTCAAAATAAAACTTCGTATTTCATAATTCTTCATCACCATATTGTTGCTCTAAAACAGTGGTTTTCTAAATTTTTTTTCTTTCGGCCCACAACAGTTGCAGACACTTGTGACCCCAGGTATTACTTGTTCACTTATGCAAACTTTGCTCATAACTCTGTTAAATATGGGAATAACAAGAATATAAACATATCTAATAACCACAATACTAATAGTCTGCATTTATCATTATTGTTTTAAAAATTGTAATAATCATGGTGAAAATATTCCATTAGCATTTTTTATTATTATTTTTTGCATTTAAATTGATGTCTGGAAATCATCCGGGGACCCTCACTTGATGTTTTGTGACCCTCAAAAGGGTCCCGACCCCAACTTTGGGAACCACTGCTCTAAAATACCTGGAACTTTTCACATATATTGATCAATTTTAACATACACTTAAAAATAATTCAATTAAAACAAACAAATAAGTAAATAAAGACAAGCAGAGAACGTCTTTTATACCAAGCATAACAAGATGTTTGTCTTATAGAGTCCAGTTTGGTACGACTGGTTAGAACCATCGCATGGGATCTGAG
>NW_013952508.1:958093-961166 GCF_001266775.1 Austrofundulus limnaeus | reverse complement strand
GATGATGATGATGATGATGTTCAATTTGTTATTTTGGGACATTTTTAAAAAGCAACAGTTATAGTAAACACAGTAAAAACTGTTTAGTGGAACTGTTCTGTTAATCTGTGTAAATGTTGTGTTTATTCAGTTTTAACAAATGAATGCAAAGTTGTTTTATTATCATTTTCTAACAATGCTTCTCTCTAAATGTTCTTTTAATTGACAGGGCCTCAAGCCTGTGAGCAAGTTGTCATTTTACGGTTTGTTTGTCTAATTTAAAACTTGTGCCATCAGTCCGTGGAGAATCAGTGTGATCAGTGATCTGTATGTCACGTGTAATCATTCTGTCTGTGCCAGTAGAACATGTACTTGTGACACAAGAGGTTAACAGGTTACACTCAGCACTGAGTGTGTGTGATGCAGGGAGCCTAAAACCTTGACAGAGTGACGGCAGATTTAACCATGTAAATAAATGAGTGTTAATACTTTCTCATTGCTCAGAGTCTGTGTCAAAAGTCTGGGTGCTCTCCATGGTGCTGAAACACAAACTGTTATACGTCGGTATCTAGAATACACTGTGGTATGTAACGTATTAAAACATGTTCATTTATTCCCTCAGCTCTGTGTGAAAGCTTCATTTCTGCACAGAGGAAAGTGTCATCTGAACACATAAAGAAAGCCTGGTACCATTATAGATCCCATTAAAGATGAAAATAAATAGTATAAATTATAAATAATTTATAGATAGGTTGTTAATTCATCTGTAAACACTTTATAAATCATTAATAAGTGTTTATATGCATTAATTAAGAATGAAAAAGAGTCAGAACTGTCTGGTTTCATGCCAAACTGTGAGCCAAATCTGTTCAAGTATATATTATAAAGTGCTACATCAAACATTTCACACTAGGTTACTACCGTGTAAAGACAATAATGTATTGGAAGCACATATTTACAGTAGTTACACTATTTATTAATGATTAAAATGTGTATAAATGTCATACGAGAGCCTTAGAAATAGTGTACAGTCTTACACTTTACAATAAGGCTGTTATGTTTCGTCTGGGTTCATGTTTTTATTTTGACTTTATTCTGATTTTTGTCATGTTCCTCTGTTTTCTTCCTCCTGTCTGCCTTTGCTCCAGCCCCGCCCACTCACACCTGATCCTCATGTTTCTCTCCCAGGTGTTTCCTGTTTGTGCTCATTAGTCTCACCTTTATATTCTGTGTCTTGTCTTCACTTCCCTGCCGGGTCATTGTTAGGTTATGTTCCGTATTGTGCCTTGTCTTGTCTTGCCAAGCCAGAGTTTTTTGAGCTGCCCAGTCAGCACCTTTTTTTGTTAAATACTTTGTTTTTTGGAACCTTGAAACTGCTTCCATCATGGGTTCATTCCTGCCTGAGATTCGTAACAAAGGCTCACTTTGATAATTGTGGATATGTATATTACAGTACATTATTATATGTAAATTATGTGTTTCCAATACATTATTGTGTTTACAAGGTAGAAACCTGATCTGAAATGTTTAATTTAGCACCTTAAATGTAATATGTACATGAACAGATTTGGCTCACTATTTGGTAAGAAATCAGACAGTTTTCTTTCTCATCCCTAATTATTGCATATAAACACTTATTAATGATTCATAAAGTGTTTACAGATTAATTAATAACTTATCTATAAAGTATTTGTGAGCCATCTATAAGGGGAGCCTTATTGTAAAGTGGTACCAGAAACCTTATAAGACCAAACCGCAAGATTTAAAGTGACAGGATGGAATATTTAGATTTTTTTTGTTTGGTAAAATGAATTCAACTTTATTTCTAATTTAATTAGTTTTTGTCCTGCTCGTGTCAGTTCATCACAGTTTATACAAGCCAGAAGTCTTGACTCTCATGTTTCGTGCGGGTCACGTGGGTCAGGTTCTTGCCACACACGGGGTAAAATTATCCAATAAAGACAACTCCTGACTCCCAGGCCACATTAATAACAAGTGTGAAGTGCTCGTGGAGTGCTTGTGAACCACAGATACTGTCTCAGTCATGCATCTTTCTGTTGTCAGAAAGCCTCTACTGCTGTGCTCCTGACCTGATTCAGGCACGCATAAAAAACATTTACTGCGTGTGCTCCTGATGATTCACCAGACCCGTCCACAGCTTCCAGGTGCAGGAGCAAATGTCTCCACAGCCAGTGTGTGATGCCAACACTTTCTGTAGGAGCAGCTTGTTGCTCAGGCTTTAGATACTTTACTGCATCATCATCGCAACACTGAAACACTGAAATGTGACAAACCCATGGAAAGACTTGTGTTCAATACATCCAGTTCATTTTGAAGATGTAATATTATTATCAGCAGCAGCACATACACAGTTTCTATCAATGTGTTTACTTTTCTTGACACATTACTTATTAAACACTCAAAAAGTCATTATAGTTATCATTAGATGGATTTCTGTCACAAAAGAACATTTGGAGTTACTGCCATTAGTAACGGACATAAGCCCACACAAAACTGTAAAAACTATAAATCAAACATTTTTACTAGTAAAAATACTGAGACAAATGTTGAAAACAGCTGAGAGTCATCTCTAACACACACAATGAGCACTACAAATCTCTCACACTATTAAATAGGATTGTACATAAAGTCGTTTAAAATGACTGAATTTGCCATAACTCCCTTTTCTTTTTACAACTTCAAATCATGATTCTAAATTTAAAGTTTTAAAAACTTTCTCCTTTTTTCTGATGTGCAATATTACTATGATTTTTGATGGTATTATTATTGGCTGACTATTTGCTTTCTGCTTGACTATAAAGAACGCAGTGACATGTTAACAACACATTAACAACACGTTACTAACACTAATGACACAATAATGACACATTAACACCACAGTGATGACATGTTAACAACACATTAACAACACGTTACTAACACTAATGACACAATAATGACACATTAACACCACAGTGATGACATGTTAACAACACATTAACAACACGTTACTAACACTAATGACACAATAATGACACATTAACACCACAGTGATGACATGTTAACAACACATTAACAACACGTTACTAACACT
>NW_013952508.1:950230-954131 GCF_001266775.1 Austrofundulus limnaeus | reverse complement strand
CACACAGACAACACATTAACAGCACATAGACAACACATTAACAACACACAGACAACACATTAACAACACACAGACAACACATTAACAACACACAGACAACACATTAACAACACACAGACAACACATTAACAACACATAGACAACACATTAACAACAAACAGACAACACATTAACAACACATCAATGACACATCAACCTGTAAACGGAGCATTATGTTTTGTTTACACATTAACAGAATGTAAACAGCACACACTTACACATAACAGTCTAAAAAACACAATATAAATAGTTACAAAAGCATAAAAATGAAATTCACATTTCAGTACAACTTAAAAAAAAGTCAAACATAATATAAATGCATCATATGAGGAACAAGAAAAGAAAATCACATGAATTCTAGAATGTTACAATCCAGATTATATAGATGCACTCCCAAAAATTAACAGAGTCCAAAAATATAAATTAATAATAAAATACATAAAACAAAATAACTAAATTAAACACTGAAAGAATGTCAGATAATAGAGCAGCTGGAATGATTTGTTTTCTAATTACTATTTATTCTACTCAATTAATATACATTTGTCCTTATTTATTGAATTATATGAATAAAATGTTTATCATTAGTCACATAAAAACATTAAGTCATTTTAAAGTCTTTAGAACATGATTAAAAGTAATAAAATAAACGTTTTATTTGCACATGTGATGTTAGAAGCCTAGCAGGTCAGGGACACATAGAGAACACACCTGGAGACACTTTAGCATTATAAATGAACCTAACCTGCTGGTTTTTACTTTGGTGGAAACCCACCCAAAGTCAACCAACTCCTACGCTCCCCAGGATTCCATCCTGCAACCTTCACGCTGAGAAGTGGCTGCACCACTCACTGCACCACCATACAGTCGGACACTATTGTGTCTCTTATGTTTTCTTATCAGATTGATTTGTGTTTTATTATCCCTGTACTGGATTTACTGTCTTTGCCTCTCAGCTCTTGTGTATCTTTGTGGCATCACTTCACTTCTCATCATTAATTAATAAAAACACAGCCAATAATTTTCTGACTAATTTGTTGACAAGAAAATTATTTCCTTACGTTTGTTCTAAAACCTTCTACAGACACCGCTTTATTTTCCAAATCATCATTCCAGATTATTTACTATTTACATTTAATTTGGCTTATTTAAATGATGCTAATTCCCAAGAAACTATATCTCAGGACACCACCAGTTAATACGTTCACTGAAAATCTAATTAATTATTGTCTAATTTAATTCACCTCACTTTAGATCAATACAATGTAATTTGATACAAACATAATCCAGTTTAGTTTAATAAGCAGATTTATTATGTTAAGGTTAAAAACACTGGTTCATGAAAAGTTGTCCTGTTGATGAAAGCAGTTTTAAATCCGACAGGTTGACCCAGTAGCTTTGTCCTGCAAGAACATGACTGTGGAAAAGTCTGCAATCGTTCCTCTTTTGATTTTATATATGTTTATTGCCATCTTCAAATCTTCTGGTCTAATTTATTTATTTATTTATTTATTTATTTATTTATTTATTTATTTATTTATTTATTTATTTATTTATTTATTTATTTATTTTTTCTTTGGTTGCCGTTTTACTCAAAGTCTAACCGTCTCTTAAGGATTTTTCTATGTGCAATTTTTAAAAAGTTTCTAGAGAAAGGTGATGGAAAAATACTGTAGAAATGGGCAGAACACAGCCTGACAACCTCAGTTGGTAGAGTGTAGGGTTTTTGATATCAGGGTCATGGGTTCAACCGCCATGTTAGGTGTTTTAGTGACTGTGCCTGTTCCAAAGAGTTGTGAATATATCACCAAACACATGCTATATGAATAATTGTCCCTGCTTAAAAAAAACTCAAACATAAGTCAAAATCGATCTAGCCACTTTCATTTTTGCTGCCAATTCAATTTGGAAAGTACAGAATCAGAAAAACTGTGGATTGATACTAAGTATTTCCTCAGTATGTGAATGAAACAAAATCACAAAGAAAATGCTAGTGCCAACTTATGGTTGCCTGATATGAGGCCACGCCCACTCTAGCTTTCATGTAACACCCTGTCTCCGTGGCGCAATAGCCTATATGCCACGGTTGACGTATTTCTGGTAAAATTCTTGCCACGCTCCTCCCTTCCACTCCCTGCTTACTGTCTATTAGCTGCTACTACTAGTCCATGAAAAAGTCACAAAATTTAAAGCATCTGTGATCAACTGGTATAAAACATGAGTTGTGTTGTGTGCCGTTGTGTCCACTAAGCAGCAGATACAATCCAGTAGTTGGTTTTTATCCATTTTCCTCTTGATGAGGAGGTGACAGCAGAGGATCATAGCATTACAGGGAAAACTTATCTTTAAAAGCTCATACTTGTGTTTGTAATCGGCATTTCTAACCTGAGGATATTCAAGAGTCAGCATCAGAAATYAGAAGACGGAGGTTACAAAAGGGAAATGTACATTTATCCCCTTTTACTGCCAAGACGAGAGAGGAAAGACCACCTCCACACGACAGCTAGCAGGAAGCTAACACAGCAGCCGGTACAAAGGTAGGTGTGTGTGCGTTTGTGTTATATGAAATGTTTTTATGTGACTTTGTCATGAGTTTTATGCAAAAGCAAAACCTTGTTAGAGTGTATATTACAGCGTAGACTAAAGCCGAGTGACGACCACGCCCCCCTCCCCTCCTCCCCCGAGCACCGAGAGCAGCAGAACCTCTGCCACACAATCATTACGTTTTCAGTTCACTAACGTCGGGGAAAACAATCCAAACCAAACAAGTTGCCCATCAATTTAAAGCCCAGTCTCTGCTCTTTCCAACAATATAAGCGTCACAGCTCCACGTGAAAGATTCATGGAACAAGCAGCTAAGGAATAGCGAAAAAGGCAAAATTCTGGAACCATAAACAGGAACGTCTTTCCTTTGTTTTTATGTCTTTAATCCACTTTGGAGTGATTTTTTTCCACTTGGCTGGTGGACCTGTACGTCTCCTGTGTTTATGTTGGTACATGTAATATGCTAATTCTGTACTGTGGAGATCATTAAGAGTCGTTGTCGGGTGAAAAAATCTTTCGCTAACACTGTGTTGACCGTCAACCGGAAGTGTTGGGAGTGGCATCAAGTGCTGGGCCGGATGTCCGTGGCATATAGGCTATTGGTTAGTTCGTTCGGCTGTTTACCGAAAGGATCAAGCCCACCCAGGGACACTGTACTGTTTGTTTTCCGCAAAGATCTCAAACCACTTGTTTGCTCCGCGAGCTTTATGGAAACCTCAATATAATACATTTCATTTGTCATAAAGGTGTATTTGTTGCTCTTCTGTTTTGTTTTCAAACAAATATCACTAGCASTTGAGCCATGTCTAGCAATTTAAAGATAGACAGACTTGGCACAAAAAAGTGAAAAAACAAAACAAACAAACAAAGTTTGAAGAAAATCTTTGAAATACAATCAGAAACCTTTATGATCTGTTGATCTAAACCACTTTAAACAATTAAAAGAAAGTCTGACTGCTTAGAGATGAGCTTTAAAGTTGTTAGGACAGATTTAACTTTGCACAGTGAGGCTGTATCTTCTAACTTGTCTTGCCATTCATGAGATATTTTGCTAACAGACACATTGCAGCAGGTGATAAAGATTAGAAAACATGGTTGCTCAGAAGCAAAAATTAAATATCATTTAAAAATTGCTGTTTATTTCAGTCAGACATCAAGTTTTTAAAGTTATTTTAAAAACACATTTTGTTGTTTAGCAGCATCGATGTTGGGCTCCTCACCGCCCAGTGGGAGCAGAGTGTGTGGCTCACAGTTGTGAATGTAACACACACACACACACACACACACACACACACACACACACACACACACACACACA
>NW_013952508.1:940959-949135 GCF_001266775.1 Austrofundulus limnaeus | reverse complement strand
CACACACACACACACACACACACACACACACACACACACACACACGACACCACCCCACATGAGGATTAATCTCTCTATTCAGGCAAGAGATTAGCAAAGTCAAAATTCTCATCAGCGGCACACAGCCCAGAAAATGATCAGTGTTTTCTCTGGGGGGGGAGGAGGTTAACTGGTCCCCCCCCCACTGCACAATCTGAGCAGGAGAGATGATCAATAACAGGCTGAGAGAGAAGCAGCTTTTCAAAGTAAAGAATATACTAACTGCACATGATAAATTCTGATAAGACAGGACAGTTTACTCATTCTGCGTTCATCCCTTTGTGTTCTTAGCAGAAACCAGTAAGAGGCAAGGGACCATCGACTCGTATGCTAATGAACTGCGTTAATCCAGTCTAATCATATTGTTTAAACAGGGTTTAGCATGCAGGGAGGAGCGCCTGACGTCGATATCTGATGTGTGACCTTTGACCCCTCCAGCTGCTCCAGCTGGAGAAAAGTTATTCTCCCTGACTCTGGATTTTTTTATTCCCTGTACCTCAGCTGATCAGAGCTCAGACAGCAGCAGGTCAGGAGGTCACTGCAGGAAACACAACGCCTCCACATGTGAACATTTAGAGAATGAAAATGGTACAACAGTCTGGAGCTGCATTTGTCTTCATTTCATAAATGTTTTTATATATTTAATCATAAAATCTGGAGACTGCATTAAGAAAAAAAGTTATTTTAGATCTATATTTAACTTTAATCAATTGATTGTAAAAATTCTGAACTTCGTAGCATTTTCTTAAAGGAACCTGAAAAATCCACTTTTTTACCTGTTAAATACATTTTGTTGAGTATTTGGAGTCTCCAGGAAGCAGATAAGTTGAATTTAGTCTCTCCTGGTGTTTTTGTTCAGTGTTCTCTATTTTTAATTACATTTTCTGAAATATTACATCAAATTATCTGCGACCAAATAAATTTTGGACTTACCAACTACAATTTCCTCGTCTTCATTCTCCTCTGGTTCTGGGTAAGACTCTGGTTCTGGGTAAGACTCTGGTTCTGGGCCAGACTCTGGTTCTGGGTCAGACTCTGGCTCCAACATGTAAGGCTGGATGAACAAGTCTTCTGTTGTTCACATATTTTAATTTGATTGTGAATAAAACATTTCTGCAAGAAAACATTACCGCCCTCTCCCAAACCGGAGTGGACCGGTCTGGAAGCTGAAGGGGGGTGGGGCTTGAAGCGCATTAAAGTCACAGTGTTAAAACCAGTTGCTTAGAAACACACAACAGAAAAGTTGTGAAAGAGGGACTGGTGAAGTTAGAATAAGGAGGAATTCAGACCAAATCATTGTAGTTCCACTTTATAAAGACCCCAACTGAAGGATTTAAATGTGAAAAGGAAGGATTTAAAAGCAGGATTTGTCTTCTTTAAAGGCACAGTGTGTAGGATTTTGTCAATTCTTTTAGCCGAAATTGAGATAATCACTGATGACAATAAAAAAAAAAAAACGTCTTATCATTTCAAAGACTTTGTTTTATTATTTTTACCTTATGAAAAGCTGTTTATATCTCCATGGTCGCGGGTCGCCACATAGGCAGCCGCCATCTTGCACCGCCATCTTGTCTACGAAGGCTCATGAAGGACAAACTGCGGTGGCGGCGTCAAAAACGGTTTTAGTTGTAATACTATAAATGTAATATTTGTTGTCTGTCATTGTAGCTGGGATAATTTGACTTATTAAAGCTCATAATCTTACCACTTGAAACATCACTAGCCCTGAAGCTGCTGGTAGACATCGCGGTTGGAATTATCAAAGGTTTTTGACACCTGAGAGACACCGTAGCAACTCCTTTGTGTTTGGAAGCGGGGGTGGGGGTGGGGGGAGGACCAGGGAGGATGATTCAACCACTCAACCACTAGATGTTGCTGAAAACAACAAATCCTACACACTGTGCCTTTAAAGTCCAACAGTCATATTTTCAAAGGTGTGAGATTTTTTGTGTTTGTTTGTCCACTAACCACCTTGACTGTAGGGTGAGTATTGAGGGTGTGCGACTGAGGCTCAAAGACCAGATTAGGAGCCTGCGTTTAAAAGGCAGAACAGCACAGAACTCTTTGATTTACTGTTAAAACCATTTGGTGATTCAAACATTAAACTCTCCCAAAAGCTCCTTCAGATTTGAGTGTTTGATCACTTTCTCTGGACTTGTGGTCCTCACAGCCTGACCTCAAGGGAACCTGGGAAGACCCCGTTCCAGGAACCTAGACCACCGTCATGTCTCTGCTTCACCCCTCCTTTTGGATCTGCCTCAGGGATGGGCAACTTAAATGATGGAAGGGGATTTTTTATTGACACTACCAGAGAGGCATGTAGTGCTGCACACTTATACAAATATAATAAAACATTTTAGTTTTATTCAGTTTATTTCTTTCATCAAAACAAAATCTATGAACAGTAAGATAAAATTAAAAAGTTCAACTTCAAAAAACAAACAAACTCAAGCTTCAAAGATCACTAACTTTACAAAAAATAAAAAGCAAAATCATATGTCTTCAAATCTTATTTCCATTGTACTACAAATGGTATATTTTCTCAATAATTTCAACTCAATGGTCTTTTCAAACATTCAAATTGTTTTAGAGGTTTTTATAAGAAGACTTAAACACTTACTTTTGCGAGCTGTGGGATAAGATGCCTTGAGTGCAGAAGCCTGTGTGGTTCTGGTATGAAGAAATAGCATTGTTTGTAGTAAACTTCTCCTATTTAGCTTAGTGCAACATGTTGTAGAGGTGACTTATATTAAAATCCCTCATGACAGATACAGAACAGAAACAAAAAAATGTATTTATTATGTTTTCTTTACCTTAAAAAAGCACTGACTTGTTCTTAAATTATAAGAGCCACAGAAGTCACCGGCTGGCAGGCCGACAGCAGCCCGTCCCTGATCTGTATTCTGTGAGAGCTCAGCTTAACTGAACCACTTCTCCACTAACACATCTGGATCCTCAGCACTGCTCTGAGGATCCATTTGTCTGGACTGCCTCCCTCTCTGGAGCTGGAAGAAAAACACCACTGAGATAAAAACTCCTTTACCCTCTCGGCTGTAGAATGGCCTGATCCTCAGTAACTCTATTATAGCTCTCTGTTTGCTCCTACACAATACGCTGGCTTCATTTATTCTATTTTATTATTTTTTGTTTTGGATTGGTGATTCTTTTCAGTCACTCAGAACCTGAACCCAAACCTGAGCTAATATTACTGAAAAATTACACAAACTGGCCTCCACGTTATCAGCAACATGCTAGCTGCATTCTGTGGTGGTCCTGGAGAATCAGGGTGGGGTTCTGATGGCTTGCCATGGTGGTGCAAGCTTCAGTGTTTGTAGAGGAAGTCCAGCTGAAAAGCAAGAGGAACCATTCTGTTGCAACCTGGTGACACAGGGACAAAAAAGTTGATGCACAACTCTTACATTCTGCAGAGGAACATGAGTGAATCTGTGCAAAACTGTTAAAACAAAACTGTTGTTGGTTCTAACAGCTAATACAGTCACACACATAATCAGTGTGCATTGCCAATGCAATGCACACTATTGTGATTCGTTTCCCATCCATGTCATCTAAACTTTGCCATGCTTCTCCTCCTGCATACTTTGTCCTAGAGCTGCCATTGTAATTTATATCTGTAAAGCTCCTGTGTCAAATGATGGCAATGCCTTTTGGTGCCTGTAAAACTTATGGTTTTTGAAATATTAATGTTTAATAAATTATAATGGCAGTCAATGCAGCCTTGTATTGGTCCCATACTGCCCCCTGCTACATCCAAACAATATGGTACTGCACCATAGTTTCATAATATTTAACCAACTCCTGGCAGTCCCCTCTGCCACAGCTCAAATGGTCTAATGGTTAATGCCATGGGCTTTCATGTGGGTGATCAGCGTTCAAACCCCAGCTACAGCAACTTTAACCAAAAAATCTCTACAAACATCATATTGTTACACAATTATGCTCATTAAAAACACCTGCTGACTTAACAAGCACAAGATGGTGTAGAAAACACATTTGAACTTGGTCAGTTCGTTCTGCAAGTCCACTGCTGCAGGCAAAGGCATGCTACATGGCAATGCACACTTGTTTTTACATCGTAAAAACCCGTGTCTAGTTATTATTAATTTTTATTTCACCCTTAACAGAAGTACAAAAGTGTACCAGAAGTCACAGAGTTAAATGGGCGGGAGGGCGTGGGCGTCAAACTTGATTTAGAGCAGTTGTTAAAAGAGTTTCTTTGCTTTTGCTAAATGTTTAATATAAACAATGTTTTACTTTTTGCTCAGTGTTTCTATGGCAGCATGAAATAAGATTTCTTAGTATCAAATTTGAACAAGTTCTGTGGAAAAGATGACTGCTTTTAAGAACTTGACAGATTTTGAAGATAATTATAAATTGTTTTAAAGTTTATGCTGTGAAGAAAGATTTGTTTCAAGCAAACAGCCTTCTAATCATCAATACCTTAACTTATTTACACAATTCTGTACACTATTCCAGATCTGATTGTGTTTTTCTATTTTTTATTGGTTTTTCACCTGAAAATGATGACTGAAAAAAATGCCTGTTAATTCCTGTCTAAAAATGAAGGAAGGAAGGAAGGAAGGAAGGAAGGAAGGAAGGAAGGAATGAAGGAAGAAAGAAAGAAAGAAAGAAAGAAAGAAAGAAAGAAAGAAAGNAAGAAAGAAAGAAAGAAAGAAAGAAAGAAAGAAAGAAAGAAAGAAAGAAAGAAAGAAAGAAAGAAAGAAAGAAAGAAAGAAAGAAAAGAGGAGGGTTTATTTGGTCATTGAGTGGAATCCAGCTGTTTATCCCAGTATTATCATGGTGAAGCTGATGGTTGTAGCAGCTTCATGATTGGGTTTTTAAATTTACCAAGATCCATGTGAACCTAATTTTTATGTCTTTTATTTTGTAAAATGCTACTTTATACACAGAAAAAATAAGTTTACAGTTTGAAAAGTGCACATGCCTCAGTGGCGACTCGCAGAAACCAATAATTGGCCTCTATGGCGTTAGAATTTAGAGATGAAAATGAAAATAGCTGTGAAGAAACATGTAATTGACTTGGTATTTGTAAAGTAGAAGTGACATTTCTTCAACGCATTTAAGTGAAGCTAGAAATCATCCGCTGCTGCCATTAACATGCAAACGTGACCAGAAATTATTGTACTTGAAAAAGGCAGTTTTACACATCTGACAGGTTTTTTTTACACCAGGACCAGATGTGTTAACAGCTTATTTTACTTGTAACTCCCATGATGCAGTGCTGAGCCTCACCACTGTGTGACAATAATGTGTCCCACCCCAGGTTCTTGTCTCTCTCTGTCTTTTCTCTAATAAGTTGTAGAAATCTTTCTGTTCTCTGCTCAGCTCAGGTTTAATTCATCGTTGGAAAACCTTCCTTCCTGTGAAATGAAGCTGCGCCGCAGCATGAAGGACACAAATGGTCGGAGCGTAAGGCTCAAGCAGGGAGGATTTATTAGCAGCTGATATTAAATGACAGGAAGAGGAAACAGCAGATGGGCGATGACAGGTGCCAGTTTGTATTCTGGAAAAAATAAATGGATTTTACACCCATCTGCTGAGCTTGCTTTCTTCATTTAAAGTGTTATTTTTTTATGTTGATACTTTGCTTGGATATAAACTGTGAACATTTTTAGCAATAAATCTGTTTTATAAAGAATGTTTTCATGTTTTCAAACTCAGTAAAGTTTTACATTACTTCTGTTTTTTATGTGTCCTGACATAAAATAAGTATGGACAGCAACTTATTCATTCTGATTATTTATCATATCTCAACAGCTCAGGGCTGAATCCAGAGAATTTCATCATAAGCCTTTATTAATAAAAGAAAACAAAACTGCCTTTTACAATGTTGCAAAACTGAAATAAATCAAAATAAAATCAATAATAAACAATAAAATAAACAGAAGGGAAATTAACACTGAGAGTTTGGGAATAATTATCAGAGTAATCTCAACTTAATATTGATTTAATAAAAATAACACTGAAGCAATATTTAACCATAATCAGGACTTTGATTGTAAGTTTATCTAAAACACAGAAATATTAAAAAAATTATTAACTAGTACATATGTTTAGGTTGTTAAATGCAGAGGTGTATAAAGTACTTGAAAAAAATAACTAAGTAAAAGTAAAAATACATGAACAGAAAATTACTTTGGTAAAAATTAATCTTCACTGATGAGAAAAATAAAACTGTTCACATTGATTGGGAAAGTAAAAGTAAAAGTACTTTTACACACTCTCTATGAAATAAACTGTTGAATTTATGGAACCTAAGCCAGGTTGAGTAAATTGAGCGATATATTTATATTCTTTGCTAAATTTACTCAACTAGGCTTAGTGGAGGCAGTTACCATGACTTTGTTGAGTAAATTCAACACTTCATGTTTTAGAGCACATAAACATCTTTCATGATGAGTTTAAACATATTTAATGTTGTAACAAGTAACTAGGTGTTACATTTTAAAGTAAAGAAGTAAATGTATCATTTTTTGCTTTAAAATGTAATTAACTAAAAGTAAAAGTAGCTGTTTAAAAATATTTGATAAAATTACAAATCCTCAAAAAGAAACTACTTAAGTACTTCAACGAAGTAAATGTACTTTGTTACTATAAACCTCTGGTTGAATGCAAAATATTTTAGACATTTTACATTATTGACAAAAAGTTCACTTTAGACATTGAGTCAGGAAGATGTTAATTTCTCTCCAGATTCTCAGATTAATCAGGAATTTTCAGATTAGAAAGGAAATGTTTTGGTTTTTCCAGCTTAAAGTTTAGAACTGGACCAGAGATGAACTGATCTTTACTTTTCACTGACTCATCTTAAGTTTGTTAAATCACTTGACTAACTCTGATTAAATAAACACAAATGTAAAAATTACCAACTTTCATATTCTAGAAGCTTTCACATTTAAATAAATAAATGTATTATCTGCATAAATGTTGATTTTTTTTTATTAATTTTTTGTTAATTAGCAGTTTTAGAAGAAGAGGAAAATTCTTTTTTTCTCTACCGATTAGACTGATCAGAAAGTGTCTGAGTCTGAGGATATAAAAACTTGTCCAAGGCAAAACCAAGAAATCAAGGCTGTTTTTACAAGAAAAGTAGCTGAAAGATGACTGCAGGCTAAAGGTCATAAAGGAAGAGCGTTCCTTAATGCTACACATTTGTCTGACTTGTATGTTGATTTCATCAACTAAAAAACCTTTAATTTGTTTTTATCTTGTAAATTATTATCTAATTTGGTATAATATTTGAATTTCTGCTATTTGAACAGGTAACAATCAAAATACAGTATATATTTTTAAAAGATGTTGCAAAGCTGGAATAAACTAAACACTTAGAAGAAGTAAAGACAAAACAAAGACGATCAAACACACCAGCCTTTTCAAATAATTCTGGATTAGTTGGAGCTTGGAGTTTTTGTTGTGACGACAGATTTGAGCTCAATGTTTGCAAACATGAGTTCTGTTTTTGTGTTTCCTAAGGTTAATCAGTCATGTTAAAGTGGCTTGACTTCAAAAGTTACCAGATTTAGATTTAAATCTTATAATCATAAAAAGCTACATGCTGGTTTATGAGATATTTTGCTAACGCACGAAAATGATTGCTTTTAATGGTTTGAGCTGAAAACAAGTTAAAAAAACTTGTTTTTTTTACTTTGAACTGGAATTTCTGATTTGGAAAAACCAACTGAAATTTGCCAAAAGTTTAATTTAGACTTATAAATTGAAAGATTTGTGATCAGCCCCAACTACAAAATCTACAAAAAGTTCATTTTTATTGCTGTTACTTTGTACGTCAGTAATCCACTCACACACATTACATCCCAACCACTGTTAGCCAACATGTTACCAGAGCCGGCTCTTGGCATAGGCGAACTAGGCAGTCGCCTAGATCGCCATCTGCTGGAGGTGGCGCCGAACTGCAGAAGAAAAAAGTAATTATCTGTAATCCCTGGTTGTAACTCTGCTCAGCGCCCCTTTCAATTAGCTTTGTCTTAAAAACTATAATGAAGTATTACAGAAAAATAAAATACTCTTCCCATAAAACATCGCAAACGCCCCCACCCTCTCTCTCATTTGATTGGTGTTGCACTGACCCGTCCTGCTC
>NW_013952508.1:938710-939979 GCF_001266775.1 Austrofundulus limnaeus | reverse complement strand
CACACACACACACACACACACACACACACACACACACACACACAAGTCTGTGATCAACTCGTCACATGGGCCGGCTGACAGAGACCGTGTGACAGGGTGTCATTTACCGTGTCAGGAGAGAACACAAAGGAGGGTAATTGAGGGGTAAGTATAGCGGAAACAAAGTTTGCAAGTGTCAGCGTAACTTTGTCTGCCATCTCAGGATTCTGATGAATTTATTCATGGATGGGTTAGGCTGCCAAGTCAAGGACAAACGCCATGTAATTACCTCATAAATTTAGGAAGTGATTAATTCTAATTTCTAGGTATTTATTTAAATTATGCAAATAGGCAGCCATTGCCTTAACATGCGACACACTAAACGAAGTAACAAAGTTTGACTGGAGTTCTTCTGAATGTTAGTCGGCTAAAGTGGAGACAGCATGAAGGCTCAGTTATTAGCACTGTTGCCTCATAGCCAAAAGATCCTGGGCAGGGGCGGAGCCAGAGGAGCGACCAGGGTGGCATGTGCCACCTCCAGCACCCGATTGGCCCCCAAATAACTGACAAGTGGGCAGACATCTTGGATTTTGTATTTGCATTTAGATTTTGTTAAAGTTTTTTCTCTGACACTACGGTACGGTATAATACTTTTTTAGGTGTGCATGTTTAAAAATGGCTGAATTATAGCCCTTTGTAAAATTAGCGTTACTGGCAGTGTTGTATAAAGTACCACAAAGTGACACTTAAGTAAAAATACGTATCTTACCAAAAAAATTACTTAAAAATTACTTAAAAGTTAAAGTCTCCTTTAGGAATATTACTTGAGTAAAAATCTTAAAGTATCTGATATTTTTTTAACTTAAGTATTAAAAGTAAAAATATTGATTTAAAATGAGCAGTTAGATTTTCTGTAATGACATTTATTAGTAGATATATACAGTACACACGCATGCGCACACACACACACACACACACACACACACATGCACGCACGAACGCACGCACGCACGCACACACACATATTTATATATCACACATATAAACACAATTTATATGGATAGTATTTATTTTTTATACTAACAAGCTAGAATATAAACAAGCAAAAATGAAATAAAAGTAACAGGTTTATACTTATTGCCTTTTTTAAAATGTAAGGAGTAGAAAATACAGATAATTATGAAAATGTAAGAAGTAGAAGTAAAACGTAGGCTGAAAATAAATTATTCAAGTAAAACAGATACTCAAAAAATCTACTTTTTTGAGTATTTGAGTAAGTATTTGTACTTA
>NW_013952508.1:934375-938675 GCF_001266775.1 Austrofundulus limnaeus | reverse complement strand
GTAACAGGTTTATACTTATTGCCTTTTTTAAAATGTAAGGAGTAGAAAATACAGATAATTATGTGAAAATGTAAGAAGTAGAAGTAAAAAAAATAGGCTGAAAAATAATTACTCAATTAAAGTACAGATACTCAAAAAATCTCCTTTTTTGAGTATTTGAGTAAGTATTTGTACTTAGTGACTTTACAATTCTGATCACCGGTTAGCTTAATATGGGATTAGCATCTGTAATATGTATTTGATCAAAAAAATTATCAATAAGTATTAAAATGGTTGAATTATAGCCTCTTAAAGTTAGTTTTGATGGCCGTCTTGTATTTTTGATGAAAAGTCACAATTGGGAAAAGTTTATTCATCTTCTTCTACATTAGTCTTCATCTTTGTTTGTCTAAAAATGTCTGAACAATACATTATGAATAACATTCATCATATTTTTAGATCATTCTTAGCTTTGATCCCACAAAATTTCAGCTCAGTATTTCTTAAAGCTGCTGAATTAAAGTCCATAGGAATCAACTGTGGTGGCCATCTTGGATTTTCAAATCCAGAGTGCTTTTCTTTATTTCTATGTGCACCATACAAACCACCTTGACCAGACTTTGCATAATAGTCTAGCTCCGCCCTGGTCCTGGATTCAAGCCTTGGGTTGGGACTGGGGTCTTGTTGTGTGGAGTTTACATGAGTTTTCTCCAGATACTCTGGTTTCCTCTCAAAGACCAAAAACATGCAGAGATCTATGATTTCAATTGGATTTGCCTGGTTAAATAGAGGGTAATAAAAAAAAAACACAGACACACTACTTCTGTCACGTTTTCACCACTGTGCATCACTGATGTACTGAGCACATTCAGGCCCTAACAGTGGTGATTCAAGCAAGTCAACTCCTTTTAATGCAGGAGAAGAGCCATTACAGATATAATTGGATTTCATTTCAACCATGTGAGAAGAAGAAGAAGAAGAAGAAAAGACTTGTCACCACCCTGGAGAAAATGGAGCCAAAATACAATCATTGTATTTACTGCAGTGAGTGGAGAGGGGTGTGTTTGTGCGTGGGTGTGCACTTCATATTGTGTGTTTCTGCATGTGAGATTATCTTTTTCAAGGGGGTGTCCATGTGGGTGTGCATTGCACCAGCATAAAATCCCAAGACGTATACATGCACAAGTGCAAAATGAATCCAAACAGGGAGAGAGAGAAAAAATAGTTTCCTTGATACTTTTTAGAGCAATGCATCACAGAAAAACAAACTGCAGGCAACAAATCCAGGACAGGCAAAAACCACAGCTTCCAGTCAAGCCTTTCAAACTTAAGAAATACAATTCTGCTTTCTTTGTTCATCTCAACAGAAGGAATGTTTAGTTTGGCCTGGAAAGAAAAACACAAGATGAAAATGTTTCGTTTGAAGGGATAATTTGGCTATTCTGAAGTGATGTTCTATCAATTAGAATCGTGTCAGATACTAATTATCTTGTTCAAGAGTGTGCTTGATGCTCGGGAGCTGACCCTTTTGTTCCTTTACAGATGACAAAGGGCATCCCTGGAGGAGCTGGACTCGTACCCTGAATTGGTCTGACTGACTGTCTGCGATGCAAACCAGCCTTTCACCATGTAGGGACTGAATGACTTGTAGCTACAGACCTCCAGTCTTATACTTGAATATTGGAGTTTTATAACTTCATCAGTGACCTCAGCCCAGGTGGGCAGAGCTGTCTGGAGACATCAGTGTTCCTTCACTCAGCTTCCTCCATGCAGTGCAGGCAGGGACTGACAAGCTCCTCGAGACATTCCTTCCACCGAAAGGCAACACCACTGGTCAAAGTCAACATTACCTCAACTCTACTGAACGCAGTGTGGGTAAAGTGCTGTTTTCCTCACCTCAAGCACCAGACAGTTTGTCAGAATCTTTTTGACATCAATGAAGAGTCTGTAAACCCTTACCAAACTCCCACATCCAATCCTTTGCTTGGCTCGGTGATACCTCTTAGTCTCCTCTGGAGTCCTACCAGCTTAGACGACCCTTAGGACTTCTATTTTTTTTGGCTATATTAAGAGGATTTCCACCCCCCATGTGAAGATGGTGGCTACAAGAGGCACCAACAACCTTGTGACCACAGCTCAGGGCACCCACCTCGACGATGGAGGCACTCGGACTCAATGGTTCCTGTCTGTTGTCGAAGATCTGTCAGAGGTGGGAGCTGAAGATCCTTCTGACTGATTCTTAAGCCAGGTGTTCCCAACAAACCCTCACTACCAGGTCTGTTCAGCACCCACCCCTTTCAGCTCCTCTCTTCACCAGAGTGTCCAAAACCTAAAGCCCCAGATCAGATTGACACAGATTGATGTAAAGCACTTTGTGTCTCCTTGTTGCTGAAAAGTACTATATAAATAAACCTTACCTTACACAGCTAGAAAATGAATCATCGATATACGACCTTGGGTGTCCTGGTGCCACTTGCACCTAAGGACACCCTTATGTTCAACCATGGTGTTTATGATGGACAAACATAGAACAGGGATTGGGTATCTGTGTACAGCAGACCCCAGAAATTTGCCTGAGTCACGTTCTTATGAGACCCGCAAATTGTGAAAAACAGCTAGATTTGCAAAAAAATAAGGTGGCTTTGGTTCTACACAAAACATTTTAAATAACAGTTTAAATCACTGAGTTGGACAGTGTGTTTTGCATTACAGTGCTTGGAGGAATGTACACACTGACCAGATGCATGAGGTGAACTCACAGCGGGGAGTAGAAGGGCTTCCAGGTCAGGAGAACAGTGTTGCAGGATCACTGTCACATCAGTACACCAGCTATCGGTGATACAAACACTGATGCTTCCACCTTTTGCTTTGCCGGACAGTCTGCTATAGAGCAGAGTCCAGCACCAGGTCACACAGCCACATCTCTGTGAAACAGATGAAGATGAAAAGGTTGGAAATAATATTCCAGGTATCTAGCAGTGGGACCAGAATGTGCTGGTGATGATGATGATGAATAAGCTGTGCAGTACAATGTAGGTAATAAAGATGATGACTGCACAGCAAAGCAGATTTACAGCTCCTTTGATAATAAATTCTATATTTAATAAATACAATTTGTTTAAAAACATGAAACGAGTGCAGAAGACAGTATTTGTGGTTTCCCTGAAGTTGCACTAAAGGTTGGATTCTAAGAAAAAAAAAAATCCATGAATAACTGAGTCCACAAACTGAACTGTGACTTGGTGGGGGATCAGTGTATCGGTGATTTGATTTTACTTCCTCATCTTGTAACATAATCAGGCGTTCATCCTTGGGAGCATAATAAAGACATGTTATGACCTGCATAAAATAAAGACTGAACACATTATTGAGAGTTTAAGGCTTTTTACATTATAAAAATCAGCCAATTATCCCTGGACAAGTCGTCAGAACCAGGTAACCATGTGAGAGGGATCCTGGCTCAACCAATCAGCCAGAAACCTTGACAGTGATCTGCTTCAGACCACATCACGTACACCTCAAACCCACACATTCACAGGTGCAGCTATTAGAGTCACCCAACACTGAACAGTCACAGGATCACAGCTCAGCCTGGGTAAAGCATCACACATCAGAACTGACGTCTTGTGTTTCAGTAAAAAATACAGTTGTTTTAATCAAGACAGTGCAAAATTAAGTTGTTGATTTATCAATTAGGCAGATAACCAGTACTAAACACCTGTGCAAATTAAAAAAATAATAATTTGTGTTAAAAGTTGGTGTTGCATTTGATTTATTAAGATCATAGAAGAGCAGGTGCAGCAGTGAGGACCTTGTCCTCCCCTCAGTTCATTCTCCCACCTAATCCCCCCATTAAATTGTGAGAGTACTTTGGATTTATTGTGTAAATTACAAATAAAAGAAGGTCAAAATCCAGGTAAATGTCAGACATGTATAATCAGCTGATCAGAGCACACAGATCTCTGCTGGACAGCTGCGTGGTGCAGCAGAGGTGACTGAAAACTACAGAAATGTGAGCTCTCTCATTTAAAGAAAAACACAATCTCATAAATTCTTGAGAAAGATTCAGAAAAAATAAAGAAACTCATCTGTTCCAATTCTGGATAACACACACACACACACACACACACACACACACACACACACACACACACAAACACACACACACACAACAAAACAGCATTTATGAACCCCCCTTTTTTGGACCATTCACAGAACTTTTACATTACAAACCAGAGTCTCTCTATATAACACACACACACACACACACACACACACACACACACACACACACACACACACACACACACACACACACACA
>NW_013952508.1:931865-933810 GCF_001266775.1 Austrofundulus limnaeus | reverse complement strand
TATTAAAGTTGTATATTTACAGATGCCAACGAACCAAATCTTTTGAACAGCTACTTACAACGAACGATAAGAACCGAGTGAGTTTTGGGCAATAAAGTGCAGTTTGTAGTATTTTTTTAATCCTTATAATATCATCATATAATCTGCATAAGGATTCTGCTCATCTGACAGATGCGCCTTTATTAAACCAGTTTGTGAGCACTACCAAATTTGCGTGTCATTTTATATGAGATAAATTGACCCCTTAATGTTTTGTGACATGGCACCCAGACTGAAGTGTTTTCCAGTAGAAAGCGTGAAAAGTGGGACTCTCCGTGAAGAAAGAGGGGGGGGGGGGCATTTTATTTTTCTATCAAGAGCATCCAGATGCCTTCAGAACCACCATCCCCTCCTCCCCCAACACTGACAGACACACACACACACCATCTCACTCCCGTGCACACATACTCAGATGCGTGCAGCTGCTGCCCACCTATTTGCCTCAAACTGACACATTTATTTAACCACACACATGTATTTAACGCGACACAAACACACACACGCAACATGCAAATCGAGGCACGCTGACACACAGCCAGGTTTTCCTCTCAACTCCATTTGCAGCCCAGCTGTGAGACATCCACTGGGGGTGATGCTGGAGTTTAACTGGTGCACAGACTCCCATCTTTGATCGTAAAACAGGGTTTGCTCAGGAAGGCGTTAACTGTGTGTTATTTAAAAACTAGAGGCCAATTTGGGTAAACAAACACCATCACAGAGGCTCATTTTCAAACATCTGGAGTCTGCGTATCGCTCTCCTCCTACTGCAGCTTTATCTCCATCCTAAACATGCCAACCTATTGTTCAGAGAGTTTCTATCTGGTAGAGGATACAGCTTAACAATATGCAGAAATTAGAATAAGGCTCCTCTTCAGATATTTTAAAGCTCTGACCCAGTTTTGATTTGTGGTGTTACTGCATTACACGCTTCACTGAGCAACTTTTACATCCAAACACAGAATCTGCTAAATAATTGTACCACAATAACTTCCTGTGTCATTTTAATTGTTTTTTAATGAAGTCCAACTTCAGCAATTAATAATCTCCCCCCACCAAAAAAACCCAAAAAACAATTTCAATATTTTTGATGCAAATGAAAAGAAATTGAAACATCACTTTCATAGCCTTGAGATGGATTAGACAGCATGTGTTTCACTGGATGGGGATGTATAAATATGCCTAATTAGTGCTCGCATCTTCATCTGCAATCAGAAAATGTATTCAGAAAGCTTAAAACCAGAAAGTGATTTTCAAGAGGAGGAGCTAATTATTCAAGGTCACAAGTGGAAGTATAAAACCATTAAATATGCTGTGATGCTAAAATTGGCTAAGCCTGAAAAAAATTGTTTTTCTCTTTGGAAATAATAAACTCCAATCAAAGGAAACCAACATTTCTTGAAGAAATGTGTTTCACCTCTCACCCATGGCAGCATCTGTAACAAAGATCTTACATGGTATAAGAATATGTGTTTAGAATGACTGTCAGGCTACTACCACAACAAATTTAAACTCTGTATGAATGAATGAATTAAACTTTATTGATCCCATGAAAAGAAATTAGCGTTCGGAACAACCCGTTCAAGAGAAATAGACAAACACAACAGACTGGGAGAACAGGTGCCCCGGGTCCAACTGCCATGCAAGGTGCTACACTTAAAAGAAAAAAAAGTGCATAAAAAATAATAAACATCATACTATGTTCACTGAATGTGACACATTCATCTGTAAGACTGACTGAGTTATAACCATTTTTGTGTTTACTAAGAACACAAAGCTGTCAGCCATCTTGAATCAAGTTAATTCCTTTTTTGTCACTTCAGTAGAAAATGAAACCAAATATTAGTTTATTTAATTTATTTATTTCTTCATCATCAGTGACTTTTTTAAGTGAAGAGAAAATAGAGAC
>NW_013952508.1:928225-931521 GCF_001266775.1 Austrofundulus limnaeus | reverse complement strand
TGTGTGTATATACAAGATTTCTCCAAAAAAATATTTAATAGTGACTGTGGAGGACCGAGACCCAACCCCCAAGACATGAGGCAGATATAGGGAAGACCAGAGCCCAAGGGCCTGAGAGGGATCCCGAGCGCAGAGCCCCAAGGGGCACCCGCACGGGAAGATCCGCCCACCCACCCCCCAGATCAGACCATAGGGGAGAACTGGGAGAGTCCCCCCAGCAACCACACGCACAGCCCCCGGGGCCAACAGCGACAAACTCATGGGCCCCACCGGCACCTGCCATACCAGAGCAGATCCAGGAAAGGGCACAGAGGTCCGGGCCCCCAGGGCGCACCCCACTCCAGGCCAAAGCCCGACAGGTCCAGAGGCCCCGAGCCCCAGCAGGCAGTCACCAGGCCAGGCCGGCACACACCCAGCGCCCAGCCCCAGACCCCGGGAACCCCCAGCACACCGGCGGCCAGCCGCACACCCCACAGGGGGGCTGAGTAGCAGCGGGCCCCCAGATAAACCAGCAGTAGGGGCAGCCCAGACCGCAGCCTGACAAATACCCTAACATACACAATCGCACCATCCCACCCTCACCCTCACCCTCACTCAATCAAAGACATACAAGGACGCCACATTCCACTCATACCCCTGATACACACTCTATACCCCCCAGGTCCAAGGACATGCACCCACCCCCTATTGGAGGCAGCACACACCCGAACCCAGGAGGTAGACCCAATCATTCTGAGGTGGAGAGGAGCAGATAGCCGAGGCCCGGCCRGGGCCGCACCAGGATGCCAGGCCAGCCCCCCGCCGCAGAGAAGCCACGCCCATGACCACCCCACCACACTGCCAACGACCAAGTGCACCCCCCCAACCCCAGCCATCCAACCCCCGGAACCCGGCAGCCACCCCGGCCAGGGGGCCACACACAGGAACCAAGAGCCACACCTCAGGAGACCAAGCAGCACCAGGGAGGATGGAGAGCCAGCCCCGCCCTGGCAACCGTCCAAGCCCCGAGCCCACCCACATAATCACTTGACTTGTGTTCTAAAAATAACCTTGAGTGAAGGTTCCCATCAGCATATCACCACACATTTCTTATTTCCTCAACATTTGAGTTACATCCACCTAAACATGATTTCATTTTGTTTTTATTATTTCCATGTAACACGATGGATAGTTGCCCCTGAAATTCCTTAAAAGCCCTTTAACATATTTTTTAATTTTTTGTAAGGGTGTCAAGCTAAATGTAAGAGCCGGAGGAAGTCATAAGACACTCTTGTTTTTAAAAGAAAAGCCCCTGGTAGTGTCTGCAAACATCTTGAAATGTTTTAAGGCAGAAATCGCACTGTGTTTGCTGGGTAAATGCTGGACAAATGCCTACACCTGCCTGCCATAACATGACAGATCTGATTACAGGCTGCAGTCAGAATACAGGAAAAAAGAGTGTCCTGTACAGGGCACTTCAGTTTGGCTGAAAATACGGGACATCCCGGCAACACTATCTGTTTGTATTTGGAGCATGTTATGGAGATGACTCTCAGCTACAAACAAACAAAACTTGAGCTCATTATCAGATTTTTACGTTTACTACAGTTGATTAGCTTGCAGAAGTCATCTTGAAGTGGGATTTCCAAAGTTTATCAACTTTTGTCCAGTGGTTCATGATATATTGCGCTAAAAACAGACACAAATGCACGCATACACACACTTACTTTTATTTTGGCTTTATAATCCTAAACTTCTAGGAGAAATTTAGGATTATAAAACCAGCACACAAAGAGCTATCTGCTATAGAAATTGTTGTTATTTGGTCACCCTTTATAAAAAAAAATTAACACCAAAACCCAGAAGTTTTGCATCAAATTATTTTAATAATTGCCCAAAAACAAAGACTGAAAACCCATGTTCTCTGTTTTTTAAGGCCCATCTAAACTTACTGTGTAGGTTAAAATAATTTTGGTAAAATGTGACAGCTGACAGAATCTGCTTTGATAACATCTCAGAACCCATAATGTATGTTAAATTTGTAACAAAAACGTCTGCCGTAACACTGCTTCCATTTACCTCTGAAGACAGAAGTGGGACAGACGTACCATTCACATGATCTGTGGTCCAGTCAGGGTTAGAAAACTTGGAAAACCAGTAGAATTTGATAATTTTTGCTCAATAACCAGGCTAAAAACAAGCTTCAGATTTCTATCTTCTGTCCATTCAAACACTGCAGCAAGATGTTTTTAATGAAGGCAGTACAGAACTATGAGCACGGCTGATTTATTGACATAAAGTAACTGTTATGGACTAATTATTTATATCTGTTTTACCTTGATGCTGTCCAGTAGTAGAAATAATCATATTGTATATTTTTAAAAACAGCTATCACATTTTTCTCATAAGAAATGGGACACACCACAAGGCAGCTGACTCATGATTTCATTACATAGCCAACAAAATAGCTGCATCATTACAAGACTAGTTTCTTTATTATTCTAAAGCTTTTAAGTCCTTTCAGGTCTGAAGAAACAGAAATGTCCTCATTAATCACCTCAGTGACTAACTGGGCTGAGTATAGGTCTTAGAACAAACAGAAATGTGTGTTACAGTTAAAAACCTAGGTGTTAATGAGGGGATCAAGTTTTTATTAAATAAAAGAACTCCTAGGTGATGAAAAAGTGACAGCAGGAAAAGCAAAGATAGTTAACAAGAGAAATAAACCAATGAAGGTGTAAATATTTTTGCTAATTGCTCTCCCTGTCGTGCACCGCAGCATGACGTGAAGCTCCCACCACTCCGTGAAGAACGAGGCAGACGTGGCGGGGTGTAGGAGAAGAACTCAAATGTCAGGGTGGCAACGGCAGCCTGTTACATTAATCTTTGTCAGGTGCCTCCTCAAGACTCCCAACATCCTTGGGGAGGAGTGTCATAAAAAATATCCGAGTGAGGAGAACTGTGTGCAGCACTGCAGCATGAAAAATGCCCTCCATCTGCAGTGACTCAGCCAGTGAATCCAAGGTAAGGAGGAATATGTTTGTCTTCTCTCCTCTCTGCTCTGTTATCTTTCTGCATCTGCCTCCCTCCACATACGCATCAGTACCCACACTCCCGTCTGCACACGCACACAGTCTCAGAGAAGAGGAGAGGAGATGGAAAGGACATTATCAAGGCCTGCTTTCATTCATCAGGTCCTGTGTGCATACCATTCCAGTCATTATCCTCAAATAGACATATGAATTCATATGAGCTTGCTCAAACAATCACCACTGTCTTTCCTTTTCTAAATCAAACAGTAGATGCCTGCGTAACCC
>NW_013952508.1:912602-926999 GCF_001266775.1 Austrofundulus limnaeus | reverse complement strand
GTTCTTGCATGAGGCCCCAATGTCTTGCTGAAATGTCCAGCCACGTTTCATCTTCTTCATCCTGGTAGATGGAAGCAGATTTTTTTTTTTTATCAATAATGTCTCTGTACATTTTTCCACTCATCCTTCCTTCAATTATTTGAAGTTTGCCAGTACCATATGCTGAAAAACAGCCCCACACCATGATGTTCCCACCGCCAAACTTCACTGCTGGTATGGTGTTTTTGGGCTGATGTGCAGTGCAGTGCAAAAAGGATAACGTGGAACGGCATTTCTTTCAAAACAATGCACATGCTACAAGGCAGATTTCCCCTCCTAACTAAGCTCAGCTGGCTCAGCAGCAATGACAAAGTTAAGAAAGAAGAACTTGATGCTGCAGATGTGCTTTTCCATGATTTAGAAAATAAAAATGAGATTGTGGCTGCTATAAAGACATGCAGTTGTCTACCAGGATGGATGATTGCGTCCAAATTCATGTCCGTGTTTCAGCTGGACTACTCTGGTGTTGAAAATGTGGTCTTGACTCTGCAAAATGACATTGGGATCAAATCCAGAGCAACAAGTCGCATGGATGGTGAGTTCTGGAGTCTACTTTCTCTCACATGAAAATCATCAAGTCCAAGAACAGATCCACAATGACTGATGATCATCTGATATATATATATATTTCCATGGCATTTAGGGGTTTAAATGACAATAAATTATCTTTTAAAACAGCCCATGGTTTATGAGGGGGTTCCTGAAATTTTTTTTGCCCATGTAAGGAGTTCCCAGACCTAAATAGCTTGAGAACCCCTGCTTTACAGGGACCCCACAGAAGCAACTGGGCTTGTGTTTTGGAGCTGTAAACACATGGAGCTACAGATTTAAACAGTGTGACTTTAGGTTAGTGTCTTATCGACCCTTCACCCCCACCTCCCTGGTGAAAAAGTCAAATGGAATGTGACATGAGCGTTCACACTGCAGTCACTTTTAAAACATCAGATATTGCGTTTGCCTGCAGTGTGAACGTAGCCATAGTGACTTAAAATGAACTAAAGAAACATCAGATTCTTCTCTACAGTCTGTGATGTCAGACATTTTATCAACGCTCTGCTCACATGCAGACATTCCCCTTTGACATCACTTCCTGTTGCTTTACGTGCAAATATTTCAACAACTTTCATCTCAGCGGTGTGAAATTTGTTTTGCAACATGTTATCAGTGTTGTCTTTCCAAAAATGAATTCAAATTTATGACAAATATTTGATGTCACAGGCGCTTTAAGGCATGAAATGAGACACGAGAGTTCAGACTGAGGTCGCATTCAAAAACATCAGGTATGTTTCTGATTCAGTACAACATACTGAAATGACCTGGGTCAGATTTAACAAAATCAGCTGTCACGTTCATGAAAAAATCAGATTTGTGTTGCATTTGCCTGAACGTAGCCTAAATGTGTTGCCGTGATGGACTTGTGCCTGTTCAGGATGTATCCTTTCTCACAAAAAATAAATAAATGAATTATTCTTGAAAATAATAGTTGCCAGGTCATTTAGTTTGGGATTTTTTTTTTTTACAAAGCTAGTAATCAGTGCAGAAAACCAATGAAAACACTCATTCTCATTCTGCAGGACTATCGACAAGCTTTCTGACACTAAAAATAAATCCAGTGTTTCTGCGTCTCACAAATACAGAAACGCAAGCAAGAAAGCTGGGGCATCCTCTGCTGCATCTTCACTCATCCGTGGTCTCCTCCGATGCAGATGTGCTCTCTACCTCGTTAACCTCAGCCAATGGGAGTTGGCCGCGCGCAGCTGTGCAGCCACACCAGACTGCAGCGCCGACACGAGGAGCCCACTGGCACCGAGCCAACGCTTGCCCACACGCTCGGACACATGTACGCACACATATAGCCCACGCTTCCGCGCACACCCAAACACAGCCACGTCAGGCACGTCTGTGTTTTTAAACAGGATCCAGCTCTGCTCAGAGCCAGAGCTGCACTCTGCATGGATCACGTGTGCTCACCTTGTTCAAGGCCAGAAATAAAAAAAAGGGTAATTTATTGTCGGGGCTGCGCTCCCTGACTACATTCAATTACGCTTTGCGAGAGGCTTGTAGAAATTTATATCTCTGCTTATAATGTTGGCAGCAGCTCTGCGACGTGCCAGGCTGCCGCTCGATTTACAGTCACCATAGCAACTCTTTGGGACTGCAGGACTTTGAGGGTAGAGAGGTCAAGGGTTGAGTTCTGTTCAGTGGAGAAATCAAATCTGGTCTTTGCCAAGACAGCAACTCTGAAGATTGATGTCCAGCAGGAGGGGAATCTGCTCTGACCTGGCCTAAACTCTGCTGTGGAGCTCCCTGATGGATCCTGGGACTCTGCTGTTTGCTGATTCTAGAAGCTTTTATCTGGCAACACAAACATCTCACAACTGATTCTAGATGCTTTTATCTGGCGACAAAAACGTCTCACGACACCAGACTGATTCCAGACGCTTTTATCTGGCAACAGCAACGTCTCACAACATCAGAGCGGCTGAAATGTTGGATTTATTCCAGGGTACTTTCGGTCAATCAGCTTGCAGTCTGGTGATTTGTCGCTTTTTGCCTTTTTTTTTCTCTTTTACATCAGAAGCGAGCCCACAGGTGGTCGCTTCCTTTACTGTAGCCATGGCAACTGCCCACGGAAAGCTATGAGTGTTTGTTAGAAAAGACGGAGGAAAAAAAGACATTTCACTTACCTTTACAGGGGTAGCTCCTTAGATGAGTGTAGGTGGTTTTACATTTGTTTGATTGAAGATCTGACGAATCTCTAACAACACTGAGAAAAGTTACAATAAAGCAGAACACACTGTGCATCAGGGGTGAGGGGGTGGAGGGAGGAGGGAGGTCAATTTCATTTCCCTCAAGGCCAATCCACAGATGGGTTGAGCCAAGAGGAGGGTGAGTTACGAGGGCAGAGGAGACCAAGTACAGTCCTGGCACAGACGACCTCAGCCATCTGCCTATCAGCGCTGCTTCCTGCTCCGGCTCCACCACGCTCCCTCCACAGTTGGACAGCCTTCAGAAAGGTGTTAGTTCTGACTGCAATGCATCAAAGTGACAGTGGGGGGGTTTTGCAGTCTGAATATAATTAAACAAGACCAATTATACACACAAACCCCACATTTAAGTGCTAGAGAGCACTTATTTGAGTCTCTGGAGTGACTTCCATCTGAAAAATTCTAATAAAAACCCAACATTGGCACTTTGGAGACTTCCTGCTTTCTGACACTTCAAAGAATTAGCAGTTTAGATTTGTAAGGTTTTGTTAAATCAGTGGGCTAACTCCGAGGGTTTTTGACTTTCGATCCCTCAACTTCAAACGATGCACCATTAAATCACAATTGATTAAACTTTGCCATTTATGCCAGGTTGCACAGTTTTATTTAATATTTTACATATTCAACAGAAAATTCAGCTTTTTCTAGGTGGTTTTTAAACAGTTTCATTGTAATTGAATGTAGCACTGGTATGCTAGCAATAAACCCAACCCAGCAAATCCAAACGGTAGCAGGAATAATACGTTGTAGCACTTCAGATGCAGTGAATGTTTATAAAATAGCAAAAACCAGACTGAAATTTTGAAGAATAAAATAGTCTTTAGATGTAAAATTCTGGTTGGAAATGCTTGAATTTAATTTAACCTATTATTAGCTTGTCAACAGATAGCCACAGCCACACCTTCTGGTTTGTGATCCTCAACGAGATGATGTCGATTTTGTTGCTTTTGTTCAGAAAAAAAATAAACACAGGTCCAACTCAAGGTCTGCGGGCCAAATCTGGTCCTCTTTAACATTTTATCTGGCCCTGAAGATTATATTTTAAATGCAAAACAGTTTTATCACCTCTGTTTTAGCTTAAATAAATCCAAGCCTATTGTTCTTACTGCAGTCTTCTCATTAGAATTGATCTATGGAGGCCAAAACTGATATATTTAAAAATAAAAGCAGGAATATAAAAGTGGCCCAATAAATTAAAAAAATACACTTAAAATGCTCATGGTTTATAATTTAATTGATCTTCATATTTATTTTTCCAGTTTTACTTCCAACAAATTATATATTTTAGCACATATTTTGTATTTTACTGTTTTAAAAAAAACTATATTTTAGTTTTTTTCATTCACTTGGTCATGTAAAAGCAGTAAAATGTAAATTATGTGCTACAATATATAATGTATATAAATATATATTTTATTGGAACTAAGCTCAAAAAATATGAAGGTCAATTACATGACAAAACATGGGGTAAATTTTTCCTTTTTTTGATTGATTGATTGATTGATTGATTGATTGATTGATTGATTGATTGATTGATTGATTATGCTTCATTGTCATTGTACGGAGCACAATGAAATTACATTTAAGAACACCCATTCAAGAAGAAACACATCATGTGGCAACCAACAGGGGTCGTGCTACCTTTAAAAAGAAAAACTGAAAAAAAAAAACACAACAACATCATATTATATCAACAAAAGGTGACACACTATGGTACTTATAAAGGCACCATTTATTAGCCAGAGGGGTAAGTTGAGTTTGGAGGGTTGTATCTGAAGCCATGAATTTTGTATGCACTTGTGTGAATATCTGAAGAATGAGTCCAAAGAATCCAGTTCCCTAAAGATAAACCCCATAGTTCAGCCATTGTCCAGAATATTGGTGTTGAATTGTTCATTATGTGCAGCTTCAGGTTATCCTTCAAGGGATCCGATTACAGATGGGAGTGAGAGGGTGGAAGTGTGTGTGTGTGTGTGTGTGTGTGTGTGTGTGTGTGCGTGCGTGCGTGCGTGCGTGCGTGCGTGCGTGTGTGTGTGTGTGTGTGTGGTGGGGGGTTGACATAAACACCAGGAGGAATT
Organism: Austrofundulus limnaeus; assembly: GCF_001266775.1. Classification (NCBI taxonomy): domain Eukaryota; kingdom Metazoa; phylum Chordata; class Actinopteri; order Cyprinodontiformes; family Rivulidae; genus Austrofundulus; species Austrofundulus limnaeus. Next base: position 922,114 of record NW_013952508.1, on the reverse strand, counting down.
TAGATCTACAGCCTTTTCAAGATCACATGGTTGGGGGGCTAATCTGTAATCAGTTGTTTGGGAACAGGTGGAAGTGTTTTTGGTCAGGCAGGCAATATTAATTTCCCATCTGCCTTAATGTTCGCTGGTAAAGCCAATGTAGTGAATCCAATCAGACAAATAGTGTAATAGTTTTTAATTCAATTGGTGCATTTTAAGTGTATTTATTTATTTATTGGTCCATTTATATTTTTCTGCTTTTATTTCCAACTATTTGAGTTTCAATCCTCCATATCGAAAAAAGTAAAGTAAATAAAAATAATTAGAGCAGTGGTTCTCAACCTTTATTGGGCCAGCCTCCCCATCCTTGATCCAGGTCCCTTAACGTCCCCCATTATTTTTTTAGTATTGTTGTCATTAATGTTGCCATTATGATTATTATTGCTGGAGTCCCGGATTTTAGTGTTTAAGCATAGTTTTAATTGTGCTGCTTTTAGTTCTGACATGTTTTCATTACTTTGAGATTCAGAAATGTAAAGTGCAACACAATCTCAACCAATTGTTATTATTAACAATTATTAAGAAAAGTTTTCTGAAGACTCAAACAAAATGTGAATCAAATTCAGTCAATCAAGACTTTAATCTATTATTTTTACAAGAAGGTCTTTTGAAAGTAAATCTTTGTGAAGAACAGAAAGATGTTGGCTGAAAGAAGGAACTGTATGTTTGAACAGGTTGAACAGGGTTAAGGCTCACTGCAGGGAACTGAGTGACTGATGTTTGCAGAAAACATTAAGTAAAGACTGTGTGGATAATAGATATTAAATGTTACAACCCACAAACTCTCATTGGACGAGCAGAGCTCCCACACAGAGCCAGGGTCTGTTCTGCTGTTTGTCTGAGCTCCTAGAAAACCTGCTTTTCTGCCTTAGTTTCTTTTTCACTTCACTCTCGCGTCCATTTCATAGCTCCATTCAAACAAAGTGCTTTAAAAAAATATATTCTCCGTTTCCCCTTTGGCTTCTGAATGTGTACTTCCTCCTGACCTCACCTTTCCCTCCGGCCGCATCATTTCCACTTGACCTTTGTTGCCTTTGCACTCTTCTCGTCTTGCCAGTGGTAGCTCCACCGCTAATCCATGGAGATGCTGCGCAGAATTCCTGCCAGGCTTTTCTGGGAGTGGATTTGTAAGAGAAACACCAGTAAGCCTCTCTCTGCCCCAGACTTAATGGCAGATTAGAGCCTCACCCCAGCATTAAGTCGACAAACACACAGAGGCTTTATGAAGCCTCACAGGCAGGTACAGAAGGAAGGTGGAGACCCGAGGAAAGATTTAACACTTGTCAGAAATAAACAGGGGGAAAAAAAGCAGAGGTAAGAGAAAGAAGGGTGCTCGTCGTAAACTAGACTTAATCTGGTTAATGGACCACCTGCTAATTCAATTACTCTCAGAAGGAAACACAAGGATCCTGAAAATCACACACAAGCATCAGGAATACGTTTCCACATCAAACATGGTGAGAGACTCTGACCTTTCCCGAGATGCTGCTGTCATTACTCAGATCTGCAGTTATTTCTGCATCATGAACAATAAATACAAACTGTACCATATTCTCCAGTAACATCAGTCCATCACCTTCTCAGACCTGTAAAGACAACAAACAGGAATAGAAATGTTTGAACTGGGTCACTGGAAATTAATTTTCCTCTTCACCACTCACCTGATCTAACACTCTCCTGTTCCCTCCTCCTTACAAAGCAAAAGCATTCATTTATTAAATCTTTTTTTTTACTCTGAACCCTGGATAAAAAACAAACTGGTTTACCCCAGACAACAGCCCTGGTAGGGAGGTGGTACTTTTAAAACTACCAGGATTGTAATGGAAATAACAAACATTCCTGATTGGTTCAGCATTCCCAGCAATAATCCATGAGAAATGTGAATATGAAATTAAAAAAAAGTTGCTGTTGGGTGTATCTGTGTTTGGTTTTCGTTGCAGCAGCTTATTTTAGACAAACCAACAGAATTTATTCATGATGCTTGTTTCCTCAAAGCTGGAGTGATTTTAATCATTTTCTACAATGCGACAGTAAAACACACCTGTTTTTTTATTATTATTATTTTTCTTGTCTTAAGTTTGTAGCATACAGATTCAATTTCTCCTAAATAAGATAAAATCTGAAAAGGTTAATTATGATCCTGTGGGAGTTTGGTGTTTTGTTCTGTTTTTCCTGATTGGCCAGCAGCATGATTGAGCACAGCTGCAGCAGATCATTTTCATGAACTTCTGGGGTTTAAAAGGTAGGCTTGGGCGGTATGAAGGTATTTATTTGTTATACTGCGGTATCAAAATATGATGACAGTATAAAAAACTGATGTATGAGTCACGTGAGGTGGATATGAACACTGGGACAAACATTTCAGAAGACACCAAGCATGCAGCAGTTTTGAAATGACCACGATAAGAATCAGTTTATTTTGAAAGTTAAAACTCTAAAAAGACGTAGCTTGACTTATGTTTGATCTGTTCGACAAAATATAAGGTAAACTTATTCTGTGACTCCTACTGCTCTGAGTGACAGCCACATCAGAGCTGCTAAATGCCTATCTCTGGCTGTACTTGTGTAAATGCTCAGAAGCTGCCATTTTCCATTAAACATTACTGACTCAATGTCCTGATGCATCTCAGTAATCCAAGTAAAAAAATCAAAAAGAAAAAAATTGTATAGGTCTTCTGGACGGGTTCTTCTCTAATGAAATGTTTCGTCTCTCCTCCAAGAGACTTCTTCAGTCTGAGAGTTTCAGGCAAAATTCAGGCTTTTAAGCCCTGCCTCCAGGTGACTGATACTCACATCACATGGCTATCGTTGACACCTAATTAACACCTATTGTTAACAGGGAGTGGAGTGATACTGGCAATGGCAGCGCTGTAGGAGGGGGACAACTGAAAATGGAGGCCTCCACCTCTGTTTAATGATGGACGGACGAGCTACATCTAATGGCCAGAACTCTGCAGTTTTCACTCATTTACAGGCCAGCGGTCACTCTTTCAGAGATGAGGATGTTCTCATTCTTGATAGAGAGGAACGTTGGTTTGAGAGAGGAGTAAAAGAAGCCATTTTTGTGAAGAAAGACCGTCCATCATTAAACAGAGGTGGGGGCCTCCGTTTTCAGTTGTCCCCCTCCTACAGTGCTGCTATTGGCAGTATCACTCCACCCCCTGTTAACAATAGGTATTAATTAGGTGTGAACGATAGCCATGTGATGTGAGTATCAGTCACATGGAGGCAGTGCTTAAAAGCCTGAATTTTTCCTGAAACTCTCAAACTGAAGAAGTCTCTTGGAGGAGAGACGAAACGTTTCATTAAAGAAGAACCCGTCCAGAAGACCTATACAATTTTTTTCCTTTTTTTATTCTGAGTAATGTATGAAATATTTGTAATGAAATGTCCATCCTACTATCTGTTTCATTATATTTTAAACTTAATAATGCAGAGCTTGAATCTGAACATATTATTGTTTTTAATGGTTTTAAACTTAATAATGCAGAGCTTGAATCTGAACATATTATTGTTTTTAATGGTTTTATGTCTTCTACCCATTGTAAAGCTAATAATATTGCCAACATTTCTCCTGTGTATACTGATAACCCATCTGTAATTTGTTTTCCTATTTTTATTTTGAATTCTGGTACTGCAAACGCTATTCCTATTTTCCCAGTTATTTTGATGCATCAGTATAAATTTGAACATATTGATAATTATTATCTAAATATAATTGCACTGAATAACTATCTACAACATTTGATTCGTCTTGTTTCTTTTCCGTTACTGACATATCTACTCTTGCTTCTGGTAGAATCCAGGGAGGTATAACTGAAATTGGTGTTGTTTGACTAATTTCTAAACTATTCGTTTTAAATTTTTTATGTTATTTTCAATTGTCCATCCAAAACTCCTCATTTCTTTCTTTTCTTTTTCCCTACATGGATTTAAAATTTCCAGAGTTGGATGATCAACGTTATTTCCTTCAGATGCAGATTGAGCACAGGACACAGAATATAAAGGCAAACTAATTATGGACAACAAGAAACACCTGCAGGAGACACAAGAGGAAACAGGTGAGCAGGGGCGGGGCTGTAGGTGAGTTAGCAGGGGAGAGATACACAGGGGAACACAGAAACACTACAACTAAAGAAAAAAACACAGAGATCATGACACTGAGTTACTAAAGGCTTATTCTAGGAGACTCACTTACTGAGTAAATCACTTCTGACTTAAAGCAAATCTTCAAAATTTCATTGCGGTTAATGCAAATACTACTTTTTAAACCTTTATACTACCAACAACTTATACATTATTATTTTTGTTTGCTCAGTCATAAATTGATCGTCTCAGTTACTGAAATGTGTAACATGCAATAAACTGTAAAATTTAAAAACATGTAAAATATTTTGTATAACAGAGAATAATCCCTCCTTTGTCTCATCATCTTGTAAAAGCACTTAAAGGCTGCTGGGTTTATCTGGACCTGCACTTGAGGACCAGCTGTCAGGAGGATGACATCATGCAGATCTTCATCTGCTCGTCTCAGAGCTGATGGGACAGCTGGATGCTCCTCCTGATCCAGGTGAGGCGAGCTGACAGCAACCAGGGCAGAGAGTTTATTACTGGGTCAGAGCTGTGACTGTAACTCACACATCTGACCTACAATACAAGTGATGCTGTCTGCTTCAACTACACTCAAACACACAGAAATAACCAAAGCTTTAAATAGAACGGCTAATGAACTGCAGCAAGACGTGAGGAACATTTACATTTTATTACTATGGCGTAAAAAACCTCTGGGTTTTCATGTTTACTGATGATTATAGTTTATTAACACACAAATAATTTATTATAACAAAAAACACCTTAAAGAAAAGTAGTATTCCTTAAAGGAATGTATTTCACTCACAGCCTGCAGCGGGGGTTAATGGCTCTTTGATGGGAGCCAGATCTTGTCGATCTGTTCTTGGGATCATTCAATAGAGCCAATACACGTGATGCACCCATCACTGCAAATACAATAAATGTTTAGTTCTACGTGGAACATAAGATCTCTGGTATCTTACATCTTACTGAGTGAATGTTAGCTCAAGGTATTCAGCTGCATCATCTGAGCCATCATCTAAGATTTAAATACTTTGATGGTTAGCTGAAATGACCTTAAAGCTCATTCTCTGCCACTGGACAAATGCAGCTGAGTGTGTTTACAGGGTACCTGATGCCTTTGTGGTACCCTACAGGGGTACTAACAAAGTACCTAAAACCAGGCTATAATATGAAGAGCAAATAACCAGCGAGTAAAAAAAAAACCACACCTGTGATGTTTACAAATGATCCAAATCATTTGAACAGCTCCTTACAACGAACAATAATCGTACGTTCACATCGAACGCGTTTTGAGCAGCAAAAACAGCGCCCAACGCCTCCAGTTGGACACGTTTCATTCAGACCGGGACAGAGACTAGAGGTACGTCTGAAGAGGGAAGAGCAGCTTGGTTTTTTTCTGGTCTGTCTTCGGCGGATGAAATAAAGACAAAATAAAGAAAATGGCTTTGCTTTATTTACTAAAGAGCAAGCGAACGTTGCGCACACCAGATAATTAATTCACCAGATAATTTAGAGGTGGTTTGTTCTGTTAGTTTCACCACTCCAGGAGCTGCGATCTGACAAACTATTTTTTGTCCCGAGCCCAGTTTAACACCATGGCCAGTTTAACGAGCTGCTGACCCACATCGGTGCTGATATCTCCTGCCAGAACACCAACTACAGATGGTCGATTTCAGGTAAAGAGCTCCCGTCCTTCTGTTTCAGGTTAGTGGGCAACATTCAAGAAACTATCACGTGGAAAAATGAGTCTCTCTGATTGGTTAAAAGACTTCTATATAGTATAAGTACAACATAATTTCATTTTTATAATGTGAACAGTTATGTTAAAATACATTTAAGTAAGCTATTAGATACGAGGTTCACATTCATATGTTTCATGGGTTATTATTTTATTTTGCTATGTGAACTTGGGTTAAGGTAGAGACTTGAATAATGAGGACATTCACAGGTGAGATGAGCCATGCACTGAAGCTGGAACAGGAGGTGAGCTCACAGGAAGCCGTTGTGACAGATGCTGCGTCCAAATTCAGAGGCTGTGTCCTCTGAAGGCCGAATTTGTCGGCCGCTTTCGGCACAGCGCCACGCTGGAGGCTGTCCAAATTCGAAGACTTCCCCGATTTGAGGGACAGGCCCGATAGATCCTTTTGGCCCAGGCTGTCCCAAAATGCATTGCGAGCCAAATGGAGTGAAGACATGTGTTAGTCATTTAGAAACTGATTTTAAAAGCATCATTTTCATAGTTTTCCTTGTTAAGGCTTGACTTTAATAATCCATTGTTTAACAATTATGTCTTGATTAAAATAGTTTAGTTACATGCCTGAAACACCATGACAACACATCGATAAACCGTTAATGAACATCAGGAAATGATGCCTGTACGAGTGTCTGCAATTCAGCCTTAGGCCTGTAGTGGGCATACCAGGCACTGAAGGTACATGTATTTGTAGACCGGGACTTCCGGTTGGTTTCACGTCTGCAGAGAGAGCATTAAACCACAGTTCAGTCCAGTCACTGGTGTTGTATGATCCATCTCTTCACATTTTGATCTATTCAACATTCATGTGGTTTCGTCACGATTTCAGTTAACGAATACTAAATTTTCTTACACGAGTATTATTATTTTTTGCTCACAATGGCGGACAAAGAGAGAGAAATAAATGTAGTTTTAAATTAAAATCTGGGGGTGTAAAAATAAAAGTTTCAAGCGATTATGTTGTTAATGCTTTTGTCATTTGTATAAGCATGTTTTAATATTATTCTTGTCAGAAACCAAATGTGCATGTCCAGTGGGTCCCTTAGTTTTTCTAATGTTATTTTAGCTAATTTTGTTTTATGATATTTATAGTACTAGTATATTGATATTTAGCTAATTTCAATCTATTTTTGCTTCTGTTTAGCATCGTCACAGTTAGGTGACAGCACATCCGCTGGGGTAAGGACGGGAATAAAGCAGAAGGCTAAGACCATCTAAATTCACAGACACTTTTTTCTGGTCTTTGTGGTCAACCAAGGACCCAGCCCACCTAGACCAGGTAGGCAGGGTCTTTCAAAGGATCCAGCACTTGCATTTGGTCACAGCCAGAAATAATCGCTGATTAATTGAAATCATAGTTGCAGATTAGTCGACTGTCAAAATAGTCATGAGCTGCAGCCCTACTGAATTCTATACATTAAATTAGTTCATAGTTCGTTTGTTTTTACTGCTTGTAATATCTTTATCCTTTCGTCGTACACCACAGAGTCAATCCCTCCTACTTTGCTTTTTCACAGAGAACAGGCCGAGGGGTGGAGGTCAGCAGCTCAGGGGGGAACAAGAGGTGGGTTCTGCTTGACAAAACAAATTGTCCCTCTGTCAGTGAGCCCCAGGACAGCTGTGGCTACAATGTAGCTTACCATCATCAGTGTCTTAATGGGTGAATATCTGTAATGTAAAGCAGTTTGGGCTGCATTGGGGCTAGATAAAGCACTACATAGGTCCAGCCCATTTACCATTTCTAATGGCTCTTTTGAACAATGTTATGAAACAAACAGCTTGTCAAGATCTAGATCCCTTCAAAGAACCAATCGTCTCGTCTTTACCTGGTACCAAAGCTGGGTACAGTACTTAACATGTACCCACTAACAACCATGCATGTTGTGGTAAGTACAAAGTATTATATTGTTATTGAGTTTGGATGTAAAAAAAACTATTTTTAAAAATAATTATACAAAGTTACTACAAAAACAATCCCTCTAGCTGTTTATAATTTATCAGTCAAGCTGATCGTGATCATTTGAGGTTTCATTTGTAAAGGTAACGTTGCAGAGATGCGTTACACAGCAGACTTGACATGAGACTTTATAAAATAGGACTTGGACATTCCACCTGGCTCGTCATCACACCTGTAGCAACTGTTTCAACTCTGACTACCTAATGTGATAGTTTAGAGGCATAATAGAGATTAACTAATGCTTTTGTTCTTCTCTGTTGGTGAAAGGGGCTTTAACCAAACATTAGCTGGTTTGACTGCAGGTTGTGCATCAGTTGATTAATTTTTGCAAAGAAGCTGAAGTTATTATTTGTCTTTTAACAACAATATGAAAAATACTGCATGTAAATGTGCTAAGGAGATCTCACCTTCCCAAACAGCCACAAGGACAGTAGCACTGAAGCGTTCATCTCCTCAGTTAAGAAACAAGAGGTTTACTTTTTACTTAACAGCATTTTAAAAAGCTCTAATGGCTCCTGCATTAAGGTACGGATGTAGGAGCCCATGTCTTATTTCTACATCTGCACCAATAGTTGATCTCTCTTCCACAAGAGTAACATTGATCTGTGGACCACTCATGCACGGCCGTCCCATATATGCCAAGGATCCGCACATGGAAACGCACGTGCGAGCGCTAACACGTGGACGTGTACACGCAGAAACCACGCAGACCTTTTCATGGAGCGAGGACAGCCTATTAGTGGGTCAGAAGTATCTGCTTTCCCTTTTAAATCCAAGGAGATCTGTGGATTTACACAAAGGCAGCCCAATTTAGACATCTCGAACAAAGCTGGCCCTCTCCCTCCCTCTCCTCCTTGGTCTCCGCTGCACACACATTCAGACATTTGCATGTTCTTTGAGGAGGCAGCGGTTCTCATCCAAAAGCTCAAGCTGTGAAAAAAAAAGAGGATTGTGGAGGCTAGCGGCAGAGGGGACAGAAGCAGTGGGAAACTGAGAGGAACAGAGGCGTGTTCGGGTGAGAAAGGTCCCCCCGGAGAAGTCATGTTAAAAAAGCTTTGATTTCGCTCGGAAGCTCCTTACCCAGGATGTTAAGTTTCTTTATTAGGGTTATTCTCTCTCATTTCTCTGCCCTGAGCTCAGTCGACCTGCTTATTAATTTTTTTTACTATTATTATTATTTTGGAAAGCGAATTAGCAATTCAGATCAGGACTGTGCTCACCCAGTTTCACCCCCACCCCCTTGGCTTTCCAGGCAGTTTGACAATATTTCCGTTAGGATCCAATTTTCTCTAATGCAACTGTAGCAACAGGGGGGAGAGACAGAAAGAGCCGAGCTGGGAGATAGAGACAAGGCCAGTGGGCAGAGACACAGTGAATGAAAGCAGTGTGGGTGTGGAAGGTCGAACAGGACACAGACTCAACTTTAACGTTTGGCGTTTTCTTCCTGCTAAGCTAATCTGGGGGATAATGTCAGTTATTCCCGTGATATTCCTCCATTTAGAGCTAAAAGGTTGAGAATCATTTGGAGATTATAAAGAGAGGCACCCTGTCTGCTGATGTCATCCCTTTCCCATGTGAAATATTTAACATCCTCTCAATTCTCTAAATACTCTTTGCCAGATACATTTGTGAGAAATAAATCTTTTCAGTGAGAATTCTGGTTTAGAT
>NW_013952508.1:911377-912533 GCF_001266775.1 Austrofundulus limnaeus | reverse complement strand
TGTCCATCTTACCAAGTTTTAAAATCTTATATCCAGCAAAAAATTCTTTTTAATCTTGTTTTTAGACTGGTTTACTAAACAAGAACAGATTGTGTAAGAATAATAATCCTGTTTTCAGAATGTATATTATTTGTCTTGTTAGTCTGAAAATTTGACTCAAATTAAGTCAAAACTTTCTGCCGATGCAGTAAGAAAATTCTACTTGGTAAGATTCTTTAAATAAAAAAAAAATTAGTTAAATCAAGTATTTCAAGAATCTTTACCAAGTAAAAATTTCTTACTGCATTGGCAGAAATTTTTGACTTAATTTGAGTCAAATTTTCAGACTAACAAGACAAATAATCTTACACATTCTGAAAACAAGATCATTATTCTTACACAATCAGTTCTTGTTTAGTAAATCAGTTTCAAAAGAAGATCAAAAAGATTTTTTGTCTGGATATGACATTTTAAAAGTTGGTTAGGTGGACACTTTTTGCTTTTAATCAAAATGTAGAGACAGACTCATCTGATCCCACTGGAAGAAAAGCTTCTAAATTCAAAAACAAACAAAAAAAAAGAAGTTTTTTTTCTTTTTTGCTTTGACTTTAACAAGACGAAAAGTTGTTGAGCTGAGATGCAGCCCTTCCCCTGCCTCTGCAGGTAGTTTTGGTATTAAACTTAAACAAAACGTTGTCTTCTAAATTAAGGCCCTCCAGTTTATCAAAGTATCCTCAGGCGAGTCATTGTACCCCTACTGCTCCTGTTCTGTTCAGTAATGTATGAAGAGAAAATAAAGGTCCTGTGAATAAACACATTGTGAGTGTGAGTGTGTGTGAATGGGTCAATGAGACAAACCTGGATGAGGTGAATAAAAAATGGAGCTGTGAAAGTATGAATATATAATCTTATCTCTGCTGATGCAGTCTGACATCAGCTACGTCTCACATCTGAATAAGTTGTCAGGATTCATGCAGTCTGGGGTCTTTTCTCCTAATTTTCCTCCATCGTCTTCCTACTTTTCCCTCCTTCCCTCACAGGCAGTGAGAGTTCCTGCTCGGCCCTGTGGATGGAGCAGCTGTTCCAACCCATTCTCACTCCCAAGTCGTCACATATTGACGCTTTTCCAAGGTTCCCTCTACGTCCGATTTTGACACGCCGGGTACCCCCGTCACGT
>NW_013952508.1:907385-911212 GCF_001266775.1 Austrofundulus limnaeus | reverse complement strand
CCCCTGGTGGCGCAACCCGGAAAAGCCGCGGGCGTCAAGGACTGACGCGAGGGGGTCACCTGATGCGTCAAAATAAGACGCAGAGGGAACCTTACCTTAAGCGTCAATATGTGACGACTTGGGAGTGAGAATGTGTAGGCTGTTCAGGTTCTGGTTGGACACAGCTACACCAGAATGAGCTGAGACGTCCTCCTTTGATTGTTGATTCCATTGATAGCTGGTCACAGGGTCTCTTGTGCTGTTTCCTCGAGTTGTTTCTCAAGATGCACTCACCTGTGTTCATGTACTTTCTTTAGTGGTCCTTACTTTCCTCCTCATCCCTGTTCTGTTTATGTTCAGAACTTTATTCCAGCTGGAGCTGAAAAAGTCACATCAGAAGCCACAAACCTGTCTGCTCCTCCAAATCCTCTCGCTCCCCTCATACATCTTCTCCTTTCCTCAAACCTACCAAACAGAAAAAAGTTAAACTATTTATCTACAGAAAGTCCCAGCTGCTCTCAGACTCCTTTATGTCCTGTAGATGTTTAATTCCAACATGTCAGCAAACTTTGGTGCTTTGTAAATAAAGTTTTTTTTAATCTATGTAGACCATGTTTGGAACTCAACAGTACAGTGTTCCAACATTTTCACTTTCTGTCACATACTGACATTCTTTAAGGATCTTAAGGTAGTTAGTATAAGTTGTGGTTGATTAGTTAAATATTATTACACATAATGTTATTTAACTATTATTGATTGGTTAAAATATATGTGTCAAACTCAAGGCCCGCGAGCCAAACATGGCCCACGGGTGACTCCCATCTGGTCCGCCAAACCCCCCCCCCTCCCATTTTTTTAACTTAATATGAAATAGTATTTATATCAATGGTAACCTTTAAACGCAACAAAATTAATACATTTAAAATGTGAAAGATGGTAATAACTGTCCTGCCCCTGAGCTTTAAGTAACTGAGCAATTTAGTTGGATAGTATTAATGTCTCAGAATAAGCTGTTTTAAAGCCAGTGTTGACCATAAACTAAATCTGCCGTGATGTATGTTGATCATCCATGGGAAACTGTAGAACAGCAGAGTTCAGAATTCAAGATAGCAGCTACTCACTAGAAACTCATCAGTGAGTAAAACTCTGTAAGTTTTTATTTATTTCACATTTGGCCAGTCAAACATGTACTGTAGTACTTTTCAGTGTTTATAAGAAGATGTGTTAAAACACTGTTTCTGTGCAGGAAATACCACAAAGAGCTCCGTTATTGTTTGTTAGCAGTGCTCAGCCATAGAAACGAGATGAGGAAAATGACGTTTTGTGTTTAGTTGAAGTTAATTACAACTGGTCCTTAGAGGGCCGCTATAACACTCGTGGCCCTTGGTGAGAATGAGTTTGACTCCCCTGAGTTAAAAGATAAGCACAAGTGGTCCAATCAGTTATCAAATCACTCCTGACTTCAGCAGATTATCTTTAATGAAAACACATCTGGAGAAACAAAACGTGAGTTTGTTAAAGACTCTGCAGAAATGAGTAAAACATGACGTGAAAAATAAAAACAAAAACTAAATGATTAATTAGGTGAATTGTTTCACAAAACAACCCCAGTTTTAACCTGTTAAAACTGAAAAAAAAAACATATAGGAAAAAAATTGTCAACTAAACGAGATAAATCACTAGCATCCTTATCTGTGAGTTGATACAATTAATATTGTTTGAGTTCATGTTAAAGTTGATTTATTTCACAAAAGTCAACATTTTACTTCTCATAAAACATGAAAGGTACTATATTTTTATAAAGAATAAAATAAAACTTAAAAGTCATTTCTACTGGCAGACCTTAATTGTTCTGTTAAAGTAAAACACATTTTAATTTTCTTTTGTTGGTAAAGGTTTTCAAAATGTAATGAGTTTTAATTATTTTATATCCATTATATTAACCTGTTTCTTCCTTTCAGGGTCTCAGGGTCACTGGTGCCCAGCAGTCACTGTGTGAGGGGCGGGGTACACCCTGGACAGGTCGCAAGTCCATCACAGAGCTTTCATTTTAACATCGAATTGTTACAATTTTCTTAGGACATCATTAAAACAGACTTTTTAGAGTTGTTTACTTTTTGATCTTCAGAAATAAAGATTATTTTAAAACATAACTTGTTTTACAGCTTTTAGGTTCAGTTCCGACGATCAGCAGTACAGAACCCTGGAAGTGCCACCCGTCTCTTTATTTAATCTAACTTCTAAACTTCACATTATTATGTTGAGACTTTCAAATAATAATTTACTCACAGGATAATGTCACATAAATGTCATCGATCATATGTTTATTGGCTATTCACTACCAAGTAAAATAAAAGAATTAATGATATAAATATCATCAGCTCATAACTAAAGTTATTCGGGGCACTTTACAAAGAAGTGGACTGTAAGGCAACAAAGATCAAAGCATCTCAAACTTAAGTAATCTTTCTAAAGTCTTAAACATGAACAAGGTCTGCACACCTTTATTAGTGTGGTTCTGACTTGTGCATGCACTTTTGAGCACATCAGCTGTTTCATTGTATAAATACAACACACCTACATCTGAGACACAGTGAACACAAACTGCTGCTAAAACTGCATTTAGGACTGACAAGTGCAGAGTTAATTAACACTCAGGTTTAAAAGGTTTAGGGTTAACAGGATAATTTGCCTCTGAAGTCTAACTTAAGGGCTTCCAAGGCTGTTGGTTTGTTATGGAACCTGAGACTAGAAGCCTCTGGCTGTTTTTCATCAAAATAAGTTAACACAATCTGCTGTAGAGCTTATAACCACAGCAGTTACACTGTTTTATCTGTGGTTAGCTCCATGGTGGATTTAACTGTTGACTTGGTGGTCTGAAAAGTGTCTTCTGCTGATGTTCCAGTGAAATTCCACCACAGTAAACTCAGAAACTATGTTCTCTGAATTCAACTAGAAAGTCTCACAGCTACCCATCATCATCATCATCATCATCATCATCATCATCATCATCATCATCATCATCATCATCATCATCATCATCATCATCACTTGCTTTCTATAATCAACAACTAAACAAAACTACAGCCAGAACAATCTACATGGAAGTTAAAAATCATACAAAATTTATAAATTGGCTACAGGAAATAAATCAATCCCACAAACAACCACAGACTGTACTCTCTTAGTAAGGGTGGTGCAATACTTTATTTTAATCTTTACATTAATGTAATGTGTCTTACCAGTGGATTATGACTGTGTTGAGTTGGATTATTTTAATGGATTATTCATGGATTTACTGGGACAGCACACAATTCTGACTAGTTGTCTTGTATATTATGGTGTATAATTTTACATAGTATTGTATATAGTAATAATTAGTAGGGGTTTGTATTGGCAAGAATTTGGTGATATGATACATGTGACACAGGGGTCATGATACAATATATCACAATATATTGCCATACTCTAAGCAAGGCAATATATTGTGTACATCTTGACATTTTTTTCTCCAGAAATTATAATTCAAAAATTTTCATCTGGTTTTTATATGCTTCATAGTTCTTATTTAATCTAAGTTTTCAATGGTTAGACCAAATGTGTCATCAAATACTTAGATAATATAGAGCGGGTAAAATAAGTATTGAACACGTCAACATTTTTCTCAGTAAATATATTACTAGAGGTGCTAATGACATTAAATTTTCACCAGATGTCGGTAACAACCCAAGTGATCCATACATACAAAGAAATCAAACCATAAATGTCGAGAAATTAAGTTATTTGTAATAATGTGGAATGGCACAGGGAAAAAGTATTGAACACACTTACTGAAATTTATCTAATAC
>NW_013952508.1:890049-906337 GCF_001266775.1 Austrofundulus limnaeus | reverse complement strand
GTATTAGATAAATTTCAGTAAGTGTGTTCAATACTTTTTCCCTGTGCCATTCCACATTATTACAAATAACTTAATTTCTCGACATTTATGGTTTGATTTCTTTGTATGTATGGATCACTTGGGTTGTTACCGACATCTGGTGAAAATTTCATGTCATTAGCACCTCTAGTAATATATTTACTGAGAAAAATGGTGACATGTTCAATACTTATTTTATCCACTGCATTTGTGGCCGCTTTTAGATTTATAATAATAATAATAATAAATTATAAAAATAGGGTCACCCACCACACTGTCTTCCTACAGTCTGTGTTTCTGTCATGAGGGGAGCGTGAGGACATGACATGTTTATAAGGCTGAGTTCACCTGAAACTCCTCAGACTGAAGAAGTCTGTTGGACGAGAGATGAAACGTTTCATTAAAGAAGAACCCGTCCAGAGGACCTACTTATTTTTTTTTTCTACCTGGATTACTGAGATGCATCAGGACTATTTCTTGCTGTATTTTATTTTATTGCGTGGTACTGTATTCTATCATCTCATAATATGGCATAATATAACAATACAGTGCAACAAAACAAGTTTTAGTATTTTCCACAAGTCATTTTGAAGTTTTAGGAAATTGGCAACTTTTGTTTTACTGTTGTACCTTTACTGATATACATATGTATATATAACTTCTTAAACATCAGAATGACTTGAAGAGAATATCTTTGTGAAAGGTTAATGTTTAAAAGAAAGTCTTTTAAATCCCTGTGGCTGTTTTCTGCAGCTTATTTGCAACAGGGGTTAAAATAGAGTAATTAGCTGCAGCTTATCAGAGAGCCATCCCCTCAGGATTATGGTGATCTGGACAATTTGAAGAGAGAGAAATAAATGTAGCAGAATAAGAAGAGAAAAGCTTCACAATGTTAGCTTTAAAGATTACAGTTCAAGGCGAAGTTAGGCAGAACCCAACTTGTACTCATTTAAAACCATGCACACGCATTAATTATAGCCCAACACACACACAGAAGTCAGTGGCCTTTGCACAAACTCACAGATATGCAAGCAGAGATGACAGAAGCACGAAAACTACTTTACCATACACACACATCGGAACAGTTTCTCAATTTCTTCACAACATCTTTTGAAGGACACGAGAGGGGAATTATATAATGGTTTTCTCTGCATGTGATGTGAGGAAATATGATAACAACAGCTAATGAGGCAAATGATTTACTGCATCTCCCTGCTGAACGGGCCTCTATCCCCAGCTCAGAAGCAGAAGCCAAAACTGTGGCTTGGCTGACACCGCCGATTCAGTTCGACTTGATCATTTACTGCGGTACAATCCAAAACAAGTGGGCGGCTGACAGTTAAATGCTAATTCAACATGTTTGTCCTGTCAGTCAGCTCCCACTGATTAGCAGCAACTATTCATTTGCACGTAATGCCAAACGTTGTTGTTTTTTTTATTACTCTTCCCAAAAATATAATGTGATTCTTTTCATGTGTGCTCGGGCGGGGATGTAGCACAGTGCTAAGTCAGCGCTCTAGTTAATAAGTCCTTTTCATTAAACAAGCAGTCATTAAACATTCATTCATTCACTCGCCCTCATTTGCATCTTCTTGTCATGAAAACATTCATGAAACATTCATTTGTTCACTTGTTCTCATTTTCTGCCGTTTCAAACGTGTTTTTCAAGAAATGACGAGAGTCAGAACAAGAAAGGGGGAACAGGAGGACGACAAAGATAGGAGCAACAAAGGCAGGGAAGGTAGTTTATTAAAAAGAGTATGCTGTAAATAAAAGTTCAAATTAGATCATGGCTTCTTTTTATTATTATGTGCAGGAACATGGAAAAACTGTCCAGTTACATGAGGAAAGAAGTAATCTGTAATATCAAGGCATGCAGGCAATGGAAATTCATTCTGGGTCATGGTTGAATGAAACACAAACAAAAGCTCTTGTTCTGAAGCTGATGTGTGTAGATGATAGTCACACGGTTCCATGTGGCTTCCCATATCGCCATACATCAAATAATAAATATTACAGCAGAAGGTTCCAATCATAACCACTCATTGTGTCTTTTTGTGACTTTTAACAAATCCTCGGTGAAACAGAGCACCTCGACTCTGGGTACAACTCCAAATTCATGTGATTTTTGGGAGATGTGTGAATGTCAGGGCGATGAATGGAACGCCGATGACGCAGCAGCAAGAGATCGTCTTCATCCCTCTCTGACCCGGGGGGAGCATTCGCCATCCGCAATCCCTTCTTCATTACCTTTTCCTCTCTTTTCCTTTTAACTCGTGCCGTCAGGGGAGACATCAATCTGAGTGACAGGTTGTGTGATCCTCCTCTTGGGCTTGGTGGGAGAAGGAGCGCTGTCAACATAAATATCCTTCCTGGATTTGTCGTGGACGCTCGGCAGCCGGGGCCGCCGCGGTGCTTCGTCCACGATCACCAGCAGAGAAACAGGAGTCATAATACAGTACAGCTCCTGTGAGCAGCCTGAAGAATAATATTTACCTGGTGTCTGTTCTTGATAGTACACAGTTCTACACAGAGGTCAGAATACTGTCATATCTTCAGTTTACAGAAGAATAATAAATACTTAGAGAAATTATATCATCCTTACCTTGACTTGCATCAAAGTTTTGTTTTTGGATACAACATAATTTAAACCAGGCAGCACTAAAATGCAAAATAAAAGCAAAAAAAGAAGCATTCTTTGAAGACACACATATCACCTGTCGACTTGCATGAGAAACATTTTTTAAAGATCTTACTCAGTATGTTTGTTGGAGATGACTCTTAGCAACCACCACACCAAATTATAGCTGCTTATTTTTGATCATGACTGAGTTATAGTCATTTTGCTATGGCGGCCATCTTAAATCAGGTTGAATCAGATACACTACATCCAATGGCTCATGAGATATTTTGCTAAAAGAGTGCCAAGCAAACACAAACTGGCACATGGTGCTGACTTTTGTTGCAGCAGGTTGAGTGAAGAAGAGTTTCTGGATTTATTGAAAACAAACGGTGTTAGCCCCCCTCCCACTAGAGGACAATCCTGATGTAAAGAAATGACCCGGAGTGTTGGTGGTCCACAGGTGCACTTTAAAACGTGGGGTACACTGTGTAGGGTTTTGACAAAATCTTCCATAGCATTGTTAAAAGATAAGCAATGTTCTTTACCCTTTACCTGTTCAGATCTAACACCAGTTGATAATAATGATGTGAATGTTTGAGTGAGTCATACAAAACCATGCGGACACAGCTGTGGACTGATTAGCTTCTGTTTTAATCTGCCTCAGACAGGCAACAGCTAAGCAGTGCCCAGAACCTGGAAAAACACATCAAGTTACCAACCTCTTTGCATCCTGACTCCGCTTCATGGCATTTGTTAAATGGGCAGGTTATTTCTATACAGAGTCAAGATGTCAGACATTATTCCTCACGCTAATGTTTGATCACGGTTCTTGTATGTGTTGTTTTAAATCAGACATGTATCTAACTAAAAGCCTCCTGAGTCTGTGACGCTCTGATCAAGAGTCCCACAACCCAGTCTGCACATAAAATCAATTCAATCAGAGATAACCGCATTATAAAAATATATTACTATTCACCTAATAAAAGACTGTACAATGTGTAGTGTTTTTAAAAGTCAGTAGTAAACAACCCCAATAAATTTATTCAGCATATCACCATATCATGCCGAGTGGAGCGTGGGGGCACTGTGTTCACAACCAATGTTGTCAACTTACCAACTTTGTCACTGGATTTAGCAAGTTTTTAGACCCCTCTAACAATGTTTAAATGACAAATCTAGCAACTTTACCAAATCTATCAACTTTACTAAATCTAACTTTACTCTTTGCTGTGATTGTAAGCTTTTGGAAACAACACTTTCCTCAGTGAGCAGCAAGTGGTGCTGTGAGCCCCTCCCCCTTTCCAAAGCACTGACAAGAGGTCCAACTAACTGAAGCCATGTGCAGAAACCCCATCTGCAATCAGAGCAGAGAGGAGATCCACTCTGCAAATGACTCAGGCATGCACTAAGCTGCTGCTGCTCCCACCCTGGCTTACAAAGCAGAATGTAATATTTACTGTATTGTTTTTTTTGTACTCCGACAATAATAATGATATTAATAAACATTTCTCCTACAGCCTAGATCAGCGGTTCCGTTTTCACCTTCTGACCTACAAATATCCATGGCAAAGTTTTGTGACCCCAAATAATACTGGTCTGAGTGCTCAAACTTTGTCAGTAACCAGTATAAACAAGGGCAAAATGACACTCCAAACAGTTTTTACTATTACTAATATTATTTTTATTTTTATGGATATTCTATTTATTACTAATTATAGGAAAACAATTGCATCACCAATCTTTTACCTTTGATTTGATTTCTGGAGATTATCCAAGAACCCCAACTTGATGCTTCATTGCCCACAGTTGGGTCACGACCTCAACTTTGGAAACCACTGGCCTAGATCACATATCGTCAAATGTCTAAATATGCAAATTGGGTCATGATATCAATTAGACACTTGTATCAGGTTTTAGGACAGCCAATAGCTGCATTTTGTTTTTCGTGTCACTTCAGTAGAAAACAAAATCAAATATTAGTTAATTTTGTTTATTTATTTCGTCAGCATCAGTAACTTTTTTTAAGTGAAGAGAAAATAGAGACAGAGAGAGAAGTAATTAGAAAGATTGAAAGATTGAAATAGCGATTAGAAGTATATTAAACATGCACCAACAAAACACAGGACCACACACCCAACATCTGTCCGCTCACCTGAAAAATAAATGGATAAATACATGGAGGGCATATATACACATACCCATACATATATAAAGATATACATACATGCCTACATTCATAAATATTGTCAGTATATACACACAGACATATATACACACTCAGTGACCAGTCAGAACCCCCCGGATCAGAACACCTGTTTGTGAGCGGTTGTGAACATGAGTGTTTATACAAGATTTCTCCAATGGAATATTTAATAGTGACTGTGGAGGACCGGAGACCCAACCCCCAAGATACGAGGCAGACATAGGGAAGACCAGAGCCCAAGGGCCCAAGAGGGATCCTGAGCGCAGAGCCCCAAGGGACACCCGCACGGGAAGATCCGCCCACCCACCCCACAGATCAGACCATAGGGGAAAACTGGGAGAGTCCCCCCCAGCGACCACACACACACACAGCCCCCGGGGCCAGCAGCGACAAACTCATGGGCCACACCGGCACCCGCCATACCAGAGCAGATCCAGGAAAGGGTACAGATGTCTGGGCCCCCAGGGTGAACCCCCCTCCAGGCCAAAGCCCAACAGGGCCAGAGGCCCCAGCAGGCAGTCACCAGGCCAGGCCAGCACACACCCAGCGCCCAGCCCCAGACCCCGGGAACCCCCAGCACACCGGTGGCCAGCCACAAACCCCACCGGGGGGCCGAGTAGCAGCAGGCCCCCAGATAAACCAGCAGGAGGGGCAGCCCAGACCGCAGCCTGACAAATACCCAAACATACACAATCGCACCATCCCACCCTCATCCTCACCCTCACTCAATCAAAGACATACAAGGATGCCACATTCCACTCATACCCCCGATACACACTCTATACTCCCTAGGTCCAGGACATGCACCCACCCCCTATTGGAGGTAGTACACACCCAAACTCAGGAGGTAGACCCAATCATTCTGAGGTGGAGAGGAHCAGATAGCCAAGCCCCGGCCCGGGCCTCACCAGGACGCCCGGCCAGCCCCCCGCCGCAGAGAAGCCACACCCATGACCACCCCACCACACCGCCAACAACCAAGTGCACCCCCCCAGCCGTCCACCCCCCAGAACCCAGCAGCCACCCCGGCCAGGGGGCCACCCACAGGAACCAAGAGCCACACCTCAGGACACCAAGCAGCACCAGGGAGGATGGAGAGCCAGCCCTGCCCCCGGCAGCCGTCCAAGCCCCGAGCCCACCCACAGCCCAGGACCGCACCCGGCGGCCCGCCCTTCTTCAGGACCCACTCCCCAAATGGCAGTCGGGGAACAGGATGGGAATAAAGACCCTGACACCCCCACCCCCACCCCCAGATGTACTGTTGGTGCGTGTTGTTCTATAGAGTAAATGAAAAGGGAAAGACGAAGAGGCTGAGGCCAGCGTGGTGCCAGTTTCCCCTCCACCTCTACTCTCATCCCAAAACCCTAAGTGTCTATTAGCAAACCTTGGGGGTGGGCACAGGGACAGGAGGCGAGAGTGGTGCCATCCAGTCACCTATAGCCATGAGTGCCCACCATAAGTTCCTATATGTGAATTTCATGAAAATGTTATGAGTGAATGTCTAAGATGTACAATAAAATTTGGGGCCCAGATGGTTATGGCAAATAGAAATGTAATATTGTCACTATAACACAACTGTGCCACAGCAAAGGGGCCAACCAGCCAGCCCAGCACGGCCCCCAGCCACCACCCACGGCCACCAACCCAATACCACCCCAGAAGACATACTACACCCACCCCAACATTCGGGCCACTATCAGAACATATAACACAAGGACACCCAGGCTGGGTCTACCCTCCCCCACTAGCTCCATGTCACGCCCCCAGCCAACCCTATCCCCCGGCCCATGAGATCCGCAGACCGCCAGCGCACCAGAGGCCCCCAGCCCAGAGTCGGGCACCAGGGCACACACCGGCCCAGGGCCCGGCAACCCGCCCGCCAGAGCCCAAGCCCCTGTGATATCTGTGCTATCTGTGATAGCTATATCACAGATAGCTGACCCGTGGATGAAAAAAATTACAAATATGTTCTATAGATGTTTATTCAAACTGAGCATTTAAAACCAATAGAATGGTTACTTTAAAAATAAAACTTTTGAGTACAATTAAAATTACAAGCCAGCTTTCAAAAACAAGTTCAAAGATAGTTGAATGGTAGATACACAAGTTTTAAGGTTTTTTTTTAAATAGTAGCAATCCACAACAAAAGTACATGTACATGTCATGTACATTTTAGAATGTGAATCAGTAAAAAGTTTCATCCCTTGTTTCCTGTTTTTGTTGCATTTTTGTAGCAGCACAACAGCACCACACACAGGTCTAGCATAGCCACTACAGTGATTTTTGTAAAATAATACATTTCTGTGTCGTTGTTACAAAGATATCATTAGAAACAACAAATAAAAGATCAGTTTTTAAATCTGTTTTGATGTGGATAAGATCTTTGCTTAGCCCAGCTATACTGTTAATATTTCAACACAGGGACTAAACTTCAGCTAGTATATGAAGCAGATTATTTTGTATTCAAATGCTGTAAATATTCACTTTGTGTTTCAATACCTCCAAAGGGATTGTGAGTTTATGTTCCCTGCATTTCAATGAGCTTCCATAACTGAAAAACCGGCAATAAACATGTCATTGTGGTCAATGGAAAACACAGGGTCTGCCTATCTCTGAGTGTGTGCGAGCCAGAGTATCAGTAAGCTATCATTGTGTGAACCACAGCCGTGGACACCTGCTCTGCAGAGTCACACACAGGCAGGGGACGAAGCCACCTGAATACAAATCAGAGCTGGCTGTGGAACATCATGAGGGGATGGGACGATGGAGCAAGAGGCAGAGAATGCAGGCTTTGGGTAGAGAAATAAATGCTGTTAATTAGCAAGCAGGCTAATAATACTACCTTATGCTAATTCACTCTCTGCCCTGCAAATAGCTTCCTCAGTAGCTGCATGTGCATTAAACTCACCTCTTTTTCCGTAACCCATTGATGTTTTAAACATTTTACATTGAATTGTATCAAAGACGTGTTCTGACTGGAGGTTCTGTTTTATTCTAAGATTAGTTTTGCAAAGACCAACATCAAGGAACTGTGTTTTGGGTAATTTTTCATCCAAATTATGAGCTGTTTTGCTGGCCTGCGTTGCGTAACGAGCACAGCTGACTCATAAACACAGCAGCATCTAATTAATATTTTGTTGAGTGCCCAAAGCAAGGTCATTATCACAACACTTCAGCTGTAATCAGGGCTGCTCAGCTTTGACGCTGCACAGGCAGAGGGTGAGATATAAATACTCTGTTCTTCTTAGTTAGTGCTGTTTGAGTTTAAATGACTGCCTTGGGTGGATTAAAACCAGACCGGAGCAAATGAAGAAACCGGTGGATGACCTCCATTCCCAGTCAGCCTCTTCTTATGCTTTATCATTTATACATATACATATACGTATACATATACATATACAGAACATATACGGTACACAAATATTCATTATACCTAAACATATACCTATACATATGCATTTACCTAAACATATACATATACAGTGCATATACAGTACATATACAGTATACCTAAACATAAATATATACAGTACATAAACATACAGTATACCTAAACACATACATATATAGTACATATACATATACCTAAACATAAACATATACAGTACATATACAGTACATAAACATACAGTATACCTAAACATAAACATATATACTGTACCTACACATTTACAGTACATACAAATGTACATGAACAAACATTTACTGTACATACTTAGCACAAATCATAATGAAATTAGTTTTTGGCACTAATTATTATCTGTTAATTTCCCTTTTAAATGGTGCCACATTTGTAAGGAACATGCATTTGTGGGATAAGATAAGATAAACCTTTATTGTCTTTGTACAAAGCACAATGAAATTACAGAACTGTTCAACATTTTAAAAAAGACGACTTGCAAACGTTTAGCTTCAAATACGGGACTATTCTGTATTTTAAGGGGAAATATGCTTCCCTATATGATGATAAGAAATTTCAGAACACCTATTCGAGAACAGGTGCCCCCAGGTCTTGCAGCCATAGACCACTGTACAGAGCAAGGATCATCATCATGAACATCATGAGGAACTGCTACCCTTGTTATCCTTGGATGAGGAGTAGAGCTGAGTATGTGGGTTGCACACATGAAAAAAAAAAGCCAAATCTTCGCTGCCAAACAGCTTATTTTGACACTTGTTTTGAGTTCCTGGTACCTCTCCAGGTGCTGCCAATCAGGTGAAGGTATAATGCTGCGTTCACACTGATTGCATTTTCAGCATCCAACATGCATCCAGCTCTTTAAGTTGGACTCTCGGGCACTTTGAGGTCAGACATCATTTGCTGTCTTGGTTGTTTTCCTTGGCCGGTCTCAGTACAATGGCAGATGAAATTAAGTGGCTTCGCTTTATTTACTGAGAGCAAGAGCACGTAGCACTCAATTTATAATTAATTCACCAGGTAAATCAGAGACGTTCTGAGTTTGGTGAGTTTCACCACTCCAGGAGCTGCATGCTGACAAGGTTCGCTCTCTGAACTATTTTTGTCCCAAGCTCGGTTTGACGAGCCGCTGACCCATTTCGGTGCCCACATCTCCTGCCAGGACAACTACAGGCACTTGATTTCAGCTATAGGTCTCCTGTCCGTCTGTCTCAGGTTAGTGGACATCATTCAGGAGACCGTCCCTTCGGAAAGTGCACCGCTACGTCACATAGCAGAGTCTCTCTGATTGGTTGACGCGTCGCATTGAGCAGCAAAAGTTCAGATATTCCAACGTCCAGCGTTGGCTGCTTTGGACACGTCAAACCCTCAAACTGGACCAACTGCTTCGAAACGCGTTGCGATAAAAACAATCTGAAGAATTGTTCAACCAGATCATGAAGCAGACTTCAATCTGCCTGTGTTTAATCAACAGTGGTACCAGTATCCAGGACTACATTCATCACTGACATGGAAATTAATGTGACAAGGTCAGGATTGCTGCAGAGATTAATTTAATTTGACCAAATACGGGGATTGAAAGTCACATGAAACAGATTGATATTTTCCTGTTCTTTTTAACAGTATTATAATACACACACACAGCATGACCACAAACCTCAATCTCCAACAATTTCCCAGAACAAACACAATGTCACCTATAGCAGATGCAAATCCTCCCCCTATCATCACTTTCTGAAAAATTCATTAAAAGCCCCTGGCCCCGGCCCAACATGTCTCTTATTAATGACATGTTGCATGCATAATATATGAATGTCGTTTAAAATCAGGGATTTTGTCATGCAAATCCACCTGTATTACCAAATGCAGTATGGTGCTGTTTAACACTGAAGTCACCTGATCAAACACGTCAAACTGAACCACGCATCAGTAACTGTGAAGCCAGGGGGTCCTGAGGGGCAATCTGGGCTTCCCTCCCCATCACTTTATCCTCAGGATTGATTTGAAGTGAACTTGGACCATCTGTCCCGTGTTAATTGCACATGTGATGCTATCTACCCCTCACTGGTGGGCCGAGCTGCTGAAGGACCCTTGTTATGTGTCCCTGATGGCTGTCAGAACACGTAAACATGAGAGGCTCATTTAGACTTAAAAACGTTTGGTCACCTGTCGAGCAATGAATGAAACTCTGGCAGTAGCAGTTTAGGCGTAATCAATCTGAATGGTCGTTCTTAATCACAACCTGGCCTCAATAAGCCTTGTTTGTTAAGTCTGGAAGGAAACTGCATCCTTCACATTTTATATGCAGTTTCAGAGCTGCTGCACAGCCGAGTTTGGACTTTCTGCATAATAATAAGTGGCTAAAGGGGAGATCCAGTCAAAGAGCATTTTTCTTGCTGGCTCTGCTGCGGATGACATTGCTTCCTGCTCTCAGCGGCTCTTTCAACAAGCTCTCACTGAACACAACATGGGTCTACCTGCTCACTTAAATATTACATGGTCAAAACAGAGGAGCACAGGGCAGCGGTGAGAGGAATTTTTGTTGTTTGTTTTTATGTCAAATGATCAGATACAGTCCCGGAGCAGCTGACAGAGGAGGTAAAGTCAACCAAACAGAGATGCAGCGAGGGAAAAAGACAAAACAAAGAGGCACCGGAGTGCAAATCTGAGTGGAAAGAAGCAACAAAAAAAAAAAAAAAAAAAAAAAGGAATGATGGAAAATGGTTCAAGTCCAAATGAGAAAACAAAAATTTCCAAATAAAAGTCTTTACCAGTCTGTATCATTGGATGTATTTATAAAGATTATTTTTTAAAGGGGTGGGGGGCGGGGTGTTGGGGGTTGGCGCGTGCGCTATTATGCAGTTTACTTGGCATCTGAAATTACATTTTCCCAGAGGTATTTTGAATCTGAAAAGAGCTTCACTGAGTGAGCAGTGGTGTTAAGAGCAGCAGACAGTTAAGTTTCACTTTCACTTTGCTCTGTAACTACCGAGAGCCTGCAGGAGTCAAGGGCAGGGTGTGTGAGGAGGGGAGGTGCGCTCAGCCATGAGGAAGTTCAGCTTAAAGACACGTCCCAGGGGCATTTCTGGTCCTCAAAGGTGTTTCTGGTCCCCACCTGATGTTTTGCTCCTCAGCATGGCTTCCTAAAAACGTTGCAGGATTTCTCAAACATACGTGAATGAGTCAAAGCAAGGCTTTGGGTATGTTTTTATGAGAGTATAACATTATAACATGACATAAAACTCAAAAAAGTTGATTTTACATGATATTGCCCCTTTAAGAGCACGTGTCAAACTCAAAACTCATGGGCAAAATGTGGTTCACTAAAGCATTTTATATGGAGTTTTAAAGATGTATTAATGTCTTAAAATAAGCATATACTGCTTTACAGCCAGCATTGACCATATCCCATAACACATGTTGATTATTTTCTCCACAAAATGACAGCATCCCAGCAGTAGGTGGAGATGCACAGGGTTCAAACGTAGCTGGTAGTTGGAGATATTTGATGTGTAAAATCCCAGTTTTGCTGTATTTCCAGCAGCCACTTCAGTGTTTAGAAGAGAATGTGTTAAAACACTGTTTCTATGCAGGAAATACCATGTAGAGCTCAGTTATTGTTTGTTAGCAGTGCTCAGCCATAGAAACGAGATGAGAAACGTGATGTTAAATAACCCTGGCCCCTTCAGGGGCCACCATGATGCTCATGTGGCCCTCTGTGAAAATGAGTTTGACACCCCCGTTGTAGAGTGTTGGGTCCAGGATGGCTCTGTGATCTCATAATCCTGAAGCTGTAAGTTTGTCCACAGATTGGGCCATGCAGGAAGGGCATTCAGCTAAACTATTGCAAAATATTTTATGTAAGTTTGTTTGCGAGAAAAGAGAAGCTAAGAAAACAACAATAATTTTGGAGCACAAGATGGATTGAAAATGGCTGCCATAAACAACTGATGTTAAAAAATGGCTTTGTACAGATTCAAATTAAAATTTGGTGTGTTAGTAGCTGAGGCTGATAACAAACACTGAGTGCTAACAGTTTGTAATAGAATTGTATTGATTTTTTTATTACTTCTTTAGAGCCTCTATTTGCCAGGTCAGCAAAATATCTCATGAACCAGATGGATTTTATTGAAACTTACAGTTATAGCTACATGACCTTGTTATAATTGATTCAGTTTTACAGATATTGTGCTACCACATACTCTAAACATGTGTGTCAAACTCAAGGCTCACAAACCTTGTTAACATTTTATCCAGACCCATATTAGTTTTATGGTTTCTCTTCGTGATTTCTCTTTTTGTCACAATATTTTGTCATTCTTCTCACAGCAGTTGGCCAACTTTCAAGCCTAGAAAAGAACAAGTTAGAATTTTTTTTATTAATCTTTGATTTTGGTGTAGAAGGAGCAACAGAGAATTTAAAATTTAATTATCCTTTGGTGTGATCTTTTCTTATTTTAAAGCCAAATCATTAGATTTTGATTGAGGATTTCCTTTTTTACATGATTTTCTGGACTGTAATAAAATATATCTCTAAGCTATAATAAATATAAAGGCTGCTGGTGGGGATAAGGCATTAGAAACGAATGCTAAAGATGTCTTTCTAAATTTCTTTTCTTTTTCTTTGTCTTTATTCTACATGGAAAATAATTCAGAAAAGGATTTTTGTATTTCTACAAGATTAATTAGTTATAAAGCATATTTCTTCAGTAAATATTGAACCAAGTTTTGATTTTTGCCCCCCTGGTGTAATGGAGTTTAACACCCCTGCTTTATTTATTGCATGGAATATTTGCTTAAAACTTTAGCATTGAGTGTTGGAGTCAACCTTTTAGCAGATTTTTCTATTTTTGGTCCAGTTTTGTTGTGATAAAATGTTTGAGTATAGATTTCCTAAATTTCCATGTCTTTTGAGATCCTCATGCAAGAACATGTTCGTATTCTTATCCTAAATTTCTCTTACTTTTGTTCGTACAAAGGGTTCGTACGAACATGTCACGTCAGATTCAACAAACTCTTCTATCTTCAGGAAAAGTGTGTAAATGAGCTGCGTAAATTCCACCTGTTCGTATCCAGCTGCTCGTGCACGCGAGAGGAGATTAGCATAATTACCACCCCAAAAACACCATATAAGGCTATGTTTCCTGCCTCAGATACAAGGAAGTGTCCATTCATGAAAATGACAATGAAAACTAAAAAGAAGAACTTTACGAGTTCAGAGATTGAAGTCCATCTGTCAGAGATCCAGAAAAGAAAATCTGTCATTTTAGCAGGTCAGCTGTGGAATAAAAAGAGCTGCTAAAAGTATAAACAACTGTGTTAAATTATTTTCATTTATTCAGAAGCCGCAGCGCTGCACACCGTAAACCCCACCCCCGCGCGCGCGGTCTCAAGTGGTCTCAGTTGTGGTTCTGAAATAAGCATTTTAAAATGTTTTCAAAATAAGTCTGGCACTTTGGAGAAAATCCAGGACTTGATCATATATCCCCTCTGGCCTGGGAACGTCTTGGAGTCCCCCAGGACGAGCTGGAAGGTGTCGCTGAGGAGAGCGGGGTCTCTCTGCAGCTGCCCCCGTGGCCCGATCGCGGCAGAAAATGGACTGACAATTTACTATATTGTTAGTCTAAATTATTACATTTAAAATTATAACTCTAATTCAAGCAGAATAGCCTACTGTCAACATAATTATGGAGTGTGATTTATTTTACACTCAAAATATCTTCAAACTAATGAAATATAAAGTTATTAGGGAGGAAAACCCGTCTGGATAACAGCAGACTGACTGCTCGTAAAATATACGACAGGTCTGGACCACTCGTGAATTTTGTTCGTATCTGAAAGAAATCTTAGAATACGAAAACATTGGTGAATGCTACAAATTCTTCTAAATCACTCGTACGCACAACTTAAGAACAAATCTGTGCGTCCGAACGGTTCTTGCATGAGACCCATTGTTAGTAAATATTTATTTTGTTTTATTTTATTTTATTTAGAAATTTATTCATTTCATTTGTAACATAAAACAAGAACAAAAAACATGCAATCAAAAATAAAATCAAATAAAATGAAAGGCAGCAGAAGAAGAATAAATCTTATAATATCTGCCRCRTTTTTRATARCCAAAATYTGTTCAAAAGAAAAGAAAATTGAAACCAAAATCAAAGCAATTGAAAATACACAAAAAACTAAAACTAAAAATTGTCTTGTTTCAGTGTTGGTTTAGCTCCATGGCTTCAGTGGAGTCTTGTCTTCATTTTCTAAGATTTGTTTTCTGTTAGCTCTGATCATTTCCTGTTTTATTTTGAAAACCAAGTTCCATGGCTCTCAGTTCATCTGCTGCATTTGGGTCCAATAAATAGTGAACCATTTTAAAAGATTTTTAAAGCCACTCAACTCTGACCTATAAATCATTCAGATATTAAAAAAAGGCTCCAAAACTCAAGAGACCAACTGGGGTTGTGTCGAATCATTGTTGGGAAACTCAGCAAAGTGAAATTGAATTTTCTAACACTATTGAGCTCTTACATAAGCAGGCACCAAATGACATAAAACCTTCTGCTCTCATATCCGTTACCCCCTTCAGTCCCACATTACCCAGTTCGTACACATACATAAAACACACAGCTCTTCTCACTCCTCTTCATGTGATTTTTTCCCCTTTTTCATTTGGTAACCTCATATGAACAGTTGGACTAATTAAAAGACCCACAAACCGGAGTGATAGTCCACCATATGCTCCACTGAGCACCAACTTTAACATGTCTCAACCTGGAGCATGAGACATACTGTAGGCTGACTGTAGGAGCAGAACTAAAACACATATTGTCCTTCTGCTCGCCTTCCTTTAACCATAAAACACTGGAATCTCTGTGAGGGTTTCCTTCGATTTTTACAGAAACACAAACTGTGATGCAATTAGTCACAATAACAATTAATAACAAAAAAGAGCCATCAGAATTATCCATAACGTAGAACTATATGAACACACATACTTATTATTTTTACTATCTAAAATTCTTAAATTTGACGACGTGGTGGAGTTTAAAACTGCTCAACTTGTGTTCAAGGCTTCAAATAAATTATCACAAGAGCCCAAACAGAAATTGTTTCTTGAGAATGAAGGGACATATAATTTAAGGAGTTATCTAAATTTAAGGATTTGTAGGATACGCACAACAAGAAAGAGCTTTTGTATTTCAATTCATGGTGTCAAACTGTGGAACAAACTAAAAGAGGACTTAAAACTGTCCAAGTTTAATACAATTTAAAAGAAAATATAAGGAGGCTATTTTTTCTAGATATAGAAATATGAAAGGGTGAGTGGGTGTATAAATGGATGTATGTAAGCTAATAAGCGCATATGAATGTATGTGTATAGCTGGATGAATATGTAGTCACCATAAATATGTGTGCGTAGTGCACAAAAAATGGCAACTGTGAAATGGAAATTGATTTACTTAAATCTCGATGTTTGTTCAGGTGCATTAGATTCACATGTTTATGTATCCTTTAATGTGTAGATATGAGGAGTGATTGTAACACAAAGGGTTGTACAAGGGTAAATATAAATTTACATTGTGATTTAACAATTTACTAAATCAGCCTGATGTTTATTATTATATTTTATTTGAAAATAGTATGGGGTAGGAGTTTGTAAGTTTTTTTTCTACTTCCTACTTCATTTCGAACATGTTGAGATTATTATTGCCATAAAATATGCGTATTTCGTATTTAATATGTGTAATATGTTTAAGTGTGGTTATGTCTTTTTATGGTCATCTTGTTCAAAATAAATTTGTTTGATTGATTGATTTTATATCACTGATGATCTGAATCATTGTGATGATAGATAGATAGATGGATAGATAGATAGATAGATAGACAGACAGACAGACAGACAGACAGACAGACAGACAGACAGACAGACAGAAAGATAGAGAGACAGACAGACAGACAGACAAACAGACAGACAGAAAGACAGACAGACAGACAGACAGACAGACAGACAGACAGACAGACAGACAGA
>NW_013952508.1:884032-889798 GCF_001266775.1 Austrofundulus limnaeus | reverse complement strand
ATAGATAGATAGATAGATAGATAGATAGATAGATAGATAGATAGATAGATAGATAGATAGATAGATAGATAGATAGATAGATAGATAGATAAAACCTCTATTATACTTATCTGAAAGCTACTGAGTGATGGTAATGCAACACTAAAAAGGGTTGATCTTAACTCTGAAGTGTTAAACTTTACACTTACAAATTTGCTGTGTTTCACAGTATCTGTTTTACATCCCTCTACACAGCAAAAGAGTAAATAATCAGCACAGTTCACAGCAAAAATACCAGTGTTAATTTAACAGGTGTTAATTTCAACACCAACAAAGTGTCCATATGTGTCCACACTTGCTGGTGTTAAAATAACATTTGTGAAAGTGTTAAATTTTAACACCCTTTTTTTATTTAACACCAACCAGTGTTTAATATTCAACAATATTGGGTGTCACGTTAACATAAAAAATTGTGCTAGTGTTAAAAGTAACACTAGCCAGTGTTTAATATTCAAAAATACTGTTGGTGACATTAACATTTCAACAGTGTTAAAGTGTTAAAAGTAACACCAGTGTATTACTATTATTAACAAATGAAAATCATGATATTAAAAAGGTTAATAGACACCACAAGGTGTCAATACTCCATATATTTGAGAGGGTAAATTTAACACTCTGAGTTAATATTAAACTCTTTGTAACGTTGCATTAACACTATTCGGTTAGTTGAAAAGTATAATGGAGTCACCCTAAACATACCTCTCACTCATGGTGTCGATTTTTGGCCAATAACATAAACTTAAATTTGAACAACTTGATCAAACTGAACAAGAAAACTAACCAGAACAACACATTTTTACTCTCATGAGCTTCTTTAATGGTCATAAACATGCAAAAACATCATTTCTGTATGATTTCTCAGCAAGAAATGCTGGGTAAATACTGGTCTGTCTGACATGAGGTGGAAGAGGGCGGGGCTTTTCAGAATGCTTCTTACAACACTGCATGGTGTTATATAACAACACTGTTAAGTGTTATATAAGACTTAACAGTGGGCGGAGCTTATTTAACACTGTCCAGTGTTGAGACAACACTGAAGAAATCAGCACTGTAAATTAACACCAACACTGGGTGTCAGTTTACTCAGAAAGTGTTAAAATAACACTAGGGGGAGTTAAATCAACACCCAAAAGTTTAACACTGAAATTTTAACACTCCTGTTTTTGCTGTGTAGAGTGTCAAGTTAACACTCATAAGAGGTATATAAACCTCCAGTGTCAACCATCAATAACTCAATGCAGTGTTGAAAAGAATGAGAATCAGAGTCGATTTGTCACCACAGTGGAGTACCTTATTAACACTGCTTAAAATAATAATCACTCTCATCAATTATTTGACTGGAAGTGTTAAGTTTTATTAACACTGTACAGTGTTAAGTTTTATTAACACTGTACAGCATTAAGTTTTATAAACAATGTACAGGGTTAAGTTTTATTAACACTGTACAGTGTTAAGTTTTATTAACACTGTACAGTGTTAGGCAGTGTAAATTTTTAACTCTGTTTAGAGTTAAATTGACACCAATTCAGACCAAATAGACAGACAGTGTTAAATTTAACTCAAGTGTTGATTTAACTCTGCAAAATTTACTGTGTGGATTCTGTCTCCCTTCTACCGACGTTCGTGACTGTTTTCTCCAGAAAGATTCTCTTCCACCTGCTCCCAATGTCGTCTATGAATATTATCAGTGGCGACACCTGTCTATCACCACATCAACAAAAACACTTTAATAGAGATACACCTCCATCAACACTCACATCAGACGCTCCACCTGCAGAGCCTTTTCACAGCATGAATTCACACTGTTGCTCATTGATCCTCATGTTGTAACCTAGCTTTAACAACGTTGTGCCTGTATCTTCACGGTATGGCTCATTAACTTTACCTTACTCACTAATCTCTGTGGTCTCCACAGCTCTGCCTGTCCCCTTTGTTCTGAGAACATATTCATCAATGTTAAAATGCTTTTAGTTTTTCATTCCAAGCACAGAGAACGCTCCTAAATCATAACCTGCTCAAATGACTTAACATTTTTAGAGGGAATATCATTCGTGATTTACATTTTAAAGAAGTCACAGGTGCAGGTCTATTACACTTATATAAGCCATATGTAAACATAGGCACAGATATGTTGACCCAGTTTTTACTCCATGTTTTTAAAGCAAGTCATAATTTGCGTTTCCATTGCAAATGTGAGCAAAACTTTGTCGATATTCTGTTAATGTCAAAAAATGTAAAAAAAAAGTCACAAAAATGTCGCAATTTAGCAATCGAGGTGTTTCCATTAAGTAAGAAAAACTATTAAAATCACGTGAAAATGTTTGTTCTCATGATGTCATTACAAACATGGCGGCAATGAATATAAACACAAGCATATTGCTGCCATGACACTAACGCTCATCATCAGCCATCAGAGGAGATGTTGGCGTCTTATCGAGGCTTTTGAGCGACAAGCCCCTTAAATTTGGGAGCGGCTAAATATGCTGTGTATTTGGGAAATTGTAGTCGGTGATTTTACTACTTTCTTTTACTACTTCCTGTTGTCTTTTTCTTCGTCGTTGTCTTTTTCGCCAGTAGAAACAGCCGGCTCTTGATCACGTGACTCCCGTGATGCAAAAAAAGTGTTTCCATTGCAGTTTTGTGAAATACACCAATTTTGATACGTCTGAAAAACC
Organism: Austrofundulus limnaeus; assembly: GCF_001266775.1. Lineage (NCBI taxonomy): Eukaryota > Metazoa > Chordata > Actinopteri > Cyprinodontiformes > Rivulidae > Austrofundulus > Austrofundulus limnaeus. The sequence goes on along the minus strand of NW_013952508.1, from coordinate 887,084 downwards.
ACCTTATCCTAGTACATAAACATTTTGACAAAAACTTGAGTTTTTTTTTATTTGACGTGTTTCCATTGAGCAAATTTATTTTCAAAATTCTAATTTGCGCATTTTCATGGTCATTGGAAACGCAGCCAGTGACGCAGATGTCTTTGAAGCTGCAACATTAAAATGTTTCACATCAACAGTGACGGAAAATACATAACACTGAACGGTATAACATTTGTGTGTAAAAGTGGTAAAGACTAATTCTCTGGTTCAGGTGAACTCCCACACAGACAACATAAGTCTGGCCCAGTTCTGGCCCACACAACGCAACACTCGGCCCAGATACCACAAAGCATGACAGCTCTTTGGTGGCCCAGAGGTGGTCCATGCATGGGACAGAGCCACATAAACCAAACAACTGGGCCAGTTCTGGCGAGCCATCTTAAAAACAGTGCTATCGTTGCAAGACCTGATGACAAACCACTCGCTGTGCCAACAGTAACTTGACACCAGACCTGGCCCACACCTGTCTGATATTATTGAAGAAGTTTATTGGGGTTCTGTTTAATCACTGGTTTTTTTAAAGCACTACACATATTGTAATTTTTCTATGATGAATGAATTAAATATTGTGTGATTATTTTTGTGATTAAAACAATGATTTTATGTACAGACTGGTCTGAATGGCTTGATGTCATGGTCACTCAGAGCAGGAAGTACAATTACTTAGAAACATGCCTGATGACACTTCAACACATACACTTTTGATTAAACACGAGCTGAAATGAAATATGTTTGAAAGCCTGATCTCCAGAGCAGGAAGTGCCCCCCCCCCCTCCCCACTGATGTAAGGGTTGTAGGCGGGGTCAGGTCTCAAAGATGATGTTATAGTCTTGTGTATTTCCTGTTTTGGGGCTCAATGCAGACTAAGAGCAACAAATTCTGTCTCGGTCTAGTACTGCTGTGGTTGTATGTCTCTTTTACTCACAAATATTCAAGTATTGTTGATATTTTGGCAAAGCTTTCTTTTACAGTACCCTTATTACCATGTAATTACAAGGTAATAAATATGGTTAAATGTAATTACTACCTTATTACCATGTAATTATGTCATAATTAGGGTACAATTTTACTAAGCAATTAATTCAGGATTCAGGATTCACTTATTGTCATATGCAGGTATGACATGTATGTAATTGTATGCAGTAATGTAACACTTACCTGGTAATGTATTACAATTCACTAAGTAGTAGGTAAATTGGACAGTTTTAAAGTTAAATTTTATTACAATTAATCACTAACCCCAAAATTTAGTTGCGTTCTTTTGATTATAAATATAGTGTTGAGTTACAATTGAATAGTAATTTGATTGTAGTTACCCAATAAAGGTAGTTTTACTAACAGTAGTTTTTCTTTTGTACCCTAATTACCACGTAAATATATGGTAATAAGGTAGTAATTACAGTTTAATTACTTTATTACCTTGTAATTACATGGTAATAAGGGTACCGTAAAATAAAGTGATACCGATATTTCTATTCAGTTGTGAACATGTAATGGATTGACTGAATGCTTTATTTTTCATGTGGGCTGTGTGTGGACTGTCTGATCCCACTGCCACCATCATTGCCACAGTTTATTGTTCTCACAAGTCTCACAATAATTTGTTTTTATGATTTTGCTGCTTTTCTCACTCACCTATACCTATTATTGGGAGACTTTAACATTCAAATAGACAATTCCAGTCTTCTTTTCACCAATCACTTTTTATCCTGCCTCAGGAATTTTGGATTCCAGCAATTTGCTGACTTCCATACTCACATCAAATGACATATTTTGTATCTAATTTATTGTTCTGGCTTTACCCCAGTCGACTGCACAGTGGACAAACTTCCCTTTTCCAATTATTAATTTTTTTTTTCAATCAGTGCCTCACTCTGTCTCTCTCTAATCAAATTGCCAAAGCTCATCTTATTTAGGAACATTAAAGACATTAACTTGGATATCCTTTCTGCCATATTTACCTGTACTCTGATCTGGTGTACTGGGTGCTCAGTACAATCAGTGGTGGACAGAGTACCATGTTTCCTTACAGGAGTCAAATACTGATCCTACTGGTCAAATATTTAAATGTTTAAGTACTGAAAGTACTTGAATTTTATAAATATTTCAACAACACATTTCACTTGAGTGTAGTCGAGAATAATTGGGAAACCTTTCTATGTTGAACAGATCAGTAACTACATATATAATAATAATGCATAAGTCTCATGCAGAGCTTTTCTAGTCGCTGACAGATGTTTTACAGTTTTCTGCATTATTCCTTCAGTCCTCAGTCATCATTCTGCACCTACAGCCCCTCCAGACCACCACAATCACACAACAGATTTATAAATGGGGAGACTGGGTTTAGTGTCTTTTCCAGGGACACAGTATGAGCTCAGGCAGGGATTTGAACTGGTGATGCTCTGGTTGCAGGGTGAATACCTACCCCCTGCACCACCGAAATCTAGATCTCCCTATTTATACCTATGTATAACTTTTAAACTGTCAAGCTGGTTTAGTTGTTACATAGTGACCACTTCAAGTACAAGACTTGGAACAGTTTTTGATACAGCTGAGTATTCAGTGACAAATTAAGGAGCTCTAAATCTAATCTGAGCTTTTAGTTATTTGTAATATTTGTACTAGTTTGCTGCAAAGTCTAAAACGCTCTAACTCAGGTCTTAAATGAGTCCAGGTGAAAATCAGGATCTAAACAAAGACCTACTATAGCGATGAAACATGTCTAACATACCTAGTGTACCTGTAAGGCAGCACTAGTAAGACAAAAAATTATTCTTATTTTTTTTCCCTGCAATCATTTTGAAGCTGTTTATCACCATCTGTATAGGGGTGTAGTGTGTCATTTTACAGTGTCAGTGGAACAAGACAGACACAAACTACACACAAATCCAAAAAAAGTAACTAAAGCCTGTAGAGGCTTGGACGGTTGCTGGGGTTGGGGCTGGCTCTCCATCCTCCCTGGTGCTGCTTGGTCTCCTGAGGTGTGGCTCTTGGTTCCTGTGGGTGG
>NW_013952508.1:879996-883173 GCF_001266775.1 Austrofundulus limnaeus | reverse complement strand
ACTTGGGGGTTGGGTCTCGGTCCTCCACAGTCACTGTTAGATGTTCCATTGGAGAAATCTTGTATATACACGCATGTTCACAGCCGCTCACAGGCGGGTGCTCTGATCCGGGGGGTTCTGACTGGTCACTGAGTGTGTATATATGTCTATGTGTATATACTGACAATATTTATGAATGTAGGCATGTATGTATGCATATCTTTATATATGTATGGGTATGTGTATATATTTACAGTATACATGCCCTCCATGAATTTATCCATTTATTTTTCAGGTGAGCAGACAGATGTTGAGTGTGTGGTCCTGTGTTTTGTTGGTGTATATTTAATATACTTCTAATCGCTATTTCAATCTTTCTATCTTTCTAATTACTTCTCTCTCTGTGTTTTTCCTCTCTGTCTCTATTTTCTCTTCACTTAAAAAAGTCACTGATGATGAAGAAATAAATAAACTAAATAAACTAATATTTAGTTTCGTTTTCTACTGAAGTGACACAAAAAAAGCCTGTAGAGAAATGTATAGTTGGGTAAAACAATATGCTTTTATTGTTAAAATGTGGAGTTAAAGTAAAAAGTTTCCAATAAAAATGCTTCTCAATTACAGTATTAATTCTCAAAAACTGTACTATGAACACTTCTCAAGTAAATTTACTTTGTTAATGCCCTCCTCTGAATACCATATTGTTCTAAATAATAATCTCACTCACTACTCTGGCTTCATCTCCTCCAGTGGTGGTAACACCAAAGCACCAAGGTTTTCACTGTTGAATAATCTTTTTAAGCCCCCCTGACTCTCTTCCCTCTCACTTCTACTCAACTGAAACCTGCAATTCCCCTTTGCCTTTTCTTAACGAAAAAATCAACAAAATCCATCAGCACCTTTGTTCTTTCTTTCCATCTCTCTCCTCCTTTGAACCTCCTCCCCTCTGTCAGCCATTTTATAGCTTTCAGCTTCCATCTGCGTCTGAAATTGCTGACCTCATTCAGAAATCCAAGCCCTCCATATGTTCACTTCATCCTCTCCTGACAGCTCCTGTCAAATCTTGCTTCTTCTTCTCTTTTTCTTTGTATTTCTGCCACCATTCGCACACTTACAGCTGGAATTGTTTCTGCTCTTTTCAAAACTGCAATTGTCACCTAAATTCTATAAAAACCTGATTCTGTCTAATCATTTCAATCAGCTTCCTCATCTCTAACCTTGTGTTCAAACTGCTGTTTATCAGCTTCATTCGTTTAACCTGAAACAGTCTGTATGAACATTTTCAGTCTGGTTTCTGCCCCAATCACAGCACAAATGTTCTTCTCATGGCAGCAAAATCTGATTTACTTTTGCTCCTCTTCCTCATTGATGAGTGCTGCCTTTCTTACACAACAGTCTCCTTAATACATTATCATCTGTTGGTGTCACACACACACTCCTTGATTGGTTTTGTTCCTATCTCACTGGCAGTACTCAGTTAATCAAACTCAAATCCCTAGATTCCACTCCTCCCCTGTAGGTGTGCCCCAGGGCTGTGTCCTTGGCATCCTTCTTTTAATCATTTACCTTTTCCCCAATATTTCTATATTTCACTTCTGATGCTTTGCCAACTTCACCAAACCCTCTTCTATCCTCCTCCCTCCCTTCTTATCCAGTAGCAGCTTGTGAACATAAATATTAGTGTGGTGAACATTAACATCCTGAATCAATATCAACATGAATGGCATAATTTGAGGCATGTTATATGTGAAAAAGATTTAAGCAATGTTATCTATTTAATCAGTTATTTGTGCACAGTTTTTTTTTCTCCCTCCCTGTAGGACGTCTCTTTAAAAAAAAACAGAAATAAGTCTGGTCTAATATTAAATCAGAGCAATGCCTCCTGCTCCCTCCTGAACGTATTTAGTATTTTAATTGTGGTTGAAATTAATCAGACAGGTAGCTACACAGCTTTCTGGATTAGATTTCTAATGAAATTTTATGTAGTAATTCTACAATAACACTCCAGATTAACAAAGTTAAATTAGGCAAAGACTTCTTGTTTTTGTTGTTCTTCTAAATATGAAAATAAAATAAAAAAAACAACAAACTATGCATCAAGGCTCTAATAGGACTCAAACTCCTCACAGACAGATGATGTCATGACCACAGCTCTATATTAGAACAAACATAGCTCAGTAATTCACAGTCGCCACAGGTTAGGTTAAAAACAGTCCTGCCTCCTAGCTTGCTCTGTCTGCTCCAAATGTCCCAATGTGACTCTATTCAGAGTTTATATTACTGATTAGTTCTGACAGAGGGAGTATATATTATATATTAACATAATAAATCCACTGAAAAATGCAGGGCTTCAATCTGTCCTTCCCTATAACTGTAAATAAATAAAACAAGTGATAAAGAATCACAGGAATTTAATTTAAAATTGACAAAATGTTTAAAAACACACAGAACAAAAGAATACATGGCAAGCTAAGTACCTTAGTACCTTACCTAAGACCTTAGGATCACATCTCTGCTTTTTGCAGATGATGTGGTCCTGTTGGTTTCATCAGATCCTGATCTCCAGCTCTCACTGGAGCAGTTCACAGCCGAGTGTGAAGTGGCTGTGATGAGGATCAGTGCCTCCAAATCTGAGACCATGGTCTTGAGCCGGAAAATGGTAGCGTGCCGCCTCCGGTTAAGAGGTCCTGCCCCAAGTGGAGGAGTTTAAGTATCCCGGGGTCTTGTTCATGAATGAGGGAAGAATGGAGCGGGAGATCGTCAGGCGGATTGGTGCTGTATCTGCAGTGATGCGGGCGCTGTACCGGTCTGTTGTGGTGAAGCAAGAGCTGAGCCAGAAGGTGAAGCTCTCGATTTACCAGTGGTCTAGTTCCTACCCTCATCTATGGTCACGAGCTTTGGGTAGTGACTGAAAGAACGAGATCACAGATACAAGCGACTGAAGTGAGTTTCCTCTGCAGGGTGTCTGGGCTCTCCCTTAGAGATAGGGTGAGAAGCTCAGTCATCCAGGAGGGACTCAGAGTAGAGCCGCTGCTCCTCCACGTTGAGAGGAGCCAGTTGAGGTGGTTCATCTGGTTAGGATGCCTCCTGGACGCCTCCCTGGTGAGGTGTTTGCCCCACTGGGAGGAGGCCCAGAGGAAGACCCAGGACACACTGGAGGGACTATGTTTCTCAGCTGGACTGGGAACGCCTTGGGAT
>NW_013952508.1:865893-879986 GCF_001266775.1 Austrofundulus limnaeus | reverse complement strand
GACCTAGGGAGGAGGGAGGGGGGGGGGATAGTTACGGTCAATCAAAAGAGGAAGGAAGTCACCGGAAGTTGACCATATATGGACATGACGGATGTCCCGCCCTAAAGGGGCGTGGCACCTGTCACTTTTAGTATTGCGACATATTTGACGAATGGTTATGTATATATTCTCTGACAAGCTAAGTAAATAAGCAATTTACATTGTTTATAAGCAATTTCCATTGTTTATTAGGAGGAACTATATGCACCGGTCGCACCTGTTCTTATCTGAAATTAAATCCTGATTCACTTCTAACTTCTTTCAACTAAACAGTGACTAGTCTGATTTCCTCCTCCTTGATACTAAATCCATCTTTTCCAAAGTCAACAACTGAGATATTTTTACTTATCAGATCATTTTCACTTATTTTTATGTGCAATTACGGTAAGGTTTTGTATTGCATTGTTTTTATTATCGTTTGTTCTTGGGTGTCTTAAAAGGTGCTTACAATTAAATTTATTATTATTATTATTATTTGCAAATTCCAAACAGTCTTCCTTAGTTTTTCTTAATACAGTGATTTTTTTTCTCGTCCCTCTTCTGTAAATATAGCCTTTAGTGGTACTATTGTCAGATGCTTGTTTCTCTGCAGAAAAGTTACCCGGTTCGATCAGGGTTGTCTTCAGTCTGTTTGTTTCATGCTCTCATTGCCAAGTGGTACTTTTAAACTTAAGGGTCAGTTTTTTATAATAGTTTTTTTAGGCATTTAGGAAAATAAATTTTATATTAAAAATTTGATTTTATAATTTAGACATGGAACAAAATTAATCTGGTGAGTTAGATTCCAATAGAATGCATTTCTCTTTCTTTTTAACTGTAGACAACAGAACATAGTACAAGATGACGCACATGTCAAGAAATATGCAGTAATTAATTACACTCAGCTGTTACTTCTACAAAAGCCCTCAGACCCTTCAACAACCCATTTAACACCCTGTCAGCACTGAGCTGCACACGGTCACAGCTCAGCTGTGTACAGCACAAAGTCAGGAGAAAATAAATGGGGGGATGGGGTGCATGAAAGGTTTTTCCTTTTTTGTGTTACTGTTGTAATGAGGGTCATAGTCCCCCTGAGCAACTGTACAGACAAGAAAAGTAATTTAATTCATGGAGGAGGGCGAAGGGAGCGCACGGCAGCTTTTCCATATCAAAGAATGTTGGAAGCGTTTTGTTTGAGAGGCACATTTTCAAATTCCACCAATTCATTATTCTCTTTTTGATTAAAAATTCCCAGCATCTGCCCTGCCTCTTACTCTAAGTGGGGGTGTCACGGGGAGCTGGGGGTTCCAGACAGAGATAACGGATTCAGCTCCTTGAGGCACTTGCTGATTTCAAGTGCTAAAGTGCAGCGCAGACGCGTGGGGATGAACAGAGCAAAAATGTTCAGACAGCAAATCCCACATGTACGGAGAGCTTCCTTGTTCGGCTGCGAGACACGGCGGTGCGAGACAGAAGGCTTATGTTTTAAGTTTGATCCTTTCTGTGTTGCAACACCAGTCTGGTAGGCTGCTACGGATTTCCTCTCCCAGCAGCAGGCGCCTATCAGATCACTCGCATTAAGAAGCTAGTTGTCCCCCTTGGGTCGAGCTGCTCGGATCATCAAAGCCAGCAATGGCAGGCGCAGGAACGGAGGCCGTGGCGTGCCGACATATAAAACGTGGTCATTTGGTCTGTGCTCCAACAACAGGCAGCAGCGCAGACATCCTGTGGTTGTGTTTCCAAGCTGTGCACGGTTTCCCTCTGTAAACAGGAAGTCCCGCTGTGAAATTGCCAGCTATGGTGTTGCAATTACCGGCTACAGTTTGGGCTCATAAACTGCAAGCAACAATGTAATATAATTCACTTTTGCTTGCATGTTTAATAATAAATTTTGCAAAAGGCCTTGACTGGATTAAAAGCTCTTGCCTCAGGAAAGTCTGTTTGCTATGCTGGGTATCATAACGTCACACCAGATGCATTACTCCAAAAGAGTGGAAGTTTTTTTAAAAAGGAAAATAAAATTGTTAAATTATTGGTGTTCATTTCACATTTTGTATAATTTCTATCGGTTTCTCTCTTTACTGTTCTTATATTTCTCTTCTACTTTTTCTTTTTCTTTCTTACTATAGTATTATTTTAAAAAAGCTACTGATGATGCAGAAATTAAGAAACTAACATTCAGTTTTGTTTTCTACTGAAATGGCAAAAAAATAAGGAAAATAATAATTACTGGAGGTGGTTGCAGATGGCAGCTCCATGGACCACTGGTTAGCAGCAAGGAGGTCCTGGGTTCAGACCTGGGGTCTTTCTGTGTGGAGCTTGCGTGGTCTCCTCGTTCTTGCATGGGTTTTCTCCGTGTATTCCGGTTTCCCCACACAGACCAAAAGTCATGTATTTAAAACAAAAAACGTACAATAGGTTGCCTTCAGGCCCAGGCCTCCCTTGCAATAAAAGGACCTGGGATCTCAATGGGATTTGCCTGGTTAAATAAAGGTTATTAAAAAATAAATGTATCCTTCCCACACACATGCACACAACCCACCCCCTTTCCAGATTTTTATTGGCTATTTTGTTGTTTTTTAACCAGAAACAAAAAGAAACTAAGTGAGGTCTTTGCACTGCAAAAACTGTCCATCTTACCAAGTTTTAAAACCTTATATCAGCCAAAAAGTCTTTTTGATCTTGTTTTGAGACTGATTTACTAAACAAGAACTGATTGTGTAAGAATAATAATGTTGTTTTCAGAATGTGTAAGATTATTTGTCTTGTTAGTCTGAAAATTTGACTCAAATTAAGTCAAATATTTCTGTCAATGGAATAAGAAATATTTACTTGGTAAGATTCTTGAAATAAGAAAAAAAATGAGTCAAATTAAGTATTTCAAGAATCTTACCAAGTAAAATTTTGTAACTCCATTGGCAGAAATATTTGACTTAATTTGAGTCAAATTTTCAGACTAACAAGACAAATAATCTTACACATTCTGAAAACAAGATTATTATTCTTAGACAATCAGTTCTTGTTTAGTAATCAGTCTCAAAACAAGATCAAAAAGACTTTTTGGCGGGATATAAGGTTTTAAAACTTGGTTAGGTGGACATTTTTTACAGTGTGTAAAACTTGGTGAGATTTCTCTATCCGTTCCTGCAAAATGGGCAAAAGTCTGTATAAATTACAGACAACCCGGACAAGTTGACATGAATGGGAAAGGTTGTAAACAGCATGAAGTATTGTGAATATGTGCTGAAGTGGGAGTGTCAGAAATGGTAGGGTATTATTAAAGAGACAGAGGCCAATTTCAAGACGTTCAGACTGCGATGCAAAGTCAAATCTATTTTTAACATATACAGCATTTTCATAACAATTGAAGGTAACATAGTTACTTGATTGTAATACAGAATTGAACTATATGCCTGGGAAATACATAATTAAAAAATCTGAAATGTAGGTTCAAATGTACTCACACACTTCCTCCCCCATTAGTCTTGTAAACTCACCTTTTGCAATCAAAATGTGCAGAAGCAAGTCTGTACAACTCAGAGTATACATAAAGTACATCTGACTAATTTACTCATTCTTCATGGTAAAACTGCTCTGGAGCCATCAAATGGATGGGTACTGCTTGTGTGCAGCAGTTTGTAACAAATAAACCAAATATTCTCTGTTGGGTTGACTGGACCATTCTTGTTCTCTGTAAAACAGAAGTCTGTCTTCAACTGTGTGTTCTGCTACAAGCCATAAACTTCTAGAAGATTCTAACCAGTTTCTTTTCAAGAATTTCTCAATATTTTTTCTCCATCAGAATTAGTTTTGGCCTTTTGGTTGCTTCTCTCATTTATACTCTCCTTGCATGGTCTGTAATGTTTGTTGAACAATCCTCTCTTGGCTGGTTTGCTTTGGTGATATCTTCCTATTTTTCATGAATAAATTTAAATATAACTTGCAAACGAGTCACCATAGTTTTCCTAGCTTGGTAAGAGTAATGTGTTTTTCCTTGCCACTCTGGAGCATTTTGTGTTACTTATAATCAAAATGAAAATCCATTTAAACTCCAGGTTGCAAGACAACAAAACAGAAATCATGCTAAAAGGGGTAAATACTTTAGCGACCCACTGTGTTCATTCCTCCTGTGGCGGCAGCTGGACCTCCTCCAAGGCGAGGCACGTTGGCAGGTGAACATTTAATGCCATCGCCTGTTCCCCGGCGAACACAACAGACCCTGCCCCCTCTGAGCTCTGACAAATAACTCTCCTCTTCACAGCCAACGTGCTTCTTTATTTCAACACACAATTGAGTCATGATGGGATTACCCATTGTGTGTACAGCTGCAGTCACAGGATTAGGGATGACTGGGGATGATGGCAGAGGAAACGGTTCTGTCCAACTGCACAGCCACAACAGTGGAAAGCCACTCTAAGAAGTGAGAGTGTTATCAACAGATGATAAAATTATTCCACTCTCTCCGAGGATATGTGCTCTGCTGAGAGAGGGACGTAGTAATAAATGATTCTGCCGAGTGCCAACAATATGCTGGACGCATCCCTGAATGTCTGTTTCTGAGATTTGTTTCTCACATGAGGAAACAACATCATCACGAGCCATCAGCACCTTGCTTTCTGCTCTCCTTACCTTGGTGACAACAATCACGTTTGTGGCGGTGGGTGTACGCGGGAGCTGACTGACAGAAATGACACAACATGACTGGGTACACAAGACACACCATTATCACGACTCTCACACCTCGGGTGAGAACTTGCGTGTGTGTGTGTGTGTGAGCGGGCTGCAGTCACAGCGTGCACCTCGGCTCGAAACAAACAGCGAGCTGCACATCTCTGCTGGCAGATGGGCACCTCGTGGCGCCGCCGCCAGCGTCACGGGAGCGCTGACGAGAGATGCTGTTATTACACATCGCTACAAAGTGGTAATTTACTGTAATTTTAGTCAGTGTCACAACAGCGCTGATGCGCATTTCGAATGCTGTCATGTTTTGTCGGAGGCTGCGAGTTCGCAGATCCACGGCTGAAGAAGCGCCTGCGTCTCGGCGCTCTAACGACGGGCCCGTCCCCTGTGAACTGCAGTCACGCTGAGAGGCAGAGACGTCAAGTTATGGTTGGTGATCAGCAGGGACAGTGTCCACATGTCCAGTGCCAGAACAAAAACTGTTATTGGTGTGCATCTTTGTCTTCTCCGGAGAGTGAGGGGGTTGCCAGAGGATGTGCAGTGACTCACACTGTGGATTGGAAGGGGGGACTGAGAGTCACTCATCATCACACATATGTGCCCACATCATCTCCTGCCGTCATTACAGCGTGTGCCTCCCACGCCACTGAGAGCACACTCACACACACACATGAAAAGCGCATGAATAGAGTAGCCTTTACTTCAGTGTGTCAAAGGAGCTTACTCATAATGGCCGAAACAGGCAGTAGCAGTGAATCAAGCACTTATCTAGAGCAGCAATCCTCTAAAATACAGTACTCACAGTGAGAGGAGACATTCACAGAGAACAGTTAAAAGCTTGTGCAAATTATAATGTTTCAGTGTCTGCATTCTGATGGGGGGGCTTTCTCTTGGTGGCAGGTCCTGGTGCGCGCTATTCTACAATCAGGACTTCAAAGATTTAATAGAAAATGCCAATTTTCAGTCAGTCACTGGCCCATGCTGGAGGCTTTGTGAGCAGACTCCTTGTGGTGTCAATGCTACACACGACAACCAACCACACCACGTGATGATAAAACAACTGCTGTAGTTTCCCCAACATATCATACAACCTGCCTGCAGTGCATCAGCAGTGTAGTTTGTCCTGCGTGCAGATAAAAGACTTTGGCGTGCAGTTACTAAATTAGTAGAGAAATTAATTTCAGCCCAGTGAGCTGACACAGAAATGCACTGAATTGCTAATCTTGGAGCATAGGGGCTAAAAACGCTTCTTGAATTTAAAGTTTAATGGATTAATGATGGCAAGGCTCTCAAGTGGATATGCTATGGTACAAAGTAACTCTAAAGGAATTAAATCGCTTATAGTGGTATGTCAGAAAGCAAGCCGAGGGTCTGTCAGTGTAGTTTCTGCTTCAGTGTACTGCTGGAGCCTGTTTGGTCTGAAGCCCCATTAATTCTGGACGTTGATCCTGCTACAACATAAAGAATCAACCAAACGGTGAATGGTCTTTAATTCCAGGTCTTAGTGAAGGCATCAGGTTGAGTGACCGAGTGGGATCAGTCATGATAGGCTGTTCTGAGCATACACAGAACTTCCTAAGCACAGTTTAGTATTCATGATGCACCAACGTGCCCTGATCATTATTTGAAGCTGGACTATCCGTGCTTAGCTCGTACCAAGGCCATGAGAATAACCCATTTGACACCATTGGCAGTAGCTTTGCCTAACATGACGCAATATTCTTGTGGGTAGATGTAACCTGACACAGCTTGAGAGAGGTGGGAGTACAGAGTATGGTACGCTGCAGGAGAATATCCTGGAAAACAGAAAAAAACATATAATGAGTATTGAGAGCGTGGGATCTTATGGCCTTTTCTCTAAAGGAGGCTTTCCAGATTTGACACAATCCAGCTGCATAACAGGTTGTGGAAGGTGAACTGTAATCCAATGTGCATAATGTACCACAGCTATTGTATTTTTTAATATATTCTGCTTTTCCAATGGTTTTATGCATCAGTGAAAGAGTGGATTACATGGACTATTTTATTTGATAAACCTTCAGAGGGACACATCAGGTAAGAGCACCTGCAAGATTTCTCATTAGCAGCGGTGGGCATAGCTAACCAAAAAGTTAGCTTCACTAACTTCCATTCTGCTGACCAGGTTTTCTTAGCTCCACAGAAGCTAAACTGCTAAAAAAGATGAAAAGTTAGGGGAAGCTAATGCTAACCGGTAAGTCAACTGTCACTCAGCCTGTGTCACATGTCCCCATCTCCTTCCAGTCGAAGCATTCTACTGGTTTAATTTCATGGAGGGCGGGATCACTTGTGGCAAATCTGCCAATCTGAACCAGAGTTATGGCTCTGCCTAATTTGTAATTTTTCTAGTTTATCCCTTTCAGAATAAAAGCATTTCTTTGATGGAGTTTGTGTTTTTATAAATACCATTTGAAGTTAGTCAAACAAGAAGCAAATACTTTCTCTATCATTACCATCCCAAATACTGCTCTAACATCATTAACAACTGCCCTGGAAAGTCCAAACAGCTCATCTGCACAATAAATAATCTTAATCCCATTAAAAAACTCATGCTGAGGACTCTGTTCAAAAATGTGACCTGTTCCTTTCATTTTTCAAAAACAAAGTCAACTCTATTAGATCTCAGCTCCATAGCCTCCCTGACCTTCATTTGCCATCTACCTGTCAGCATTCTGGATCCCTGAGCTGCTTTGATGAAGTTTTTCAGAGTGAAGTGGAGATCATCATCAAGAAAATGAAGCCATCTACTTGTGCCCTGGATCCTTTCCCCTCAGCTCTCATAAAATCTAATCACTCTGCAATAAGTCCACTAATCACACAAATAATAAATATGTCTCTGCAATCTGGTCATGTACCACTGCCTCTTAAAACTGCCATCATTAGGCCTCTTCTGAAAAAAATCAGATAATCTTTCCATTTTTCGTCCTAATTCCCACCTCCCGTTCCTATCAAAAGTTTTGGAAAAAGCAGTCACTGCCCAGCTGCAGGCTCACCTACAACAGTACTCCCTGTATGAGAAATTCCAGTCTGGCTTTTGTGCGGCTCACAGTACTGAGACCGCAATGCTGAGAGTTACCAACGATGTCCTCATGGCTGCTGATACTGGTTCTCCCTCCCTTCTTCACATTCTGGACCTCACTGCAGCTTTCGACACTGTGGAGCGCAGTATCCTCCTCCACCGTCTTCAAATGGAGGTCGGTCTCTGTGACACTGTCCTGGACTGGTTTAAATCATTCCTCTCCAATAGGCTGGAATATGTTAGCCTTTGCAATGCCAAGTTCCAGATTGTCTGAGTCAACTGTGGGGTCCCTCAAGGGTCAGTTCTTGGGCCCCTGCTATTTTCCCTTTGCATGCTTCCTTTAGGTCAACTCATTAATCATCACAACATTTMTTTTCACTGTTATGCTGATGATACATAGCTGTACATCAGGACTGGAGCATCATCATCACACCTTCATCTCCATCTTCACTCACTGCCCTCACTACCTGCCTGGAGGAGATAAGGACATGGATGAGCCCGAATTTTCTTCTATTAAACTGCTCCAAAACCAAGGCCATACTGATCGGCACCCCTCATCAGGTTCAAACTTCAACTATAACAGCTATTTCCTTCTCTGGTTAAGACATCCCCCTCTCCATGTAATGACTGAGTGTACGAGTTTCACTGACTTGCCAGACACCAGAATAGTTTTAATGTTTTTATTAAAATATAAACAGCTGGATCGGGAAACAAACGTCACTGGAATCAGGAGTTCTACACARGAGAGAATTAGGTTAGTGGCTAGAATGTTCACAAGAACAGATTTAGAAGAAGATTTAGCCACTAACCTTTTTAGAGTACAGGAAGTHCCAACAGTACTCTTGAAAGACTTTGAGAGTCTTGGGTGAAGTCCGGTGGAAGCACTTCCGGGTTGCGGGGCTTGAGTGAGTTTACGAACTCGGGGTTTTTCCGTGAGGCAGGCTTGGGTCATACACATGTGGTCAGAAATCCGAGACAGGTACTGAGGGCTGGACTTTACTCGTGGTCGGTGTACACAGGTGTGGGTCAGAATCCGGGAGACAGATGACTGAACAGATCCGACAGGGGAAGCGACGGGAGGCAGAAGTCCAGAGAGAAGTGCGTGGGTCAAAACCAGGAGATCAGAGTCCGATACAGTACCGTTAAGGGATGAGGCAAGAGGCGTGAATCCAGAGAGCAAAAACAAGGTCGTAACGAGGCAGGCAAGACGTGACATGGATGCTGGATAACTACTAGGAAAAACCGTTCATAAATCTGGCACTGGTGATGTGGGAGAGTGGAGCTTAAATACTGCTGTGAACAGGTGAGTGACATGACGCTGATTAGGATTTCTGTGATGGGAGGGGTGAGACAATGAGTGAGAGCTTGGCTGTGGCTTGACTTGGCAGAGAATATGCTAAAATCATGACACTCCACCTCTGTTATTAACTTCGGGGTGAGAATGGACTCTCATCTTACATTTGAAAATAACATCAAGCGTCTGTTTAAAACCTGTTTTTTTCATCTCCGTAATATCTCCAAACTTCACCCTTCTCTCACTTTTGCTGATGCAGAGAAACTCGTCCATGCCTTTGTCTCCTCCAGGCTCGACTACTGTAACTCTCTGTTTATCTGAATCACGGCAAAAACCTTCAGAAGCTTCAATACATTCAAAACAGTGCTGCCAGGATTTTATTGAAAGCTCGTAAATCTGAACACATTACACCCATTCTCCATAACCTCCACTGGCTTCCTGTCACCTACAGAATTCAGTACAAGATTGCTCACATTACCCATCAATGTTTAAACGGAACTGCACCAGATTATCTGAAGGACCTTATTGTTTCATATTCATCCATCCATTCTCTCCGATCACAGAACAGTAACCTCCTCCTCCTTCCAAGGACTAAAT
Source organism: Austrofundulus limnaeus (assembly GCF_001266775.1). Taxonomy (NCBI): domain Eukaryota; kingdom Metazoa; phylum Chordata; class Actinopteri; order Cyprinodontiformes; family Rivulidae; genus Austrofundulus; species Austrofundulus limnaeus. The sequence goes on along the minus strand of NW_013952508.1, from coordinate 870,360 downwards.
TAAGGACCATGGGAGATCGGGTATTCTGTGTGGCTGCCCCCCGCCTCTGGAACTCCCTCCCTGACTACCTGAGAGCACCGCAATCATTGGCTGACTTTAAAAAAGGATTGAAGACGTTTCTTTTTAATAAAGCTTATTATTCCTCTGCATACGGAGCCCGCGAGGGGACATGGGAGATTTATTTTCTTTTGCGTTCCCACGCAATAGTATTGCATTACCTCACAATGCTTTTGCATCACCTCGCAATACCTCTTGCGTTCCCTCGCAAAAGTAGTTTATCATTGTTTTGTCTGCCAGTTTATTAGCAAACTCACATGTTCACCATTAGCGAGTTAGCCTACTGCTTTAATTCAGCTTCAGAATAAATATATCACACAGCCACGCATGGAAGTATGTCATATGCCGATATTTTAACACAGTGCAGCCACGCAACATCAATGTCAATTTCACGAACTTGTGACGACACATCCTGTTTTGATAACTGGATATTTCAAAATAAAAGTCTGATTTAATTCAGTTCATATTCAAAACAATCTTTTGTGTGGGAATGCAAAACAATACTGCATGGGAACACAAGAGTATTGCGAGGGAACCCAAAAGTATTGCGAGGGAATGCAAAGGTATTGCATGGGAACGCAAAAGGAACCCCCCACCACCACCCCGTGTCCCCTCATGGGCTCCGTATCTGCATGATTTTTACCACTGGTTTTTATTACTTTTAACTGTGTTTTTTTGTAGCACTTTGAGATTTTTGTTAATGAAAAGTGTGGTACAAATTAAATTCATTATTATTATTATTCATTATACAGTCAAATTTTGTATTTATTTAAATATTGTTGGGTTATTTATTTCTTTTTGACACTTAGTTTGAAGCCTCTTAATTTGGCCCACCAATTGTTGCCCTGGTTACTAGGTTGTAATCTCTTGCATCTTCTGCAGCAGCTCTGCTGAAAATCAATCTATTCACTGGTCCAGTCACTATGTAGGCTGCAGTGCAGATAGTTGACTTTATTTTAAAATTATATTAAGATTAAACATGAAATAAAAGTAACAAAAGAAGAAACAGTATTTAGACTATATTATATCAGCACACATGTAGATTTGAACACTGTAAGACCAAAAATACTCAGATTTTATCAATGTATGAAATGTCTCCAAGTGCACAGGCTAAAATAACAAACAAAACATAGGCCACCGCACTGGCTCCTAGCTTAATCAAAAATAGATAACGATTTTTTATGTAGTCTGCACCACTGTTTACATGTAAACTTTGTGATTATGAACAGTGTGTTTGATTAGATAGAAAGGACTCTTGTTAAAAAAACAGATGAATTATTCATGTGGCAATAAAACTACAGATCACATGACAGAATGCATGATAGTAACTGGATGCATTAATGCAAATATTACTTAATTAACTGTACATCCCTGAAGGCACAGTCATTTCTGAACAACATTTACAGCATATAGAACAACTCTGCTGTTACTTACATCGTATTTCAGGGAAGATTTTGTTTATTTCAGTAAGATAATACCGCTGAACCTGAAACTCTAAACATTTGTCCTGTTCTAAAGCTGAAGTTCTCTACCTTCTCACATACTGATATCGTCAACGACTACTTCACTTAAGACAAATAGTTTAATTTTTACCAGACTGATAATCTGTTTTTTAAACTTTTTCCAACTTTGTATAGTGGCTCAAAGAATTATTATTTCTTAGACGATCCATCCATCCATCCATTTGACTGAGACATTATGTCACACAGATGAGATTAACTTTACTTGAAATAAATTGTTTATAACAACTATAACATTTTTTTCACAAGAGTTCAGCTAAAAAACAGTAGCAAGCTACCAAGCAACAGCGAGCTAACATTCGCTAGCATTAGCTTACCGTTCTCTGTCCTCTTGCTCGCTCATCTTCATCATCATCCTGCTGGGTGATCCAGTGCAGTCTTCTGTACTTTTCCTTTGAGCTCAGTGTCATTAATTGTTGTGTCACAAATAAAATGAAATAAGATTCATGCATTTTTAATTTGATAATCCCCCCCCCACCCCCCCACCCCCACAACAAGGCAGAAATCTGCTCAATGTATACACACCAGGGCCGGTGTAGAATAGGCCAGGCTGAACTGGAGCCTGCAATACAGCAGAAGCTGCACTGGTTTGTCTGTCAATCTCACACCACAGTCCTCACTCGTTTAAAAAATAATAATAATAACTAAACTCCTCCATTTCAGTCAGCACCCTACCCCCAACCTGGAGAGTGCAGTCCATCTTTTCCAGAGGTGCTGATCCTCATGTCAGCTGAGATCCGCTCCAGTGAGAACTGGAGGTCACGGCTTGATGACATCAGGTCCGCAAATGTCCTATTATAGATTTTTAATACAAAATACCATACTGCATGAGAGAAAACTAATGTGGTGAACCCTTATCTCTTAAATGTCTCAGATAAAATAACAAATTTTAAAAATGAATGAATAATATATCACACCCAATTTATTATTCATTCTTGTGCGACGGACAAATATTACACTTTTTTCCCCCAGCTTGTCTGAATGAAGCATGAGGAACATTAAGACAAAAGTGACCAACGTCTTAATGACTGAATGCTGTAGCTTGAACAGATTGATGAAGTCATTAATGTTACACATCCACATCTGGAAATGGCCTCAAGTGTTCAAAGAAAAGATTATGAAAAACTGGGATATTTATGGTTCTGAAACATGTTTCAGGCTTCAAACTTTAAATCATTAAATATTTGAAAAAACACCATTCTCATTTTTAATATTAAAATGATTCCATTTAAATTTAGTCAGTTTTTCTATTTGATTAGTCAATAGAGCACAGGTTTGTAAATCTGGTCTTATATGGTCTTTAAGCCATGGTTCTGTGGGTTCCTGGCTCCCCTGGTGTTGGTGGCAGGTGTTGACCCTTGTGCTTATTGTACCTGTTATGATGCCTGATAGGAGCTTCCATGTTGCACAGAGGCAGGTGATTGGCCAGTAGTTGGTTGGAATTGTCCCTTTCTTGGGGAATTTCATGATCAGAATCATCTGGAGGTGTTCATGGAGAGCAATGGGTTTCTTAACCAGTAGGTGTGGATCATGTAGGTTCAGGTACAGTTCAGCTCTTCATGACTGAGAGTCTTGGGTATTGGTTCTTGTTCTGGGAGATTACTGTGTTCAGATCCTGGATAGACATAGGTCTTTATCATAGGGTGCTGCCTCCTTCTCCCACACGATTCTCTCAGTTTTGGGTGGATCTACTTTCAAGTCCTTGTGCCACTGAGAGTACACTCTGGGTGAGATGTTAAACACCCTGTTTACTCTCCTGGCCTCCGAGCTTCTTGAGTGTATCTCCTCAGGCAAGTAGCCAGAGCTTTGAGGTGTTTTGTTGCAGTGTTTTTGTGGTGAATCAACCCGTTTCTGTTGTTCTGACAGCTGGCTGATTTCTCTCCATATTACCTTGATCTTAGTTTTCAGGCTCCTTCTCCACGAAGGACATCAGTTCTTTTTGGTCTTTTATTGGTCCTTAACAGTCTTTATTCATTGTTGGCTTGTTCCTATAGCCAAGCCAGTCACAGATCAAAGTTGCTGACATGATAGTGTCAGTAAGGGCAATTAATGGTGCTGCTTTTACATCTTTTAGCCCAGGGGTTTGTAACTCTTCATCCTTGGTGCCCAGCTTGTTGAATCTAAAGTGGCATGAGGCTCAATCCAACATTAACACTGATCAAAGTGATGGCTGATCTAAATGTTGGTTTTGTTGTATTTGAATTATAACAAAATAAAATGTACTTACAGTTTAACATGCAAGACTTTGTCAAATAAATTATAAGACATGATTACGACAAACATTTACATACCTGCCAACATTTGCTGGTTGCTGGTAGCAATGAGGGTCAGAATGCACCAGTGGTGAAAAATGATTGTTCATATGCATACGCCCCAGAAAATTTATTACTCTACTCAAAACTATGCATTGTCCAGCCATTTGAAATGCACGTTTCTAAATACTTATGATTTATAAAAACATAAAACTGCTGTATATTTATTGAAATGTAGAACAGTGACTTTGAGATGAACTTCATCTGAGATAAAACGCCCTAATTGAAATTTGTTCTGCTCTTATGTTGGTGTTTTTGTTAAACACTGAACAACATGAGTTTGTAACAAAAAAGTGCCCCACGCCCCCTTCCCCAACAAAAACAAAAAAATAGAATCTCTAACTGGCCCTACTGTTTGTCCAGTCCTTACGGCATTTAACTCTTCTGCTGTTGGCTCTCCATTATAAGCTGCAAAACTTACGGCTGTGAGAAAAATAAAACAGAAAAGGTCAGAGCTAAAATCTTGTTTTAAAAAATAAACAGCATCTAAACAACTAAACATTAAATGAATCACGTGTCATGGAATTTTTACAAAATTAACCCCACCACCAGAAACACACATTAACACTATATATATA
>NW_013952508.1:863417-864678 GCF_001266775.1 Austrofundulus limnaeus | reverse complement strand
CCACGAAGAATTGAGGCAGTTCTGAAGGCAAAAGGGGGTCCAACCCGTTACTAGCGTGGTGTACCTAATAAAGTGGCCGGTGAGTGTATATCTTAATATAATGTTGTTTTTTTTACTAAAAGCTTCATATCTGTGACAAATTTCTAAATGATGTTTTAGTTTGGAGAGGGTCAATGCATATTTGATAGTCTGTGTTGTACTTATGGCCAATTTTAGCCTTTTTTTGCATGTTATATATATTTTTTTTCTTCAACTTTTTTGTTTAAAATATGTTTCCATTTCTCTAACTTTTGCTTGCGGCAGGCTAAGGTTGTTCTACGTATTTAAAAAAGTTGTTAAACATCTGAGTGATGCACTACCGCCACTAGTAGTGAGAAAATGTATTGCAACTCATTCAACTGAAAACCAGTGACATTCCGCAGCTCTCATAGACCATGAATAAAAAACTGATTTTTTTTTCTTTTCAGGCCCTCAAGGGAGTGATCATGGCCCAGTTGGGGGTTGCAGCCCAAGGGTTAAGAATCTCTGTTTTAGTCGATTTTCTGAGGATACTTTGTCATTTAGCCTTGGCAAGGAGTGGAGGTCATAGGTGTAGATTGGTCATAATGTTCATTTTAAGGTCAGCTCCCCTTTTATACAATTCCTCAGGGCTTTTGCTACGCATATTTGGATGGTGGGGATGATGGTTGACCCCCCCCTGATCAGTCATCCTGGCTCGCCCTCTTCGTAGCATCTTAATTGTACTTCGTCAATCTCCAGGTGAGATAGTTCATGGATGATGGAACACTGGGTTCGAACATGTGTTTGAGTCAATCTGGATTGTGGGTATGATAGTTTTTACAGTTCTTGCTTGAGTAGTAACTCTTCAACAACATTAAGTTCTCTGTTCTCATCCCTGAATGTTTTGTTCCAGTCACCCAAATCTCATCACAATGTCCTGATTCTCCAAAATCTGATGCAGACTTCATTAATCTGGGTGATGTCCAAGCTGACAAGGTTTCATTATTATGCCTCTTGCTCATTATGCAATCGAGTGTGTGTGTCTGTATATATATACATACGTATATATAAAATGGTGAGCAGCTACCTGTGGGATGTCAAGTGTAAAACAAATGTCACTAACACGTTTAAATTACTTAGCTCACTATTTGAGTGTAAAATCCTAGTTTAAAATTCTCACTAACATTTTATTGTTATTTAGCTCACCATTCTTACATTTTATAAATTTTTACCAAATGTTAAATCCATCCATCCATCCATC
>NW_013952508.1:858104-863395 GCF_001266775.1 Austrofundulus limnaeus | reverse complement strand
GTGTGTGTGTTTATGTGTGTTTATGTGTGTGACACAGATAACAATTTGGGAGCTGCTGAGCAGCAATAAAATATATATATCAAAAGAGCTACATTTGCAATAGAGTGTTGTATTAGATAAAATATCCTGTTTGTAACCGGATCTTTTCTGCATTGTGCTGGTTATGAAGAAATAATTTGCCGTGACACTGGTCGTCTTTGGAGAAGCTGTTTCCCCCGTTTATTCTGACGAAAACAATAAACAGAAAGGCAACCACGTTATGCTCTGCCCACTCCAAGTCCTACATAAAACAAAAGTACAAAACTAAAATCAGATCCTGTAACTCCACAGTCATAAATTCACTCAAATATTCACATTACAGGGTGTATATATATTTTACAGTGACGATGATAACAAAAATGCACTTGATACATCTATAAATAAACTGGATGTATGTAGACGAAAAATCAACAGCACCCACCTCTCCCACAGGACAAGATTCAAAAGGGAGGAGCCCAGGGGGATACAACCAATTTAACAAAATAATACCACAGAAGAAGAAATAAGGAGGGGCTTCAATCACAAGGTCACATGCCCACAGTGGTTTTCATTGTGTTTACAGCCAGGTATAACAACTTAACAGAGCATTTTGTGTAATTATAACAAAGTACAAAATACACATTGGTTACATGTTCATTACAGGGACATAATTTCTACAAACACCATTCATATGTTAAACCAAATGACCATCCAACATGAGAAAATAACTTACCTAACAGTTTTATAATGCAAGAAAAACAGATTCAAACAGTCAAGTGTTTATTTCTTTTTAGTTCTGTCTGAATAAATGAAAATTATACCTGGTATATTATTGTGGTGTAAAAAGTTTCAGTGTGTGGTTGTTAGTGTCCATCATTCAGAAGCTCAGGGAGCTAAAATAACGATAGGGGATTGCAGTGGTTATAAATATAAGGTGACTTCCTGTTAGTTCCACCTGTTAGAAGATGCTTTATGTGGCAGCAGTTAATGGTGATGCCATTTTCTAAATAATTTAAGGTTGGGTATATTTGGATATTTATTCAAATGACCGTTTCAATGTATTTACTTTATTATTTTTTATTCATTTGTGACCATTGTTTTATATTTTTGTCCTTGTTAATACCATTGGTGACCATTTATAAAGTGAATTAGATTTCTGCAGACCTTCCTCTCTACTTGGTGTTCTACGATGCACAGCTAACCACTGCTGTATGGTAAATAAGCAATAAATAAATAAATAAATAAATAAATCACCATACTACCCTGCTACACACTAAGAAAACGAGGGCAGACGTTTTAGCCAAACACAACCTTGCTGAAGGGAGCAAACGTGCAGCCAAACTGGCCTTTGTTGTGTTTTTCTCACCTGGAAAAATTCTCCTCGGAGCAGGTGACAGAGGTCATTAGCTCAGGATGGTGGATCTGATATGGACGCCTGAGGGAAAACTGGGACAGCCAACACCATCATCATAATCCTCCCATCTTCATCTGCTGGACCCCCTGCTGTGTGGGTCTAGCAGCATTCATAAAGAGACCAACCTTCACAACTGATCCTGTGTTCAATTCAGGGCCATCAAACTGTCTGTCACAACGGCATAAAAATTTACACTGTGCTTCTTATTTAACATTATATATTATTGGATAAAATGTGGTAACCTATATCAACTACTCACAGATGATCTTGCCACTCCTGCACAAGAAAGATCTACAATTGTCTAAAACTAAAAATAACAAGTCTCCAGTGTTTGGAGTAAATGTGTCAAGATTTCATTTGTCTTCACTACAAGTGAGTAGACAGTTTGTCTTTGTGCAGACTAAACAGCATGTGGGCCGGCCACATTTGCTGTTGGTTTTTCTTTAATATCACTTTGTGCATTTTGCTCCCAACAGGAATCATTATCACATGTAGGGAGACATAACAAAGTCATTAATCTGAATACTAATTAGCACATTAAAGATACACTTGAGACCGTGATGCCATTCACTGTTCAACGGGTGCACGATGATGATAAAATACCATTGATGCTGTTAGCTTCAGTTCTGGATCAGGACCAGACCTCAACAGACAAACCAGCTGAACCTTTCAGTTAAACAGGGCACGAGTCAAACTGTGAATTGATCCTGGGGGAAGCTGAAAAGTTCAAAACTTCAGATGGTCTTGGCAATGTCTTCAAAGACACTGTGATAACTTATTTGTGACGTGGGATTGATAACGAGGAATTTGAATGAAGAAAGACCATGCTGGCTTCATTAGGCCTGGGCTACCCCAATCCACCCAGACTGGATTGGCAGGTAAGTTCTTGCAGAGGTTTTTGGTGTCAGAGCTGTTACATTCATGGCTTTCCATCACATGCCAATAATTACAAAAGTTACTCATCTATCCTTCCTTTTGAATGCAAACCAAAAATCTCTTCTCATCACTGTCAGGCTTGCTGGATGAGGAAGAAAGCAAAATCTCCCCTGCAGACTGGTGTTTCCTCCTAAACAGCAACAAGGCTGAAAATGACGGTAGAGACTCAGAAACCTCCCATTTATAAAGGAGTTTTTTATAGATTTGATCAAAAATAATAGAAAAGAGCTAACACAGATGTATTAGCATCATGCTAGTGTGGCCTGATCTTTAAGCTTGTAGCAACCCAACAGTGTGAAAGAATTGTGTCAGGGTGTAGTGTAACTGTGAGAGTGTGTGTGAGACTTGTTGACAGGAATCTGCCTCTAACCATACAAAGTAAAACATCAAGACAATACCAGGTCAGTTTGGTTCTGCGGGACACCCCTTTATTTCATCAACAAAAAGGAAAATTAAATACCTGAATACCTGTAAGGCCTGAGTCACACTACACGATTTTAAAACAGTCGGCCGATTTTCAAAGACTGATAGAGCCCACATGAGGATAGAAAAATCATGGATATACCTTGTTTGGTCCTACAGTGTGTGATGTACAGCCACACGGCAAGAGACAACACACCACACATGAAAAGATATTTTATTCATGAACATTCAGATGTCAGATATTGAATCACGTGAGACTTCCTGAAATCTCGCGATAATTCATTTGTCCGAGGAAAAATCTCACGTGACCTCCAGAGAGACGTGAGTTCAGAGTAAATAAACATTTGCAACAAGGAAGAAACAATGTGGATGCTTGTGGGGTATTTTTACCAGAGGAAAAGCAATTCTATAGGACTTTTAACATCCAGCAGACTTTCTGGTGAGTCATGACAGTTTTTCTTGTCTCATGTATTTTGGAATCCCCTCCGTGTTTACATCACCTCGCTTTCTGATAGGCTACACGTCTCATTCAACAGGCTGCGAGCTCGGTTGAACACCACACACACTGCGATATCGAGCCAAAAAAATCAAACATGTTGAATATCCCCGACTTGAGGTCGGAGCGGTCCCGATGTCATTCCGAGCCGACTAGATCATTCTTAACTCACCACCCACGGCAGGAATATCTGCTATGATTATCTTTAGAGCCATCACGATAAACTGGACTTCCTTAAGATTGTCGAAAGGGCAAAAGTCGGCCTGATTTTCTTGTAGCGTGACGCCGGCCTAATAGGTGAGGGGGTCTATCTTGCAGGCTGTATCAAGAACATGGCTGCCATCTTGAAAGCCACCATAGGATCAAAGTCATATTTTTCCAAAGGGAAAGTGGTCATTTAGCATTTCAAAGAAGACCAGAAGTCTTTCAGAATTGGATGCTGCAATCAGATGCACAATATCTCAAATCCCAGAGATTCTCATGGGAGTAAATAACGATTGGATCCTGCATGTTCAGCGTTCAGCACCAGCAACAACACGTTGAACACAAATAGCCGTGCATCACAGATAGCATTCTCAAATGCTGTTGCAACTTTCTGTGTTAATAACATTTGAAACACAAGAGATATTTTTGAGACAGCTCTGGTCTTTTTTGATATGCTTTATGACCAACTTTCCATTAGAAAAACTTGCCTTTGATCCAATATGGCGACTTTAAAAATGGCAACCATGTTCTAGACATAGTCAAAAAGACAGCCCCCCTCACCCATTAGTTGCAGGGTTATTCAGATATTTAATTTTCCATTTTGTTTCTAGAATAGAATAGAATAGAATAGAATAGAATAGAATAGAATAGAATAGAATAGAATAGAATAGAATAGAATAGAATAGAATAGAATAGAATAGAATAGAATAGAATAGAATAGAATAGAATAGAATAGAATAGAATAAAATAGATTTTATTGTCATGCAGAGGGAAAATATAGATTCACACAAAGTATCGTGTTGAAAAAATGTATAAAAAACAAGATTAACAATAACAAAAATAATATTAATAAGAAACTGTACAAGATATAAGATACTGTGCAGTTATTAAAATAGAAATTATGGGCCTCATGCAAGAATGTGTTCGTATTCTTATCTTAAATTTCTCTTACTTTTGTTCGTACAAAGGGTTCGTACGAACATGTCACGTCAGATTCAACAAGCTCTTCTATCTTCAGGAAAAGTGTATAAATGAGCTGCGTAAATTCCACCTGTTCGTATCCAGCTGCTCGTGCACGCGAGAGGAGATTAGCATAATTACCACCCCAAAAACACCGTATAAGGCTATGTTTCCTGCCTCACATATCAGGAAGTGCCCATTCATGAAAATGACAGCGAAAACTAAAAAAAGAAAAACTTTACTAGTTCAGAGATTGAAGTCCGTCTGTCAGAGATCCAGAAAAGAAAATCTGTCATTTTTAGCAGGTCAGCTGTGGAATAAAAAGAGCTGCTAAAAGTATAAACAACTGTGTTAAATTATTTTCGTTTATTCAGAAGCCACACCGTCGTGCACAGCCCCCCCACCCCCGGTCGCCAGTGGTCTCTGTTGCGGTTCTGAAATAAGCATTTTAAAATGTTTTCAAAATATTTCTGTCACTTTAGAGAAAATCCAGGACTTGCTGGAGGGATTATGTATCCCCTCTGGCCTGGGAACGTCTCGGGGTCCCCCAGGACGAGCTGTGAGTGTGTCGCTGGGTAGAGCGGGATCTCTGCAACTGCCCGTGCGACCCGATCCCAGATAAGCGACAGCAAACGGACGGGCGGACGATTTATATTGTTAGTCTAAATTATTGCATTTAAAATTATAACTCTAATTCAAGCAGAATAGCCTATTGTCAATATAATCATAGAGTGTGATTTATTTTCAATTCAAAATATCTTCAAACTAACAAAATATAAAGTTATTAATGAAGAAAACCCGTCTGGATAACAGCAGCCTGCTGGTAAAATATACGACAGG
>NW_013952508.1:855395-857808 GCF_001266775.1 Austrofundulus limnaeus | reverse complement strand
TGGATGGATGGATGGATGGATGGATGGATGGATGGATGGATGGATGGATGGATGGATGGACGGATGGACGGATGGTTGGATGGATACTCAGTTAGGTTCTCTATTTTACAGTGGGAGTTCCACCTTTGAGCCATGAGGAGACCACAGATGTTAGTTTGAACACACAGTTTCTGTTTGCATTTCCCTTTTATTCAAACGATCTATTGGAAACTAAAATGCAAAGAGGAGTTTTTTTTTTACTAATTATGTGAGCTATTTGCCTCCTTTTACCTGCCATTCAGAGTTTCTGCAGTAGTAGAACTGTGTTTTAGAAACACGTACTTGTTACATAAAATCACTGAACACAAAGTGGGAGTGATTGTGAGCCTCACTGGTTTAAAAAGCTGCTTGTCTCTTGTGCCACATGTTGCCTCTGTTTTCATCTCCTCACATTAATTGGACAAACTAAAAGCTGCACAAGCTTCTTCTGTTTTAATGGTGGTCAAAGATTTTGAATGGCCTGTTTTCAATAGTTTCACATTCAGGCTGCAAAATGTCACGCTTTGTTGAATTTTGGGTAAGATGAGAGACATTGTTTTGGTTCCACTAAAAGAATGTCATTCAGAGAATATAAAAGGACCCTGCTAGCAGCAGGGCAGTCTTTTGTATGAAGGGATTTTGCATACAAACCATTTTAATCTTGTTTTTTTAAGCACACACACTAGAGCTACAGTGCTGTATGTCTTTATCCATTTCTGCTCCACAAAACAAAATGTTAAACATTTTAGGTGACTGGAAGAAAAAAAAATCCTTATTTTATATGTGTGTGTGTTTGTGTGTGTGTGGTGACTGATACAACACACTGCTTATGACTGAATAAAATAAACAAGCCAAATGTTGGTGGAAGTGTTGTAAATGGTTTACTTTATTAAATGAACCAATAGGAGGATTACAGATTTGTACCACAACACCAGCTCGTTAATTAGGAGATATCGCATTCAGCCATTACAAAACTGCTTGTGAGCTTTCTTGGTGTTGCAACTTTTAAACACACACACAACAGATCTAAACACAAGTGTGTGACAGTGACAGCATCTGGGTCAAAGATTCAGTTCACTGTTTAAATGTATATTGATCTTGTTTTTCAGGAGGGCAATTCAATTTTTCTGTAAGGTCCATCTTCTTATTTTCCCCTCTGTTGGTGTCACTATTTTTATAGCTTTTTTTATCCAAACAAAACTAAACGTTATAGGGTAACCACACACAGGCACTCATAACAACAAGGGTTTTTACATCATAGTGAAACCATTCAAACCACTATTTATTTATTTATTTATTGTGATAAATTAACAAAAGAAAAAATGTTGCTGGAGTGAAAACACTTCCTGACTGATGTCATATTGGTCCAATAAGTCAGGGAAACAAGAGTAAGATGACATTTCACCATCGCGTATATCAACAAGCAATTAGCATTATTACCCATTCCATGCTCTATGTGTCGGTGATCATCAGCTGCTGGCTCAGAGTTAATATTGGAGCAACAAGCTAATTTCTTTCAGCCGGCAAAGTACCACATTAATAAATCAAACTCAATCTGGCACAGTAATCAGTTCACTCACAGCTCATGGTTGAGCCTGACGTGGATGTTACACACACAAAAAAATCTAAAAACTGGTGCCAGGCACTCTGGGTTCCTGCGAAGACCATCACCGTTCTGGCTGATAGATTACGTCCAATCAGAATCTTCAATCAGTGTGAAAGGTGCCTTAGGTGGTTTTTAAAATTCAAATAAGTTACAAACCCCAAAAATGTTGAACATTTTCTAACTCTAAAAAAATAAGCATGGCACAACGCCATTCACTTATGGCAGTACACAATAAAGTACTGTACATGAAACAAAACTGTCCTAACGACCAGAAACATGGCCAACAAAAATGTTGTTAATGACATTTACTTCATCACCACCCGAAATGCAACAAGTGAAATGTGGGCGATATTAGAGTGTGTGTTTTCTGGTATAAACACCTACTTTGTCAAGATCAGTAGTTCTTTTGGGGACCAAGGCCTGGAACACCATTGGGGTGTTTAAGGATTATGATTGGGACTAAAGTTTAAACTGAGTGAGGGTCAGAGTTAGGCTACAGAAATGAATGAAAGTCAATACAAGGTCCAAATAAAGAAAAAAATATATACAAACACGTGTATGTCTTTGTATTGGTGTGTGGACACATTTTGACATTATACTATGTTTATGAAGACATTTTGTCATTGTGTGGACTTTTGCCTGGTCCACACAATGGAAAAACCCTATTTGTGGATCAGGGGTTATGTTAGGTAAGGGTAAGGACTCAGGGTTAGACTGTAGGAATTAATGGAAGTCCGTAGAAGATCCACACAAGTACAGAAGAGAGACAAGTGTGTGTGTGTGTGGGGG
>NW_013952508.1:848632-853823 GCF_001266775.1 Austrofundulus limnaeus | reverse complement strand
GAAATTGGCCGATAGTTTGAAACTTCTGTTGGATCACCAGATTTAAAAATGGGAGTAATCTGAGCAAACTTCCAGGCATCAGGGAAAATAGACTGCACAATACAGAAATTAAACGATGAAACAACAGTAAAAAAGTGTTGGCATGCATTTTCAAGAAATCCATATTTATCTTATATTTGTCAAATGCATGTGAGCCATTTAGAGATTGGAGTGTATTCAAAACATCACTCTGTGAAATTTCAGAAAATGAAAATTGCTTTGAAGTGTCAGGATATTTAAATAACTTTAAACTATTAGCTTCTCCCGCTAATGATGTCCTTACTGAAGAAATAAAAATATTCATTAAATAAGTTAGCAATTTTTTCATGATCAGAAACAAGAAGTCCATTTACTGAGATTTGTGAATGTTTATTAAATGTTTTATTGTTACTTTCACCTGTCACTGATTTAATTGTTTCCCATAATATTTTTGGATTCTTACTGGCTGAAATAATTTAATTTTTAAAATATTGTTGTTTGGCTTTGCGTAATTCAGCAACACATTTATTTCGGTAACTGTTTAAACGAGACAGATTTTCAGAAGTTTTTGATATTCTATAAGTTTTCATTGAAAAAGCTTTCAACTTTAGGAGATGTATTATAGAGGCATTCAACACGGAATTTTATTTTTCCGGACTGGAACTTTACAAGTTGARATATATTTTTCCTGTATTGTCTCCAACTTATCATAAAAAATTGACAAAATGCAATTTGGATTTGACAGAGAAATACCCTCATTCCAGTTAGTATTCTCAATCTCAGCATGAAACATGGGTAACTTTGATTTTGGAATCCTTTTAATGAAGTTATGCACATGACCTGTAGGTTTCTTAAGGTTTTTTCTAAAGACATAAATAAGTGAATGATCCGAGATTGAAGTATTTATAACTCCAGATATGCCATATATGGCAGATTGATTAGTTCATTGTTCTTCGTGCATTAAAAAAATCAAATAAACAATTTAATGAAATTTTTTGAGGACCCCCAAGATACCTCTCACGGACCCCTGGGGGTCCTGGGGCCCCAGTTTGAGAACCTCTGCTTTAAACGATGCAGAAGCAGTGACTTGAGTGATAAAAATATGCACACAGACACCCACAGATAGGCTATAAGACATCAGTAAAAATGTCAACCTTTTAAACAATTCCTTTCGCTTTCCTAGTCTGTCAAAGATCTCGACCCTCCAACCAACCTTTCAACTGAACTTACCTGTGATTCCTGTTGAAGTTTGCTCTAGGAACGTCTTCTTCTATTAACACTGACTCAACGTAGAATCCACTCCGATTGTCCGATCATTCAAGAGAGCGGCAGATAATGTTTACAAATGATGTGCGTGACGTCACGAGTGAAGGTCCCCATTCAAGATGACCACCAGAGCTAATCGACTTCAGTCAGTTTGGTAGCTATTGAGCTAAAATTTGATGTGATAGCAGCTGAGAGTCATTTATAACACACTCTGAATGTAAAATTATTTTCAAGGTTTGACCAAAAACAGCTACAGCTTTATTATCTCAACACAAGATTATCTTCACTGGTGTGGCTGTAGATGATTAATGTTTTCCTTTAGTTCCCATGCTAACAATATTTAGCTACATCAGTGTGTTTAGTAAAAGTAAATATTGGAACAGCACATGTAAAAGATGTAAAACGGTGGCTTTGACTGTGCAGACATCAGAGGCACATGTTGTGTACGGTCACATTAGGCATCTGGGTTGTGACTCATTCATCAGGAGAGGAAAGCTTAGGCTGCATGCTTCTGTGAGGCTGCACGTCATGCATGATCATTCTTTACTGCAGGCTGAATGGTGTGCATCTCCTCGTGTATTTGGTCAACATGTCACATCTGATCTGTGAGCGAGGGCGTCTCAGCTGGGCTTTCAGCATGTGAGCCTCGTGTGAGAAAAAAACGCTGCCATCTGAAGAACGGTGCAGGTTTGCACCCCTACTGGAAAGAGGTTGGATTTTTGAACATATGTATCCACACAGAGGAAATAAATCCATAAAATAAAATAAAAACAGAAGCTTCTGTGAAGTTATTCATGTATCGCCAACCAGTTACCAAATAAAGCACGTCTGCTGCAGCAGATTCGCTTCCTACTTCAAATACAGCAAAGCCTAATCACAGCCGCACTGGAATAGGTCCTCTGTGTGATTCTGGGGGGTACGGCACAGCCTGATTGATTTCAAGTGGCTGCCAAAGTCTTATCGGTCTCTTGCTAAGCACAGAGCTAAACAGCCCTGTCAGAACACCATTGTGTCGCCTTCACGAGGAAGATTTAGCTGCTCCTCAGGTCACGGGTACAGTAAAAGTGTTTGTTTGGTCCAAAACTGGAAGGCACAGCAGCAATGAGGAGGTGTGATTTATTGAAAAAGAAGGAAAATGAGGACTCAGGAAACAGTATGGGGGGTGGGGGGGTGGATGGAGAGAATCTGTGACAGAAACTGTAAATCCCTTTTTAATACTCTGGTCTCAAATGGTATCCTCAGAGCATCAAAGACCCTCTTCCA
Organism: Austrofundulus limnaeus; assembly: GCF_001266775.1. Lineage (NCBI taxonomy): Eukaryota > Metazoa > Chordata > Actinopteri > Cyprinodontiformes > Rivulidae > Austrofundulus > Austrofundulus limnaeus. Next base: position 851,276 of record NW_013952508.1, on the reverse strand, counting down.
CTCGCCTTTTCAAAAAAAATCTAAGAAAGCAAGGCACTTAGAGGATTATTCTCATCCAATCGCATCTGACGGGTTTCTCTGCTGCTCAAAAACAGATTCCCCTCCCTCCCACACACACACACACACACACACACAGACACACACTGAAGGAAAGAAGTGAGGGTAGAGGATGAAGGATACAGGAAGGAGGTGGCAGAGAAGGAGATGGGGCCATGAGGGAGAAAAAGTGTTGCTAAAGCTCTGAGTCAACACTGAGAACGTAGAATAAATGTGAATTCAGAGGGAAAGAGAAGATGAAACGATGCTTAAAGTGTTTGACCTTTAAAAGCAAAGAGGAACATTTAAAACTAAAGAAAAAGATGAAGTGGAAAACCTTCTGAGGATGACCTGCTTACATGTACTGTCATTTCAAACTGTAGCCGTCATTTTTGACAGAAAGAACAATTTTACTTAGATTTTTTTAAGGAATATTCTTTCTCTTCTTCAGTGATTGAATTACCTCCTCAGGTTCTGTAGAAGCTTGGTAAACACCCATTCATGTAATCTGGTGTAAATGTAAAACATGCAGGGTAGCAACCAGGGGTGGACTGGCCCTCTGGTGTGCCAGGCAATGACTGGTGGGCCAACACACATTTATGGTCTGATCTGGACCTGTCATGAACCAAAACCCTATATTATGAATCATTTTTGTTGACCGTGATGGCCCATTGGTTGGTTTTCTTAAGGACACTGAACTAATTCAATGAAATCTCTCAACCCCAGACCAAAGTTATCAGATTTTCCCATTCAGTCATTAGTTGGAGAAAAGAAGGACAAAATGGACTAGCTACAAAAATGCAAGGAAGGCACGAGAAAGGGCAGGAAAAAGTGGTAAATGGACTGATCTTATATAACGCTTTATCAAGCCCTATGGGGACCCCAAAGCGCTTTATGCTACATGTATTCACCCATTCACACACTGATGGTGGTAAACTACATTGTAGCCACAGCCAGGTTTCCCACACCTTGGTCAACATCAAATTCAAGGACCTTTCAAGGACTTTCCCATGCTAATTTCCTCAAATTCAAGAACCACACATGACAGCAATTACCTACTGCTACTGCAGAATGTTACCAATAAACAGGTTTAATATCATGTAAATTCAATGACAATCTGAGCATATAAGTTGCTGAGTCAGAATCAATGAAAGAAAGTGGATTAAATGTATACCCTACATTCATATCTACAATACACGGACATGTAATTATGTCCTGGGAGGTTCAGCAGCTCAGTTTGGGAGGAGAGGATGTGAACATGTCCAGATGCTCTGTGAGGACAGGAGGAGCTGTGGTGCTCTCACCTGGGCTCAAAAAGAAAGACCCGTCCTGCTCTGCTCTGATTGGCTAGAACTATGACTATGGCTCACATTATTATTTTTAAAACCACGTCAGTTTACCGTAATGCTGAGTTATCCAGAAATGTGTTTTTTTATTTTATTATTATTATATATTTTTTTGTTACAGATGATGAAAATCAGCCGTGTGAATAGAGAACTTCAATCCCCAAAAAACATTCAAGGACTTTCAAGGACAAGTGTAATTTTTGGCTGTTTTCACAAACTTTTCAGGGCCTTGAAATCATTTTTACAAATTCACAAACTTTCGAGGATTTCAAGAAACCCATGGGAACCCTGTACCGCAGCCCTGACAGAGCCACCAGACCCTCTGACCACCATCAGTAGGCAAGGCAGGTGAAATGTCTTGCCCAAGGACACAGCGACTGAGACGGCTGGAATGGGTGATCGGACCGGCAACCCTCCAGTTAGAGGACGACTCCCCTAACCACTCTGCCACAGCCACTCTAAAAAGGGCAAAAAGGCCTTCAAGTGGGCGAGACAAAATGTGCCAAAATAACCAACATGTTTCCCACAACAAGCTAAAAACAATCTGACCCACCGTTATCTCTCAGTCTGTTCACCTAAACATTATTCAAACTAAACCTTAACTGATCCCTGCTCTTTCTTTCCATGGCCAGGGCTGGTTTTGGTCCCAGTTCAGCACTGGTAGCGGTACTCGAGGACCAGGATTGCCTACCTCTGGGCTATCCATATCCCCCTTTTCCACTAGTTCCACTTAGTCTAGTGTCGATACGGTTCCAAGCCATTTCCATTAGGCCATATTCATGGAACCAGCCCTTTGTTTAGTACAGTACCTACTTCTTTGTGGTTCCAAGCGGTCCCAGTCGACACCAAAACGCGATGTCAGAACACTGTTCGTCACTGATTGGCTAGGGGGTGGAGTCACTGGTGGCGTCTGAGCTGCCTTTACAACAACAACTCAATGACCCATTTTTTCAATTGTAGCAGCGACAGTCATGTTTCCATCCAATTTTAATTCAATTTTTTAGCAAATTTATTAAATTTCAGAACTTAATCGGCAAATGTGTTTTCATCTCTCATTTTGCACATTAAATTTTTTTTGAAAAGCCCAAAAACCACCTCCACTAACTGCCCAAAACACACCCACTGGAACGGGACTGGAACATCAACAGAAAAGCACCCACATCTTGAAATGATCTTGAATACAAGATCATTTTTTGTTATTTCAGTGGATCCGGTATAGGAGGGGAGGGATGGGAGGGATTTTGGGTGTGTGTGTTTTGTTT
>NW_013952508.1:846092-848552 GCF_001266775.1 Austrofundulus limnaeus | reverse complement strand
TAGAAAAGCACCCGAACTGACCCGTTCCGGCACTGACCGCTCCGACACTACACTAAGTGGCACTAGTGGAAAAAGGGCAATTGTTTCCATGAAGTCTTTTGCCTCTTTCCCCATCCACAGTTGAGTTATTAACTATTGATAGTTTTTTGTTGGAACATTACAAAAACGATTAAATCATCCCTCTAATGTTCTGTTGGGTCTTTTCCCTTTTCTTGAATTGACACCTGGCTGAGTTTGAACTACCGGTACAGTGAAAGCAAAACTACAAAACACTGTTCTGCTGAACGTACTTTTCCTAACACCCCCTAAGTGTTCTATTACGATCCACAATTTAAAAGTGGGTAGTGGATAGTCCTTGCTGGGTCTTGGCAGCCTTCCTTTGAACATAAAGCTAAAAACCCTTGTTCTCTGTGCTCAGGCCTGCTGAACAAAGCAGACAACAGGGTCGATGTCATTAAAAGTTCTGCACAGAAAACTCCTCCACCGGCCCCTTCTCAATCTGCTGATGGTGTTTCTTCCTCCACAGTCCGGCTGAAACGGATCCTGGAGCCAAGAAACCTCACATTTCTAAAGGTCACTGGAACAACGCAGCACGGACGTGAAACCAGAGGTGGCAGCAAGTGTTAAAAGCAGCATGATCTTTTAGCGCGTGTCCCGAAGCCGTACCAGAGAGTCGTGCCAAGCCGGGACCCAGGGCATGGTGGGAGAACACAGTAGTTTTAATGTGAGAACGTGCTGAGGGGGCAGGAGAAACAGGAACAGCAGGAACATTTCATTTCGTGTGGACGAAGCGTGCAGCGGTGTCCCAGTCACAATCTATTGTTTTATTGTGGAGAGCGAGTGCGGTCATCATCCAGTGAGGGGCAACCCAGGACTCAGAGGAAGCACAGGTAGAGGCCATTTCACACATTTACAGGCAAAAATAAAAATAAATAAATATATCTGTTGGCTCATCTTCCAACTCCGCCTTGGAGGAAATAGAGGAGTATAAAGCTACTCATTTCCTGACATGTTTAAAAGAAATCTCTCATTCAGAGAGGCTAATGTATGGAAGCCATGTGCAGTTTCAACAATTTGCAGGACATGAACGAGTACAAACAGGTGCATATTAAGGCGAGATGATGCAAATGCAAGTAAGACTTTACCAATTATGTCAACTCGATAAAAAAACCCAGAAAAACAACTCATATCCCGAGGCTTCATAAATCTAGTGTTACATAATTGATGTGCTGGAGGAAACATGAGAGCAACAACATGAACTGGAGTCCGTAGATCCAAACATCTGGGCAACAAATTAAGAGAATTCATTTTAAACAGCAGCAGAGTGAGAATATTCAGTCCAGACCTGAGATAAAAAAAAGAAGAAAAAAAAACAGAGTACCCAGGAAAAGAGGATTGAAGTCCTGCATTTGCAGATAATCTTTAAAACGAGGCAGAGCAGAGAGAAAATTTCTGTTAACAAAATGAAGGAAAGAGAGAGAGAGGGAGAGGGAAAAGAGCATCAGGAAGCTTATCTCTGAGAGGCTCCTGCTTCCAGGACACATGAATAAAGAGGTTTTAACCTAATTTCTCACATTCAGCGGCACTCCTAACCCTGCATGACCACAAAACAAGAGACACGAGTCAATAATCTCCCCCCTTTTTTTTTTACTTGACAAAAATAACTATCCCAGCTGGAGCCAGAGGAGAAATGTGTTTAGTTTGTGGCTCAGTTAAAACATCATGTGTTTGTTTTCTCTCAGTTGCTGTGGGTCACCCAGATACATAACAACACTCCTCATTTATAATCATTTATATTTTGTTTTTTTAGTTGTCCATCCTGAGTCATGATTCATCACATGGAGAATGATGGCAGCAGTGCAGAAAAAAAAAGATCATACAGCCAAGGGTTAACACAGGGATTATACTGACCCCTGCTGGGCAGAAGGAAGAATCACATTAAAAAGATGTTTTCCCTCAGATTAAGTGAAAACCTACACAAATGAAGACGTTTTAGTTGATTGCAAAGAATTTAAAATGGGTATTTTATATAAAAGAGTATTATGTGAGTACGCCAGTTATATATTTATACATTTATTTCCAATAATGATAGGTTTGGTCCTCCATAGGTGGAGACGCTGGATTTTTTTTTAACTATAAAGGTTCAAAGATTTTTGGACATTAATCCTGAACCGTTCAGTTTTCACTCCAAATATGACAGAATTTAGCTGTCAGGGCTAGATTAAAATGTATCTTTTTGAGATTTTCTGCATTATTTTACAGCAGAAAGTTATACAGTTTGATGATTTAACACTGCACTTACAGAGAAACATTTAGCTGTTAACTTCATGTTTCCCCAGGCGAAAAAATAGATACTAAAGTATACTAAATCTAAGTATACTTTAAAATACTTGAAGCAGCACTAATCATTAGTATACTTAAAGAGTGCTATTTTGGAACAATTAATTTAATACTAAATAC
>NW_013952508.1:839767-845242 GCF_001266775.1 Austrofundulus limnaeus | reverse complement strand
ACTTGTTTCAGCCACGGTCATCTTCATGCTAGGCTACATCTTCTACCTCAGTGGTTCCCAACCTTTTTAGACTTGTTCACCCCAAGCCATTTTGCAATACCACTAGTACCCCTTCAGTCAAACGTAAGGATGATTCTCCAAAACTATAATGTACAACAACTGCTTATCAAATGAAAATTTTTTATTTAACCCCACAGAACATTTAATTCTCAGGCATTTTATTCTTTTCAAAGAAAGATTAAAGATAAAGATAAAAATGTTGCCTTGAAAGTGAATAAGTAATTAAATAAGTAAGCCAGGTAATGGCAGGTGCAGAAAACAGCAACGTCCAAAATACATCAGAAACTCACCCAAAAGAGCAAATTCTGTGAGATTCTTGCTTTTTATACTGGATTCCATTTTGTATCAAATCCATGATTTCCGCATTGCTATTTTTACTTTTTTTTTGAGCGCCTGGGAAATTTTTCCACGTACCCCCATAATAAGCCCGTGTAACCCAAGGGGTACTTGTACCCCTGTTTGGGAACCACTGTGCTACAGTTTGTCCTGCTGGATGTGATGTGATTTGTGTCACACAGGTGTGATGGAGTGAGTTCAGTCCAATAGGATGTCAGGAAGGTTTATATTTACGCTTCTCATCAACCACAATCAAATTCACTCTATCCATGGGCTCCATGTGTCTGGATAGATTTCTATTTATTAATTTTTTTTCTGAACAATGAAAAGATGGAATAAAAACAAGTCAAAGTTAAATAGAAATGAAATACTTTTTGCATTTTTAAAAAGTAAGGAGTAGAAAGTACAGATAATTGAATCAAAATGTAAGAAGTAGAAGAAAAAAGTAGGCTGAAAAATAATTACTCCACTAAAGTATAAATAACCAAAATTACTACTTAAATAAAGTATTTGTACTTCGTTACTTGACACCTCTGGTTATGTCTGATGATCCCATGAAAGGTCTGATGGAGAGCAAATCACAATTTATTTTTTAGATTATTGATCATTAAAATAGTAAATAGTTTAATCTAAAAAGAATCTGTTAAAATGTTTGAGCTGAAATCTAAAATAAACTTGTTTTATTACAGATTGGCATTTTATTCAATCTGTTATAATTTGGATCAACTTTTCTTACATTTAATCTGGATCTGATTCAGATTAAATTATATATTTTTTAATTCCCTAATTTACAGTTTAAATATGTTAAATAACACATTTTGTTTATATTAACATGTTAATATAATGAAGTTTTAAATGAAAAGATGTAGTTGGGAAAACAAAATCTTGATTTTGTGTTGCTGTGAATTTTTTAAATAAATAAAGTAATTTTTAAATAAAATGTACTGTTGTGTTGTAATAGCTTCTCTTAAAAATCTGGTAATATTTTTCAAATAACAGAATAAAGTGAATTTCCTGATGCATCTCAGTAATCGAGACGAAACGTTTCACTAAAGAAAAACCCATCCAGAGGACCAATTTTATTTTCTTTTTGAGAATGAAGTGAAGAAACTGGTTTATAAAACCTGAAGAACCTGATGAAACCCAGTTTTCCTGTTTCTCATTTAAAAAGGTGAAACCACAACATGTGCTAAACTTGCATTTATTTATATTCATCTTAAAAAATTAAACTCTGGCTTTTGCTTCAACGCACTTTTTAAATATTTTCCCGTCAGTCAGCTCGTGTTTCGTACAAAGAAAAGATTCACAGAACAAAAACTGAAAAAAAAAAACCTGTTTCATCATTCAAAAGAGAAAATTCCTTTTTTTTGTTTGCAGCATTAAATGTTTAGACTTTTTTAAAAGATTGTCATCAGATCAGACGAGTCATTTAAAAAGGCAGAAATTAACAGAATTAATTTAAGCTTCTGAGATAAAAACCTTTAAAGAAGACTTGCTGTGTTTTGCTGTTCCTGTGTGGAACGTTGGTGTTTGAACACAAACAAATGTAACAAGTGCTCCAGCTTCAGACGCCTGTATATTCCACTGGTTTGGAGTTGGCACAACAATATTTACCTGCCGTGCTCTCTCCACTTCCCTCAGCAGTTCAGCACATTTCACACACAACCTGGAACTGGAGCATTTCAGGAAAAAAAAAGTTATTCCTGCTTAAAAACATCCAAACTTGTTATTTTACATGAAAACCTTTGACAGGGTTTCCTGTAGGTTTTGTATATAAGGTGCTGCAGCCTTACAGTATTTCAAACTCATTTCAGACAAAAGTAGCGTGCAAAACTTAAATAAAGTTTTATTATTCTGGCTCCTTCAATTTGAGGATAAATATCAGGAAAAGAACAGAGGTTTTAATGGAAAATGTCCTGATGCATCTCAGTAATGCAGGTAAAAAATCAAAAAGAAAAAAGTTGTATAGGTCTTCTGGACGGGTTCTTCTCTAATGAAACGTTTCGTCTCTCCTCCAAGAGACTTCTTCAGTCTGAGAGTTTCAGGCAAAATTCAGGCTTTCTCCATGTGACTGATACTCACATCACATGGCTATCGTTGACACCTAATTAACACCTATTGTTAACAGGGGGTGGAGTGATACTGGCAATAGCAGCACTGTAGGAGGGGGACAACTGAAAACGGAGGCCTCCACCTCTGTTTAATGATGGACGGTCTTTCTTCACAAAATGGCTTCTTTTACTCCTCTCTCAAACCAACGTTCCTCTCTATCAAGAATGAGAACATCCTCATCTCTGAAAGAGTGACCGCTGGCCTGTAAATGAGTGAAAACTGCAGAGTTCTGGCCATTAGATGTAGCTCGTCTGTGTTGGGACATGCTTTTGAACAGTGGCTGCTTTGTTTCCCCGATGTATAACTGGTCGCAGTCCTCCTGGCACTTAACAGCATATACAACATTGCATCTAATGGCCAGAACTCTGCAGTTTTCACTCATTTACAGGCCAGCGGTCACTCTTTCAGAGATGAGGATGTTCTCATTCTTGATAGAGAGGAACGTTAGAGGAGTAAAAGAAGCCATTTTTGTGAAGAAAGACTGTCCATCATTAAACAGAGGTGGAGACCTCCGTTTTCAGTTCTCCCCCTCCTACAGCGCTGCTATTGTCAGTATCACTCCACCCCCTGTTAATGATAAGTATTAATTAGGTGTCAACGATAGCCATGTGATGTGAGTATCAGTCACATGGAGGCAGGGCTTAAAAGCCTGAATTTTGCCTGAAACTCTCAGACTGAAGAAGTCTCTTGGAGGAGAGACGAAACGTTTCATTAGAGAAGAACCCGTCCAGAAGACCTACACAATTCTTTTTAATGGAAAACATTTTGACTTGATTTAAAATGTTAACATTAGAAGATGAGAGAACATAAACCACATTAGATTATTAAAACAAACTGATTGTTTTGAAGCTTGTAGCTGCCCGAAGCATTTTTTGTTGCAAAGATTTCAGCAGTCCATGAGAGGAAGAGGAGTTTTTTTTTGTTGTTGTTGTTTTAAATGAGCCAGGACCTGTGAGTGTCACAGTTTGCACCGGAGCTCTGCTCAGTTTTTGGGTTTAGAATGTCCTGGATGGTGATGGGCAAACGTTGGGTTTTGTCCCTGTGAGGAGCGTGGAGCAGGTCCACCACTGTGCAGCCGGGCTTGGGACGCCTGCGTCTTGGTGCCCGTTTCTCTGCACGGCTTTTTGGTGGAGAGAGGCCGTGGCAGACGCGAGAGCAGGGTGCGGTGATGCCGCAGAAGGAGGGCTCGTCAGAGTGAGAGGATGCTTCTGAGCTGCCCTCTGATGGCGAGTCTCTGAAGGCGGGCAGGAGGAGCTGTTTTGCTGCGAAGGGTGCAGCGGGACGTCCGGCAGATCCGTTGCACAGCTTGGGAGCAGCTTGGAGCGAAGGTTTCAGCGTCTCGACTTTATCCAGAGCTTTCATTTTACGACGTCTCCGCTGTGAGGCAAGGTTTGTGGAACAGAAGAGTGAGAGACAAACAGGAGACGTGTTTAATGAGATAAAGCACATCCTCGTTCAGGTAACGGGTTTTATGAATCTGAAGAAATCTGGGGTCTCGTGTGTCAAAGGTTTTGTACCAGGTTTTACACAAACACATCAGCAGATTAAATCAGAACAAGTCAGCTGAGATCAATGAGGTGTGGACACCATAACTGGTTTATTATCTGATCCACAGCTGAAGGTTGGATCAAACTGGACGATGATGCAACAGGACAACGATCCCAATTTTTAAACTATTGTTTGGGGCAGGTGTCCACATTGGTGGGCCCGATGGATAGCCCTTCATCAGAGCTAAACAACAAAAAATCTGAAGCTCCTATATTTAACAGTTTTTGAGTTATAAGCATTTTTGTATGTCCAGACACCCCCTCTTTAGATGGAGCCCCCTCCTCAAATATGAGGTCCATCATAAAAGCATTTGCTGGTGCAGTGTAGGTCATTTAGACATAAAAACAATTATAAGTTGCCTAAAATGTTATAGTGTGACAGGACCTTAAGGGGTTTAAGCTGCACAGTCCTGTCATAAAACTTTTTCAGATAAATGGAATATAAGTGTGGGGAAGCCAAATAAATGTAATATTGGCCTGCCATACCTTGAGCTTCTGCCTGCTGAACTTATCAGCTGCTGCTCTGCTGCGCTCAGAGCAGAAGCATGTTACTTTAACAAGATGGATTTATGACTGAATGAACATCCCCAACTTTTTTTTTAAATCATCTCTGTTGGTAACAATACATAAAAACAAGTTTTTTTCTCCGACAATTTGGGTTTGAAAAAACTACGGTTGTTAAAGCTTCGCTCTGTGTGACATGCAGCGGGAGGGAGGAAATAATCCTGTGACACAACGTAACTTTTCTACAGCAGGAGGGGGAAATTTTGAGGATTTATTTTCTCTCTGTGTGTTTTAAAACTATATTTCTTCATTTATTTTCAGAATATTTGGAACTCCTCCAGTTGTCTCTGCACTCACAGCCCTGTTGACACAGGTGTGATGATGTAACCGACGACAGGACGGTAAAGGGTCAATTTCTACCGTAGACCAACTTCATATCATTTCTACCATCTATCTAGGGCTGCAACAACAAATCGATAAAATCGATTTTTAAAAGCGTTCGCAACAAATTTCATTATCGATTCGTTGTGTCGAGCGATTTATGCGTGCCTCGCCGTGTCGCAGAGCAATTTAAATCACCCCCAGAGTGATGTCAATGCAGAAAAAATAACAACCTGTAAAGATCTACCCTCTCTGACTCTTGAGTGAAAAGCAGAGACTTCGAACTTTAAACCAGCTTTTAAATTGTGTTGTTAGGCCAAGTAGATCTGAAGATGTGATAAAAAAGTATTGCCACTTTTTTTTTTTAAAGACGGTCTGATTTGATGCGAGCTGAGACGCGAGGAGGAAAACGTGTGCGGGGGGAGCACCTAAATCCACCGTTTGTTTCCTCCTCCTCTCGGGCCAAAAGTATAAAAACTCTCCAGTTTTTTCTGACAGAGGCTCAAAGTTATTTGTTGAGCAGAAAAAAGGTTCA
>NW_013952508.1:830487-839466 GCF_001266775.1 Austrofundulus limnaeus | reverse complement strand
CTGGCAAAATAAATTATTAAAATAGTTATGATGTCATTCTGTTTTTTAATTCAGGAGATTATAAAAAAATCCTTCATTTTATGGAAAGACCCTCTTGATTCATGAGAAAACTCCAGTTTGTAAGAAAATGGCTGCTTATCAATTAATTGTTAGTCAGTCTATAAGATAAATCAACTTCAGATTAATTAATTAATCAATAACTTGCATCCCTAATTTATACAGGAATGAAATTAAATTATATCTACTCATATTCATGTAACTAAGCATTTTAATGATTTTGGCCGATTAATCAAAAGAATAACCGACAGATTAATTGATTGTTAAAATAATCGTTAGTTGCAGCCTTACATCTATCATATATACCTCACAGCCCTATCAGAAAGTAAAGTGCACACACATTCTGTACACGTGACCCTGGGTGGGTTTATTACGTCCTGATAGATGAAGCCACAGAGCAGCAGGATGGTGGACCCTGCCTGTAAAACTAAATGCTACAACCTTCTTTTGATTCATGATTTTTTTCATGCAATGCAGCAAACCTTTACACACCTTTCTGTTTGCAGGAGAAAGACTCTGGGTCTCCTCTGCATGAAGCCTTTCTGGACCTGTTCATCAAAGAAAGAGGTGGAGTTTTAATCTAGATATAAACAACATAACAGGTTTTAACCAAGTGAAAGAATATGCTCTGACCTTCAGTGGAGGCTAACTGCACAGACTCAGAGTAGATGAGTGGATATGAAGCACTCCTTTTCAGACACATCTCATCATAAGAAGACAGCCGCCTGCTAAGCAGACAGCAGATATCAGTCACGCCTGTCTGTTTACTGTAGCTGTCACTGAGGACTGACTGACTACAGATCTGTGCTGAGGAGCAGAGTTTCCACTTTCTCTGTGCCATCAAATGCATCCTACCTGTCTGGGTTGCAGTAGGTGTACCTCTTGGGGCCGGGTGGTTCTGGTTCTGAGCTTGAAGGAAAAGTGATGCGGCAGTGGTTGAAACACAGGAAAAGCCCGAGACTCAAACACAACAGGAGAGACAGCAGCAGGTAGTTCTGCCTGTCTGAAACCTGCAAACAAAGCATTCATCACAAGGCTGCAAGCAAAACTGCACAACTTCATTTAATGCAACGTGGACTAGTTAAAATAATAAGTAGCACAGTACATATTATTTTTAAATTTTAGGTTTCTGGATCAAACCCTGGCCAAAGATGTGTTACAGAAACAGCCTGTATGTACTTAGTTACATGATAAAACAGTGATCACAGATGAAGGCTTTGTGCCCGGAGAGTCATATCTACCTCACTCTGCAGCTGGCTGACTCTGACAGACAAGTTGAGAACAAGGTGAGTCACATTCTCTAACTGGCCCTGCAGCAGCTGAATGGATTCAGTCTGACGCAGGTCCTACAGGGACAGAAACAACAACACAGTGGTGTGATGACACGCAACCTTTGGATGTCTCTGCAGAAGTCTCATTCAGGATCTCAGTTAGGACTTGCACCTGCAATGACTCGGCCTGATGAAATAATCACTGAAACACTATCAGGTATTTATCAGCATATTAATTAGTTCTTATTTATCAGGGACAAGGAAGTTAAGACAGACTGGACTTTTAGTGTAAACCAACATTTACAACTGCAGTCCCTGTGGTTTTGGGAAACATTAAAACATGAATTTCTTGATAATTTGTGATCATTTGGAACCTTTAGTGATTTTATTTCTGAATGCAAAAAATAAAACTGTTATGAAACAATGAAAGATCAAAAGCAGACTGTGTTCCTGCTTGTCAGCTGATGTTTGCTCACCTGCTCCTCTGCTAGTCTGGATGTGTTCTGGAGTTTAATAATGGTTTTGTTGAAAGCTCTTTGCATCTCCTCCATCTGCTTCCGATACCTCGAATTGGGATAAAAAAAATAAAAAAAGACTTAAAAATCATCTTTACTCAGGAGTTCAACATACCGTATTTTTTGGACTATAAGCCGCGACTTTTTTCCTGAACTTTGAACCATGCGGCTTATAGTCCGGTGCGGCTTATACGTGGGTTTTTTTCTTCAGCCACCAGGGGGCTCTTATGCTGCATTTGTTTCAACCACTCGCTTCAAAAAAAAGAAGAAAAAAAAAGAAAAAAGCGATCGCTTCCAGAGCCGACTGTTGTACCAGGAAGCAGCAATTTAAAGATAGTCAATGGCCAAAAACTCATAAAAGGGGATAAAACAGACATTTTTCACGGTGGAATCTGACTGATAAAAACTTTGGAGCTTAATCCAGGACCAGTTTGTGGATAAACGTCGAGTGAAGAGTCACGGACTTTTTTTTTCCTCATTGCACTCCCCGGGGAAGGAATCCCATGCAGTGACGTATGCTGGAGCGGGAGGGCTTTCCCACCACAGCTTTAGAGCCAGCATTACCCCGGGAGGACAGCGACACAGAAAGCAACATTGAACAGATGCAGCTGTGTGACGCAGCTTTTCTCAGCTTGTTTAACTCCGATACTGAAGAGGACGACTTCGATGATTTCAGTGCGCCGGAGGACGATGAATGAGACGTTTTGTTGGACCAGAAACGGTTAAAGAAAACTACCAAAATAAGGTCAGTTAAATGAACCGTATTCCTCCAAACTTTAATTCCTAAAGGTTTGCTTTTTATGTTTTGATGTTGAATTCACTTTTTTGACGGCAAATTTGGGTGTACTGTTTTGTTTTTTATGTTGGGGGTGCGGCTTATAGTCCGGTGTGGCTTATAGTCCGAAAAATACGGTAACTAGAGAACTTGAATTTCTTGCAAAAATACAGTGTGAATGCTTAATGCTGAAAGATGTTTGCTTAAGAGCTAAAGAACTAACCTAAAATAGCTAAAAATAAAAGATAGCTGAAATTAAGCAGAAAGAAGCTGAAACCTAAAACTAAAAACACAGAAAACTATTGAAGAGCATTGCATTCACCAAATCAAAAAGAAAATTAGACACATGATCTTGAGATCAGGATCTTATAATTATGAGATCTTTTATCGTAATGAAGAGATTGAACAGAACACTCTAACCGGTGTGCAGGAAGATTAATTAATAAATCCGCAAACACAACACCATCCACATTAAATGAACTCAATATTTCCCAATTTTTCATACCTAAGAGGAAATAAAAGCACATAAAATGTGATAGTGCAGTCATTGTTTACTTTTCCTGTAATGTAAATCAGCTGACTCTCTTTAACTTGTCTCCTAATTACGAGATCAGGATCTCGTAATTATGAGATCTTTTCTCGGAATTATGAGATCAAGAGTCCTAATTTTTTTTATTTGGTGAATGCAATACTTTTCCGTAGAAAACAGCTGAAATGTGCAGAAAACAAAAATCTGAAAATACAAGAAGTAAGCAGAAAAAGGTTAAAATTAGCACAACAGCATAAAAGGCCAGAATGATAGCTAAAAACAGAAATAAGCTAAATAAAAGCCAAAGGCAGCTTAAATTAACACAAATATGTTGAAAAAAGCAGAAACAGAACAAAAGGTAAAAAGTTACAGTAACATTTATAACCATTTTGAAGGTTTTAAGGATATTCAGGACATTTTCAATGAGAAATGGCTGAAAAGCTCAAAATCTCAAAAACTATAAGTAAAAATACATAAAGTCACAGCAGGGTGTCCTGAATTATTTGTATGGATAGCACAAATATTGTGGAACAAGATACCTGCTAAAACAAAAACTATGGAAGAAAAAAAAGATCTCCATATGAATGATTTATAAGCATTCACACAAATAACACTTCCAATTTTTTGTATAGAAACAAAATTTATGTACAATAAAAAACACAAATCACAAATAAAATGAAGGACGACAGAAAGAAGAAAAAAAATCTTATATCTGCACCTTTTTTCTCAAAAAATTAATTTAAACAATAATGATCTACAAACAAAAACTAAAAAAAATAATAATAAAAAATAAACGGTTAACTTTAAGCCCACAAGATTTTAGAAGATTTCGTTCAGTTCTCTTGTCGGCCCTGTACCCGGACCAACAGGGCTTAAAAGGTTAACGATTTTTAAATAAACCCAAATACTGATCAGGATGAGTTTGTTGTTATGAGTTTGGTAGAAGCACGTCACAGGTTGTAGATGAAACTTAAAAAAATAAAATAAAATAAACTACAAAGTTTTGCAAACATCAAAGGGATTTTAGTGAAAGAACTGGTCAGCTCAGAGTCAGAGCAGGATGTCAGCGGGCCTCACCTCTGGCTGAGCTGCTCCAGGTAACGCCCGCTGAGCGACATGTTCACCTCCAGAGCCTTGATGCGGTTGTTGAGCCTCATGAAGACGGACTCTTTCTGATTGGAGCCGTGCAGCAGGTTGCCGTTCTGCTCCGTGCTGTTGAAGGGCTCTGCGTAGATGTCTGACAGGGATGCTGAGGCAGTCGGAGGAGAGGGATGAACTGACTGAGCGCTGCCGGCTGCAGAGCTGGACACGTCTTCGGCCTGCTCCACAGGCTCTGGGACAGGCTCTGTCACAGAGGAGGGCTCGTCAGTGGGAGCTGTGTCAGGCCCCACCGCTGGGTCCACCTGATCTACAGCAGGCAGTGAGGCAGAGGACACAACTGGAGCCTGGGACGTCTTCTCCTGGGTCTGGACGGGGATATTTGTTTCTTTTTCAGAGGCATCAACCTCAGGCTTTTGCTCTGTGGGTGCTGCTTCTTCTACTGAGACGCTGGTGGGTTTCACATGAGCAGAAGTGCTGAGGGGGGCCGACGGCTCCACATGCTGCTCTGCAGCGGACCCATCCTGGCTCTTCTCTGGCTCCGACTCCTTTGCCGGTTCCTGAAAAGACAGCTTTGGTGTTTCCACATCCGGGGTGGGTTTGATGGAGGGTTCTGTGAGACTGGGACTGGGAAGGTTGGAGCTCTGACTGGGCTCCAGCACGGTGGGCTCAGGTACAGATTTGTCTGAAGACTGGGCTGCTTCCCTCTCTGGCTCCTGCTCAGAGGCTTGTTCTGTTTCTGCTGGGGTCACCTCAGTGCCGTGTGGCTGGGGGGAGGAGGAGGAGGAGGGGGGCGGGGCTAGGTGCCCACTGGGTGTCGGGATGGAAGGAATGTTTGGCTTTCTGTCCGTTTGGCACGACCTCTGTTTAACCAGTGAGGCTGAGCACTGCTGCAGAACAAACTCCTGGAAGGAAGACGCACACGAGCAGGAAGAGCAACATGGAGGACAGCATGTCAGCTTTTCTTGATTCTTTGTTTCTTTGCCTTCCTCCACCTCGTCTCTGCCAAGGAGAATGATTGTCGAGCTGATTGGCTCTTCTTCATCCTTCTCTAGCGGGGCAGCGACTTTCTCCTTCACCTCCACCGGGGGGAGCTCTTCTTCACATTTATCAGTTGGTGTTTCTGACTCGGCTGTTTCAGCTGAAGAGGAGACCTGCACCTCCTCAGAGTCCGGACTGAAAGGAGGCAGGAAGAATACGTGAGAACAAACATTAAAGGCTAAAACACTCAACCAACAATCCCATAAATGAGCTCAGAAGGAACAGAAAACATTACAAATCAGAAAATCCTCCAAACAAGGTGAGCAAAGCTTGTTGCATCAAACCCAAAAAAGACTTGAAGGAAATGTTGCCAAAGTTTGATATTTTGGCTTTTTTATTATCTATCATTATAAAATTATAATTACTGAGTGTAGATTAATAAAAATAATGTTTAAAACAATTGTAGCATCAGGCTACAACAATGCAGAACAGAAAATAAAGGAGGTCTGAGGACTTTCCAAGGGTTTCAGGCTCAGGCCTGTGGGTGGATCAAACCTGTACCCACACTGCAGTGAGGTCAGTAGTGATGGTCTTAGTGGTGCTTTCAGGTTGTTGTGAAGGATCAGTAATGTTCACTTCTTGAGATGAGAGGTTGCCTTAAAATGAAAAGGAAACATTTAACGACATCATTTATCAACACTGAGTAACCAAACTCACACCAGAACTCAGAATGTTACAGAAAACTCAATTCTGCTCATCTGCTAACCTGCTAATACTGGAACTAATATTCTGCTGAGCGGCTTAGAATTTCCTTTCACCTTATTAATTAATAACAAACTTATCTCCCATTAAAAAGTGAGGACTGTTAACATAAAATACATCACCTCATTCTCAACAGTCCTCACTGTTACCTTTCACAAGCAGCAACATACTCTGTGCTGAAAACAAAGCAGTCACCATGAGTTACATGGTGACATCATCCCCAGACCGAGGACCTCTTATGCACAGAGCAGAACGTCATGTTTCCAGTTGACAGCCAAAAACAGAGACTTTAATATACAGTAGGGCTGCAACTATTGATTAATTTAATAATAGATTAATCTTTTGATTATTTTTTTAATTAATCGGGCAAATCATTAAAATGCTTAATGACATAAATATGAGTACATATAAATGTATTTTCAATTCAGTTCAAAAAATGTATTCGTTTCATTAAAAAATAAACTATATACAATAAAAAACAACGAAATTACACAAATCAAAAATCAAAATAAAATGAAAGGTAGCAGAAGAAGAATAAATCTTATAATCTTATAAATCTTATAACCTTTTATCCTCAGAACACAATCAAACAAAACATAATTTACAAAACAATACAAATAAAAATAAAAACATCAACTCAAACAACAACTCATATAGCTTCTCATCTTACTTTCTCATATACCTTCAGAAAACTAGCTTTTATCTCTTTCTTAAATATACTAGCATTTTTAAGATCATCCTGCAGAAAATTCCACAATCCTATACCCCGGATTAAAGTATATTTAGTATTTCATTCCTGTATAAATTAGGGATGCAAGTTGTGGATTAATGAATTAATCTGAAGTTGATTTATCTTATACATTGACTAACAATTAACGGGAGATGCAAACGGCTCCGCGACATGGCGAGGGACTCACAAATTGCGCAACATAATGAATCGATAGTGAAATTCATTGCAAACACTTTTATTAATATTTTTTATTGATTTTATCGATTCGTTGTTGCAGTCCTACTTTAATATTAGTTTAGATTAGATGGACCTTTCTTGTCATTGTACAGAGCACAATGAAATTACAGTTCAGAACACCCATTCAGAAGAAGACAGAACATAAACATGGGAGAACAGGTGCTCTGGGTCATGCAGC
Organism: Austrofundulus limnaeus; assembly: GCF_001266775.1. Classification (NCBI taxonomy): domain Eukaryota; kingdom Metazoa; phylum Chordata; class Actinopteri; order Cyprinodontiformes; family Rivulidae; genus Austrofundulus; species Austrofundulus limnaeus. The sequence continues at coordinate 832,333 of NW_013952508.1, read as the reverse complement.
CACTGACCCTGCACAGAGCAAGGATCATCTTCATGAAGACATCATGAGGAGGTGCTACCCTTACAGAAAAATTAAAAACCACACAAGGGAAGATGAGGAAAAAAAACTTTAAAAAAAGTATAAACTTTAAACAAGAATTTGTCAAGAAAAATCAAAGTTCTCACTAAAAACTATTGTAAAAAGTCAGAAAAAATATTTTTTAGATGTTTTCCCAGCATCCTTTGCAGCTGGGACATCATTCAGTCAGAAGTAATTTCCTGAGATGGTTGGAAAATTCAAAAACTTAAACAAAGACACACATACTTGCTTTAATCTAGGGCATTATTAATCTGTAATTTTTGAATGCCTTTTTCTCACATCTGCTTATCCTGTTTATCAGCTGTAGCTCCGCCTACTGGCAGTCTGTAAATGACATATTTCACCTCTAAAGGAAACATGAAGGCTTTTTTTTCTGTGATCTATGGAGCATTTTGTGTTTGATATGTTTAGTTGTTATCTGTAAATCTGACACCAGGAAGGAACACAGAGGGGAACTGAACACTAGAGATGAGTGTGTTCAAAGATAAAACCTGAGTGCAGCAGCACACTGATCTTGTTGGATAGCAGACCACACATTAATATGTTTCAGCTTTAGTGCTTTATCTTTCTCAGAACTAAGATATTAGTGTAGCAGTTTAAATGTTAGTGAAGCTAATATTTTGGTTAGCTGTCTTCACCACTGCTGCTTCAGTCATGAAGAAAAAAAAAGAAAGAAAATATGGTTCATACCTGAGTTTCCCCCGAGGACATTGACTGCAATATTGTTGACCATGTTTAAAATTACATCTGGCGAGAAAATTCAAACAAAGTCACAACCTGAACACAGGACACATGTACTCATCTTAAACATCACATCATATATATTTGTTTAAAACTGTATAAAATTCAGGACCTTTTGCTGAGCCAATCAGATTCTTGGATTCTCCAGATGAAACTCCAGGGGGATAATCTGCAGAGATTAGTGTACAAGAAAATGATCATGTTCAAAACAGAAAACACAGTTTATGAAAACAACCTTAATATACAGATAACTGGCAGAAAAGGAACAAATATCTCAAACAAAAGGTGAACTACATCAAACTGTTTCTATAAAACCAAGGAGGTGACGAGATTAAAGTGCCTGTGACATGCCTATCTTTTAAATACAAAAAGTCTAAGAAAATATCTTCATATTTAGGAACATTTGCATAAAACACGATTTAACCCATTTTGTCCCATAACTGGCATATTTTCCTTTGAACTTAGCTCATCTAAAGAAAAAACAGGAAGTAACATCTAAGTAAGAAAACTCTCTGGTCTTTGTTTATTAAAACAATATTATTTGAACTCTGACTTTCTTCATCTCTCTTATAGGAACTAAAATTATCTAAAGCAGTGGTTCCCAAAGTGTGGGGCGTGCCCCCAGTGCCATTGCAGATGGGGCGTGGCTTGACTGAATGGAGGGGAGGTGGAGGGGGGAATGCTCAGACCTTGTTAGCATGGACAGGTTTTTGATGGAGTTTTATTCTTAATCAACAAACCTTTATTTTTTTCCTCTCAGGCTGTTGTTCATGTTTAAAAACCCACTTTGCACAGAAATACTTTTTTAAGTTTTATTCAAGCAATGTTGAATGTTTTCACAAAGTAAAAAAAAAAACATTGACATAATTACTGTTAAGATGTTTTTAAGAGGTTGTAATTTCTTGCAATCTATTTTTTTTAGTTTTCTTTCATTAGTTCATTTTGTGGTGAGAAATAAACCGAAATGAGTTTAAAAACAAAATATCTGTGTATGCAGTTGGAGATTTTGTGTGTGTGTGTGTGTGTG
>NW_013952508.1:827264-829837 GCF_001266775.1 Austrofundulus limnaeus | reverse complement strand
AGTAAAACCTTGTTAGAGTGTATATTACAGCGTAGACTAAAGCCGAGTGACAAGCGCCCCCCCCTCCCCACGAGCACCGAGAGCAGCAGAACCTCCGCCTGATAATCATTACGTTTTCAGTTCACTAATGTCAGGGGAAACGATCCAAACCATACAAGTAGCCCATCGATTTAAAGCCCAGACTCTGCTCTTTCCAACAATATAAGTGTCACAGCTCTACGTGAAAAATTCATGGAACAAGCAGCCACAGAATAGCAAAAAAGGCTAAATTCTGGAACATAAACAGGAACGTCTTTCCTTTGTTTTTATGGCTTTAATCCACTTTGGAGTCATTTTTTTTCCACTTGGCTGGACCTGTACGTCTCCTGTGTTTATGTTGGTTCATGTAATATGCTAATTCTGTACTGTGGAGATCATTAACAGTCGCTGTCGGGTGAAAAAATCTTTCGCTAACACTGTGTTGACTGTGAACCGGAAGTGATCGGAGTGGCATCCAGTGCGGAGCCGGATGTCCGTGGCTTATAGGCTATTCCCTGCTGTCTGTGTTGTTAGTTGTTGCAGCAAAGCTCTGTTTATATGCAGACATTCCCCTTTGTCTTTGACATGCAAACATCTCAACAACTGTTCATCTCAGTGTTGTGAAATGACTTTTGCAATAAGTTATCCATGTTGTCTTTCCAAAAGTGCATTCACATTTATCACAAAAAAGTGATATCACAGGCACTTTAAAGCCTTCTTCTGTCTCACCTAAGTCATCATCCTGATCATCCGGTCTCTCTGAAGGATCAGCAAACTCCTCGTATTCTGCCATCATACTGGTACCAAATACTCTGACAAAAACAGTCAAATTAAAGTTAGAATCCACAAATTACACCTAATGTGTTCAGAACACAACTAGAAACAAATGCAAACACTGTTTTATTACAATTTATCAGTTGATTGTTGCATTACATGCATATTTATATTAAATTAAAAAAGTATAATCGCGTGAGAGCAGCAGCAGCACCTAGCTGTAGCACTTCTGGTGCAGCCTGAAGCACTCTAACAAGAACATCCTCTTATTACTCCTTAAATAACCATTTAATGCAAAGCTGTCAGCAGGTTAAATAAAGGTTGACTTTTTTCTCCTGGTACGTACCTTAAGAGACTAAGAGGACAGAAATGTTCAGAACCAAAATGTGAGAGCAGCTCCACCTGGAAAATGCAGACGTGTAATCTGTGACTCCAGTAAAAATATGAATAATCCCACAATAAAGCGTCCCCACTGTGAGCAGCACTTTTAAACAGCTGATTTGGTACTGCACACAGAATGAAACACCAAAGAACAGAGAGTTACTGTGTGAGTCAAACAGACAGAAACAAATCGGGAGTTAATCGTGTGGCAGGAGGAGCTTGATCGGGTGACTGGATGAGTTTACAAATGGTTTTAACGCCAGTCGTCACATGAGAATTGTGATCAGACGTCTGGGTTAGATCAGATTCTGTTTCAACGATTAGTGTGTGAGGATGGAAGGCACTGTTCAGAGCACTACAACAAGAGCAGGCTAACCTTTATGTACTTGGTGAACATCTGAAGCAGGAGAGAAAAGAGAGAGAAAAATTAAAGATACAAGCGTGCGTTCAAAACAGAATACTGGTTTAACCTAAAAGATGAAACGAAGCCTCCATCCTGGACAGAATGTTTCTGTCTGCAGGCTTTATTCAGACCAATGAACAACAAAAGTCATGAAAGTCTAACTACTCCTCTACTAAACCCATTTCATCCACAGGGATCAAAGAACTCTGAGTTAAATGTTAAACAGCTACAGACACTAAAGTATCAACTACATCAGCAGAGAACACAAACACATCACTGACCTTCACATATTTGGCATAAAGCTGTTCATCTAAAGGGAAGCTCTGGACTGTGCGTTCATCCCTGGCATGAAATGTTCCCAGTTTTAGCCACTTATTTGTTGGGTATCTGAAAATCAAACAGTTATTTCAGTGATCTGAACATCTGGAAAATTCAATAAATGTGGCGTCAAAGAAAACTTTGACAAACAACACAGGTTGAATCACTTAAACACACAAACGTGTGAGCTGTGATTCTTTACTTTTATTTTACTGAGAAATAACTACAGTACAAAGCTGTGTGGTGGTGATATAAAAAGTTTCGTATAAAGAAGACATACAGTTAATTACTAAATGCAGCAAAACAAAGGGAGTGAATAAGTTTGCTACATAATGTAAATACTGCAAACTGCCATGCATCAAAACAGTGACGTTTCAGTTCATACCGATCACTGATGGAGACAAGAAAGTCTTTCGGGGTGGAAGAGAAAAGCTCAAAATTAGCAATGTCCAACTGCTTCACCTGGATGGGCTCACAGAGCTCAATAATAAACCTGAACAGGAAACAAACGATTAAACATGAGAAACAAAAGGCAGAGTAACAAAACATCTGAAGGGATTCAACTACATTTACCTTAAAGGTACTTGCATTACATTTAAAGTGCCTGATGCCTATCCTTCAAATACAGAAAGTCAAAGAAAACTTTTTTATACGTAAGGAACTTGGCATAATAATAATA
>NW_013952508.1:822369-825869 GCF_001266775.1 Austrofundulus limnaeus | reverse complement strand
CTCCATCTGTTTCAGGTTAGTGGACATCATTCAGTAAACTGTCCCGTCGGGAAATATGTCGCTACGTCACACAGTGGAGTCTCTCTGATTGGTTGTCGCGGCGCGTCGAGCTGCAAAAGTTCAGATTTTCCAACTTCAGCGATTTGCACATCAAGCACGTCGAACACTCAGATCGTTCAAATCGTTCAAATCGCGCTGCTCTAATCGCGCTTGAGGCACCGCAGCTCTTCCCGACGCTGCTTGAAGCGCGTCCACCATAGACTTTGTATGTAAACCTGCTGCTCCTGATGCTGAAATCGTGTTTGGTGTGAACGCACCATTAGAACTCCAGTTAGAAAGAGAAAGTAAGGATGAGAAGACTTCCCACCAAATTTCATCAAATGACCTTAAAAAGTGTAAGAAGAGCTGAGCAAACAAACTGCTGCACCTTCAGTTATAAAAACACACTCCACAAGGAGGTACCAATAATAATTTAGGAACAAAAAACCCCAAACTGTACCAGATTTTAGTGCTACATGGGTTTAGCATGTACATGTCCATGTTCTCCTTTAATATGGCCGAGGTGCTCTGAGTGGAGAAAAAATGGAGACGTATCAGTTTCACCTCATTTATGTGTCAACATCAGATAAATAAAACATTTTCTATAAAAGTATGAGATTATGTACTTTAGCTTCTGGGTTGGCACCAAGTATCTTGGCTCCACACTCTACTGAGGCATAATTATTAAAGTTCTTCTGGACTTTCTTCACAGTATGAGAAGCACCGTTGCTGGAGGGGTGAGTGGACTGAGCTGCTGAGGACAGACAAACCTTCAAAATGTGGAAAAATTTAAGTGAACCAAATCAATTCTTAAAAAAATCGGTTCTTACTCTTCTCTTTCTCCACTTCCATCATTTTCCGCTTCCACTCATCAAAAGTGGGGATGTCCTCGGGGTCTTTGCTGCCCACAGGGGGATCCGTGTCTGCGGTGACGGGGGAACCCGGGTCCTGTCAAACATAATGAGAACATGAGAGCGGGGACTCATCCTCTGACAGAGGAAAAGAGCTCACGTCATGTCTGAGTGCCTCACCTGCTTGTGTGAAGTGTTGGCTTCCAGATGTTTAGTGCTGTGAACAGCTGGGGGGCTCAGAGGGGGGTCTGTGAGAGTTTTAGTACCTGCAGTGTGAGCGCTGAAAGTGTTCTCCAGAAACGGTGGAGGGCTGCCGGGATAACGGTAACACATTAACGTCTTGTTTAGGAGAGGAAAACGGACCTAAAGCTCCTACTCTGAGGTGCTTGATCAGGATTCTTTTTTAGTTTTTATTTGTATTTAACCTGTGATTTCACCTGGTTTTGTCATATGGGTTGTTTGCTTCTTCCACACAGTCAAAGTCAGTGGCTTCAGAAGCAGCTACATCATCTGCATCACCTAAATCACTGAGAACAAAACAACAACTAAAACATTATTTGTAAGGTATTTGACAACAAAGCAAACGCTCTGTCTTATTAAAGAGACCCCCGATTAGTTGTAACATTAAACTTTATTTGATAAACGCTTATTTGAACTGTAAAATAAAGACTGTAAAAATACTGTAGGCTGTTTAGTTTTGTAAATTTTTTAACTATATTTTAACACGGACGGAGCCATTTTATTCACACACAAAGCATTCTGGGTAAATGATGACATGGATAGGTCATCGGTGCGAGGCTGCTAGTGCGCTATATCTGAAGGTTAATCTTGGACAATATCTGATGATCGGCTCTTTTAAATGAAACCAGAGAGTGTTGACAGAGAGGAGAAGGTAGAAATGACTCAGCCTGGAACTGAAAATATAGATGGAGGACAACAGAAATGCTTCATGGAAGAAGAACCTCAGTTTAGCTTGTTAGCCTTCGCGCTAGCACCGATGCTATATTGCCTTATATGTATTAGCTCAGCGCTAGCGCGACCAACAAGCTAAACTGAGGTCCTCCATCCATATTTTCAGTTACAGACTGAGTCATTTTTGTCTTCTCTCTGTTTTCATTTAAAAGAGTCGATCATCAGAAATTGTCCAAGATTAACCTTCAGGGTGGATATAGCTCGCTAGCAGCCTCGCACCGATGACCTAGTTGATGTCATCATTTACCCAGAATGCTTTGTGTATACATAAAATGTCCCCGTCCGTGTAATATATTTTTAAACTTTTAGTTTAAAAATTATAAAAACTGAAAATCCTACAGTATTTTTACAGTCTTTATTTTAAAGTTAAAATATATGTTTATTAAATAAAGTCTAATGTTACAACTAATCGGGGATCCCTTAAAAGACGTTATTTAATGATAAATATTTTCATAGACGGTTAAGTGAAAGGAAGCTGCCTTGTTGGAATGTCCTTGTGAGGGTCCGGGATGCTGGGCTCCTCTCTGTTCGGAGCAGAAACGGAGTCAGTGGAAGGAGGCGGGGCAGCACAGTCTGGATGTTCACAGTTCTCAGAGGTCTGCTCAGATCCGTGGTCTGCCTCCAGTTCTGCTTCTGGAGCAACTTTTACTGCATCCAAACCCTGATGGAAAAAACAAAGAGATGTAAGTGGAGCGCCTCATCCATGAACTAACTTACAGCTGCAGGCGTTCCAGAGACAATCAATAAAAATAAAATAGTGTGCAGCGTTTTCTCTATGGTTATCCAAGGAGGGCAGAGGTAGACGTGTAGAGAAAATCTGATTTATTTTATGTTTCAGAGCTGGTCTACGTTTGCCCCCTCTTTCCCCACCAGACTGTACCTGCTCCTCTGCAGGCGCCACCATCCACCTCCCCTCACTGTACTGTGACAGCAGTATGGAGTTTTTGTTTAAGTTACAGATCAGGTCAGTATACAGGTCTGAAGGAGTTGAAATGTATTAAAATATGAAAAATAAATAGTATTAAATGGCCACATGAGTAAAAATCTTTAAAATATGTATTAATATAAAATGTAAATAAAGTAATTTTATGAATTTTATCTGTCAGTTTGGAAAAGTAAAATGTCATTTTCAGTTATTTTGTTGATCTATAAAAGTAATAGAATTGTTTTAGTGTCAAGCTTTATAGGGTTTATCTCTGTAATCATATTTTGACTTCTGAACATTCAAATACATTTAAATATTCCAATTTATTTTTTTTACTTGTTGACAAAAGTTCTTGAATTTTAAAACTGCGTGGTAGATGAAAATACAGATAAATTAAAGAAAAAAGAACAGAGTCAATGCAAACATTGTTGTGATTTTCATATTTAATTATTTATTGATTCAAAATGTTGCAATGCACCTAGGAACAAACAAAATAAATAAAGCTGTTTTTTTAATATTAAGAGACTAAGGTAATGTTCTTTGAGAAGTCCTGAACTGCACATTTTGCAAAAATAATCATTTCAATGATAAAACAATGAATGAATGTTTTTATGCATTTACATGTACAATTTATTACTCTGCTTATTTATCAAATGTTAAGTTTATTTCTGTTATCAAAAGCAAGACTTTAACTTGAATTACTTGTCTTGTTG
>NW_013952508.1:817229-820279 GCF_001266775.1 Austrofundulus limnaeus | reverse complement strand
GGATATTTATGGTTTGATTTCTTTGTATGTATGGATCACTTGGGTTGTTACCGACATCTGGTGAAAATTTCATGTCATTAGCATCTCTAGTAATATATTTACTGAGAAAAATGTTGACGTGTTCAATACTTATATTACGTGCTGTAACCTGTTAAAAATTCACAAATCTAAATGAACTAAATACATTGATGCTCTCATTGTATTACAGCAACAATAAAGAAAACCAGAAGTTATTTATATCATTAAGCAGCAGAACCAGACTGTTACCTTCTGAAGAGGAATAGTTTCCGCTGACTCATCCTCTGAGGGGACATCCTGGGAAGTCTCAGGTGTTTGAACCTCTGGATGGAGCTCCAGGCAGCTGACTTCATGACGACAGTACCTGCAGAAGGAACATACAGTCACTGCTGGGATAATGACTCTCACTGTCAGAAAAAATAGGATTGCTTCATTAAGTGATACATAAACAATCCTGGGTTCTGAAGAAAGGACCTCATTGTGACTCAATGGGGATTTTGTTCACTCTTATATTGAGCAATCTGAACACTGTGTTTAAAACCAGAGTCAAAGAGAAAACTGCAACTCTAACAGCACTGACAATATTTTATTCTGTTATCCACCAATAAAAAAGAGACACTTCAACAAGTACCAGACTATTAGTTCTTTTGTAATAATAAAAACACAACTTTTTAAGTGTTATTTATTCATGTGAAATACTGTGTTGGTATCTTTTCTGGTATTACTCAGTAGATTTCCTGTCATGGATTTAAAAAATGGTTATGTGCTTTATCATCAATAAATTTCACAGAAGACTTGAAATTTGTCATGTAAGAACATCTGAACTCATTTGACTTGGAAGAAAACACATATTACACAAATTTTACTCATTTTGACACATAATGGATTTTATTATTATTATTGATTTTTGTAGAACTTGACAAAGTGAAACAGGAAGTGAACTCTAAAAAAAGAGAACTCCTTGGTTGTTTTTATTGAAACAATATTATTTAAAACTCTGAGTCGTCTCCGTCTCTGATAGTGACACTAAATAATTTAAAGAAATGTCAGGTTCTTTGCGTTAGCTGTTGTGGAAAAGTTCTGTTTAAATGCAGACAATTCCCTTCATCACTTCCTGTTCCTGCACAGGCAAATATTTCAAAAACTGTTCTTCTTAACAGCGTGATTATTTTTGCATCATGTTACTAACCCTTGTATTGTCCTTTAACTTTATGACCATTCGTGTTCCTTGTGGGGAGAAGACCACCTTTATCTGCCTTAAAATACTCATTTTAAAATATTTTTTCCACAACAAACTAGTCCGTCTTTTAGAGCTCTCTCAGACCAAAATAAAAATATCATATTTGAATGTTTTTGTTTTAACTCCTTAAAGGCTTTTAGTCTTAAAAGTGCTCATGTTTTTTTTAATCAAAAAGATAAACAAATTTATATTTTATAGCAATTTTTGAAACAATGTTTTCTGATATGTTAGTACGCCCAAGATGGGTTTTTCTGACAATTTTTATTTATTTTTTTCTCTCCCTGTCCAGAGTTTTGTGAAGACCCTCCAGCCCCCGGACGCTTCAGAGCCAGTAGCTGAAAACGATGCTTACACTGTATTTACAGTCTGCGTGCTTGTAGAATGGCTTTTTTTAATTGAATGTTTACAAAAGCAAGTGTGCTTTTGCTTTTTACATTTAAACTAAAACTATGTTATCTGAAGAGATGAGAGGCAGAGCGTCAGGCTGAGAGAAAGTTCTGCTTTCTGGGAAAGTTGAAGCCAATTGTGAGAAATTTGTAATACGGCTCTCAAATTTAAAAGCAGAGCAACATCTTGTGGATTAATATAAAATTTAAAAAAAGTGTAAGGCTGAAAAGGTTTAAAAAATGTAAATTTTATGATAAATACAAGTTGTTTTTAAAACTATTTCAATGTGGCCGATATTTTCTCAAAGGAACAAGAGAGTGTAGTAAATTTACTGTGAGGTTAGGGGAGTGTTTGAATATATAACAAAAACACAAACAAAAATGAAAGCTTGTCTGATTTTTCACCAAAACACAATACTTAAGGATATCTTTTCAAAAATACAGAGCTGGACTCCAGTCAGCTCTGCCTTCTGCAGGTTATTTTGCTTGATTTTTTTTTTTCTGAAGCCAGTTGTTAAAAGAGCTAGAAGAGCAGCTGGTTTGATCCTACTGTATACTGAACGTGAGCATGCAGCTGATGTTCACGTCTTTTTTCCATCACCACATTAACAAAAAAAATGTTTTTCCTTTGCGGACTCTTTACCCAACACAACACTGAGCATTGAGTGGAAAAAACACAATATCCAGCCATCATTATTGTTGTTTATATAATTAGACTACTGTGGGAGGGCAGAGGGAGGATCTATGATAATTCATGGCCCGCCGCATTTTAGCCCGTTTATACACTGTTAGGAAACAGACGTCCAAAATGATGCAATCGCTGACCTGTCTCATGTCGTATTTAAAGGGGACCTATTATGCAAAATTTACTTTTTAAAGCTTTTTTTACTCAACTTTGGGTATGTACTTCTTAAAAAAACAGTCCTAGGACCAAAAAATGCATCCAGGGGCATATTTACTGTAAGTAAATGTATTTTTAATGTGCATTAACGACAAGTTTTATACTTTCGTCATTTTGTGATGTCACAAGCCGTATGACAACCCACCGGAACCTGCGTTCAGCCCCTTAGCAACCCCCGGGTGAGACTCCACCTCCTCAGTATAAAGAGCCGTCACGGTGTTCTTGTGCAATGTGCAGCTCATTTTACAACAAGCCTCCAATAGGGCAATGGGTAGAGTGTTGGACCAGAGAGTGGGAGACCAGGGTTTGAGACCGGTATGGACACTATTTAATTATTTATTTATTTTTGTTCATTATGAACTCGTTTTCTCATGTACCTCTATGGTTTAGCTTATTAAAGCCTTAAAGGTATTATATCATGCTTTTAAATCCTTCTTTTTCACATCTAAATCATTCACTTATGGTCTATTTAAAATAAAACTGCACCACTTTGGTCTTAATTCCT
>NW_013952508.1:810515-812683 GCF_001266775.1 Austrofundulus limnaeus | reverse complement strand
GTTCACAACTGCTCACAAACAGGTGTTCTGATCCGGGGGTTCTGACAGGTCACTGAGTGTGTATATATGTTTGTGTGTATATACTGACAATATTTATGAATGTAGGCATGTATGTATGTATATCTTTATATATGTATGGGTATGTGTATATATTTATATATGTATGGGTATGTGTATATATTTATATATGCCCTCCATATATTTATCCATTTATTTTTCAGGCGAGCAGACAGATGTTGGGTGTGTGGTCCTGTGCTTTGTTGGTGTATATTTAATGTACTTCTAATCGCTATTTCAGTCTTTCTATTTTTCTAATTACTTCTCTCTCTGTTTATCTGTCTGTCTCTATTTTCTCTTCACTTAAAAAAAGTCACTGATGATGAAGAAATAAATAAACTAAATAAACTAATATTTGGTTTCGTTTTCTACTGAAGTGACACCAAGAAAAAAAAGAACTAGAAAATGGGAAATTTTACTATCTGAGAATTATTTTGTGCATTAAATTGAATGAATATAGCCCACAGACATACCATAAAAATTTCTAGGACCCATAATTGGTCTCCTTTAAGTATAACCCAAGCCTTACTGTTGTTTGGCTGTCTGTGTGTTAGTGCAGTGACCGTCGTTCCCCGGTGGTCTTGTGTGCACAATGTCTTCTGAATAAAATTATATATATACTTATAAATAGGCATAGTAACTCGATTAGGGTAGTACTCAGTCTGATTATTCGGGCATCAAAGGTCAAGGTCATTTATGATGATTGATTATATAAAAATTGTCTTTTTTTTTCAAAGGCAGGCATGTCTAGGGCAGACGAAGGCATACCAACCGACACTTTGGCGTCGAGTTCCACCTTGTTTTTTTGATTTTTTTTAAACAAAGGACCACTTTTAAAACAAACACTTTCCAATAATCCAAGACAGGTTAGGACCCTGACCACAGCAAACACTGTGTTGGCTTTAACCACTTAATCTGGCAGCTACAATATGAAGTCTTAAGTGTTGGATTGATGCCGACTGTCATGATAAATAATTGACTTGATATTTAAAAGGAACCACTTTGCATCAAATTCAAAGCAGAAGTATTGCTGCTGTATTACAGAACAAGATGTTTCAGCTCATTCAGATGAAGCTCTGCCAAGAAACCACATTTCAAACCATAGCTCATTGGGTTCATGTTAAAGTTGTGTGTTTTACAAACACACAATTCTGAGAAGAGAAGAATCAGATTCTGACATTACTGTTCATGTGACAACAAGACTAAAAAGCTAAAAGTCTGAATGTCAACAAGTGTCTTGTTGCTATTTTAAATCACCTCCAGCCTCCAAAATTGTATGGCAGTTCAATCAGTCTTCATCACTTTCACATTACATGGCTGATAATACAGAAAATCTACGTCCATTTATGAAGGCAAGCAGCGTCAGCAGCTGTAGCACTTCCTGAAGTGAATCATTTTGTCTCATTGTTGTGACCTAAATGTCATGATGTTGATGTTTCAAACACAGAGAATCAGGCTGAAGATAATGGGGACAAATTTTATAAATTATTTCTTTATATACATTATGTAACCCATCACATCAAACTGAGGAATAAGTCCCAAAGCGGTATGTGAAGAAAAAGGCAGCAAGAGTTTTGGTTAAAATGTTTGCAACAACTGCCTTTTATTGGGTCTAAAATATAAGATATTTTAAGCCATTTTTGAGCAGTCAATGAGTCAACATGAGTTTGAGCAGAAAAGCTTTATTTACTTTTTTTTAGATTTTCCCTGCAAGCTAGCCAAGCTTTTTGTACTTTATATTGTTTCATCAGTTAAAATTATAAAAATTTTATGAGTTGGTTGAATATCATATTCTGCAGGCTATGTATAAAGCTCATAAAAATGTGTTACCTTCAAACACCATATCTAATTTTATTAAGACGGAAGCTGCTATAATTTGAAGGGACTACAAATGTTTGTTATATCGAAAATCCAAACAAATTTGAAGGACATGTGATAAAATTACAAAATTTCCTTCAGACAGATGCACTTCAGTAAAAGGTTTAAGACTATGGAATAATCTGGAAAATGATTATAAAAGCATTGGCTCAATTAATTCCTTGAAAAAATGATCAAAGCAAAATTGTTAAAGAAATATGAAATATTTTAATTTGTATTTGTATGAGTTACTG
>NW_013952508.1:806433-810111 GCF_001266775.1 Austrofundulus limnaeus | reverse complement strand
CCATGTGATGTATCAGTCACCTGGAGGCAGGGCTTAAAAGCCTGAATTTTGCCTGAAACTCTCAGACTGAAGAAGTCTCTTGGAGGAGAGACGAAACATTTCATTAGAGAAGAACCCGTCCAGAAGACCTACACAATTTTTTTTCTTTATGAAATTATTTAATTTGTATTTGCATGAGTTACTGTTTGAGGAGTTTCATTTTTGTTTTTGTATTATTTGGTTTATTATTGTTTGAAATTAATAAATGTATGTTGTAAATAGGAGCCGATATAAGATTTTTTTTCTTCTGCTGCTGCCTTTAATTGTATTTGATTTGTATTGTTTTGCTGTATGTAATGTGTTTTGTTTTGTTTGTTTTATTTTTTAAATGAAATGAATAAATACAATTTGAAACTAAAAATTTTAAACTTTCCATCAGGTAAAAATTTAAGATCCAATTATTTTTAATGTTTCTTCCCTTAAATGACATTTTAAAAAAATCCTCATTAGACAGGGATGAGTCCTGTCAGCTAGTCCCCCAGGTTAAAATGAAATTCAACATTTTGTATCACAGTTAAAAATAAAATGTGACAACTATGGAAAACACCTATCAGAAGATTTCCTAATCGATGAGAAAGATGTTAATAATTGTATAAAATTCTAAAGATTGTGTGAGTGTAGCATCTGATATTTGTGTTACATCATATCTGAGGCTGACAAACTACAACTTAAACTAGACATGGGTTTTTACGATGTAAAAACAAGTGTGCATTGCCACGTAGCATGTCATTGCAGCATTGGACTTGCAGAATGAACTTTGACCAAGTTGGAATGTGTTTTCTATACCAGCTTGTGTCTGTCACGTCAGCAGGTGTTTGTAATTAAGGTAATTGTGTGACAATATGAAGCTTGAAGAGATTTTTTCTTAAAGTTGCATTAGCTGGGTTTTGAACCCTGATCTCCCACATGAAAGTCTATGACATTGACCATTAGACCAATGGAGTTGTGCAGAAGGTGGTGGCAGGGGTTGGTTTGTATGTGTGCAGAAAGAGGCCACATTGCCAATACAATTATTGACACTAAACTGCATAATATTACAACAATAGATCAGTATTAAGACAATATTATAGTAAAACATCAAAATACAATCATATTAATATTGTAATCACTGAACCACTGATTTTAAATATTATGAAACTACGGTGCAGTACCATATTGTGTAGATGCAGCAGGGGGCAGTATTTGACCAATACAAGTCTCCATTGACTGCTATTATAATTTTTTAAACATCAATATTTCAAAAACTATAAGTTTTACAGGCACCAAAAGGCATAGCCATCATTTGGCACTGGGGCTTTACAGATATAAATTACAATGGCAGCTCTAGGACAAAGCATGCAGGAGGAGAAGCATGGCAAAGTTGAGATGACTTGGATGGGAAACGAATCACAATAGTGTGCATTGCTTTGGCAATGCACACTGACAAGAAGAACCACATCTCTACATTAACCAAGAATATTCTGACACAAATGTAATAGTCCCTGTTTGTGTCTTTAGGACTAAAAGCAGGTGTCTGTAGGCCTTAACAACATCAGTAACACATTATTTGAAATGCCATATCTGAGCTGTTCCTCTCTTGTCTCAAGTGCAGCAGTCAGTGTGTATCATTATGTTATTATCCTCTAACATCACCGCTAAAGTCCATAAAAATCCCACATCTCAGTGTTGGCTTTGCTGCTAAATCTCCTCAGAGATTACTGCTATGAAAGACCCATAATCCAGTCCTGATCAATCTAATCTGTGGCTAACATGGACTCTAGCAGTCATGGCTGTACAGCAGAGCGTCTTTGGTCAGGTGTTTATTAGAAAGAGACTCACAACAGTCGGTAAAACTCTGCTTATTTCGCATCTTATGATGATGTAAAGCGCAGCAACAGGTCTGAGTTTCTTATCTACCGCTAACTTTAGCCTGTTGAAACTTTAGCAGCTGAAGCTAACAGGTCAGAGGTCAGCCAGGTGCCACATCACACAGCCTAACGTCATGGATGCTAGCAGCAAGCTACCACACTGAGACTTGGTTCGTTTTTAACCACAGCTTTATAATGAATAAAAAAAACTGTTTTCAACAGGACAGGACACAGACAAAACTCACCAACAGACCACAGCTACACATAGCGACACTGACACAATTCGCCACAACAACAGTTGTGTCATCTTCATCCGTCTCCTGCCGGGCCCGGGACAGACATCCTCGCCGAACACGAAATAAACGTTTATCCTTTTAGTTGTTGTCTTCTCCGACGAAAACCCGGAAAACAATACGGCTGTATTCCGTTAACTTTACCGACCATTACTTTCCTGGCTAACTGTGATGTTGTTTCCCTTCACACACATAACCTGCTACGTCTGAGCGTCAGCGCGAATCGTCCAATCAGAGCGCAGCAATGCGTCTGCGCCGTTCAAACGTCAGGAGAGCTTGTTTTGTTTGACCGGGTCACCCGAAATATGCGGAGTTTATTTGTCTCAAACCTTATAATGTTTTTTTTTTTTTTTTAAGTTTACTAGTATTAATGCGATATGTATGTGTTTGATTATTCCTCCGAGTGATATTAATTGTGATATTTACGGCGATAATTACATGAATGATTTACGTAAAGTCTTTAAAGTTTGTAGAGGGAAGCAGGTAAATTTATTTCATTTTTGGAAAGTTTTAATTTCCTTGAATAAACCATTATTTACATTTAAAAGATAATACAATACTTGATGCTGGCCCTTAACTTATGTTCTTTTGTTCTTTTTTACTGTAAATGTTATGTTTACTCATTTCATAAAGCGCCTTTTTAATGTAATTATTCAATGCAATTACTGGTACCTTTTTGTTGTGTAGTGAAAACTTGTAAATAAAGATTTTTGGGGAAAAAAGAACTACTTGGGATAATTTCGAAACCTTTATTTTCTAATGCATATTGTGGAAAAAGTATATAAAGATACGAAAGCCAAGTATCGCGAGACTTTGTTATAAAACTTTGCCACACTTCACAGCTTCTCTCAACAAAAAACATTTATGAATCTGACACTAGAGGGCGCTCTCAACTCAATTTTGAAACATTTTTAAGTCTTGAAAATTCACCTCGGATGATTGCAGAAAACAAAGGACAAACACATTTGTTTTTTATGTTCAGTTCTAAATATTATTTCTATATTTTATGATAGTTTCTGTGTGTATTTCAAGGTACAACACCTCGTGTTGTGGTTTATATTGAATTCTGCTTGGAAATGGTTTCAAATAAGGTTAAAAACATGACTAAAACATCTAGGAAACGTTTGGGACTGAAACAGCTGGATAGAGTTTGTGGTGTGCTTCAATGTTTAATTTGTGATTTTTTTTATTGTTAAAGTTATTATCACAATCAGTGTTTGTTTTAATGTTTATTTTCATGTTTGTTTCTTCTGGTGTTTGATTTCTGAATTTTCTTTGTGTTTAGTTAGTTCGTTGCCTCCCTGTGTTTCTGCCTTTCCACAGTTTAGTCTGCTCTTCAGTCAGCCACCGGCCAACACCTGCTGTCTGCTTCACCTGCCACAGCTGCAGACACTTCTCCCATCAGCCCCAGTCCTCAGTGGAGCATTGAGTTCATACACCACATCCGGTTCTCTCTGTTCTCTCCTTGTGTCTTCCTGCATCTATATACAGTATATATA
>NW_013952508.1:799566-805601 GCF_001266775.1 Austrofundulus limnaeus | reverse complement strand
TCATGAGGCCCAATGAGACCCACAGAGCCACATCGCCCACAAAAAGTAGAAAGAAAATCCAAAGACCAGAGCCTCTGAAATTCTGTTTATAAAAGTTACGAACAGAAACAATGACAAAAAGGAGTAGTCTGGAGTCCAACACTTACTGGTAACGTGTTTGACTTGATACAAACCAAACTCTCACTCTTGTTGGACAAAGGTCGAATAGAGTCCTGAAGACCCTGAACGTGACCCCCTTTGCAGATAGAAAAAAGGAGGAGCCAATCTCTTCCAAAAAGCTCAAATATTTTGAGATTAATTTCAGAAATTTTCAAGAAAAAACAAAGAAATTCTCTGAGCTCCAAAAAAAACCTCAGAAATTTCCATGAATAAAGGCAGAAATTTTCAATATTTAAACAAAATATTTTCTGACATTTTAAATCTCGAAATTTACAAGAAAACAAACTATTGATTTGTGAAACATCACTATTGATCAATTTCAGCACTTTTTATGCATTTTATGAACAAAATGAGCATGTAAGTTTCCCAAATCACACGCTTGGTTTAAAATATTCTGTAATCAGTGTTGAATAATCTAGTCCAGGTCTGAAGTGTCTACGTGTTTTAATTTTTATACTAGAGCAGATTAAAAATGATAAAGGTAGTGAAACGTGTGGAATTGTCCTTTACACTTTTGTGAAAACTTCAGTTTCTTTCATTTAAATTTCTGACTTTACAATGTCAGAAAATATTAAGTTTAAATATCAAAAATTTCTGACTTAATTCATGGAAATTTCTGAGTTTATTTCTCGCAAATTTACAACTTTTCTACATAAGAGAATTTCCTGCTTGTTTTTCTCTAAAATTTCTGAAAACAATCTCAGAAATTCAGTTTTTTTCTTGCAAATTTACAACTTTTGGAGCTCAGAGAATGTCCTTGTTATTGTTTTTCTTGAAAATTTATAAAATAATCTCAAAATTTCTGAGTTTTTTGGCAGAGATTTGCACCTCATTTATTTTTTATTTTTTGAAAAATGGCCCTAATACACCACTGTATGTTTCAGATTTTCCTGCAAGATTCAAAGGTTGATCTAGCGTTCCAGAAGGGCCAAAACCACCCTGCTACTCCTGAGTCATACTGTTGCCAGTACTGGTCCTCGAGGGCCACTACCCAGCATGGTTTAGCTGTTTCCCTGCTCTTCTGCAGAAACGTGTTATTCATTCATCTAAATCAGGTGTGTCAAAGCAGAGAAACATCTAAAACATGCAGACCAGAAGCTGTCAGACGCCCCTGACATCGACTTCTCAGTGAGGAAAAAGCAGCGTTTGTAATGATGAAAATGTTGGAACGCTCCAAGCTTTAAGAAAATTGAAAACTGTTTCGAGCTTTTAGATGTTTATCGCTGGCCTGAAATTTTTTATTAGATTCAAACAAAATAAAAAATGATCAGTAAAGGCAATAAAAAAATCTTTGTAAAATACAGTCTGTACGAAATATTACACTTTAGAAAACAAAGTCTTTTAAACGTGGAGTTTATAAATGTGTGTTTTTCTTACGTTATTGATCATTAGATGCATGATGGTTTTAGGGATGAGGTCCCGTATGCACTTGTTGACAATGGCCATGTACGAGTCCACCAGGTTCCGGATGGTTTCAACTTTACGCTCCAGCTGGGGGTCCATGGAGAAGTTATCGGTGGTGGTGGTCGTCTCACTCTCAACCTGTAGGTTGCAAACATTCTGATTAAACAAAAAGTAAGTGCTTAAATTTAAAAAAAAAAGTTTTGTATTAAACAGTTATTTGAACTCTTGATGCTGTGATTATGAAGTGGATAAAGACTAAAACATCCTGGAGTTCCTAAAGTTTTCAGCTTTTGAACAACAAATGAAGAGACTTGGATTGTTTTGAGTTATATAAACACTGCTTACAAAATGCCTCAACTATGATATATTTTTACGCCTTTTTAACCAGTTTTTATGTTTTCTAACAGTTAAGACTATATGAAAGTCCATATGATTTCTTTGTATCTTCCCTCCTAATGAGTGTTTGACATCCCACAGTGGAATCCTAACCCTGAGTTTTGTGAAGCCCTGCTCTAAAGGACAGCAGGCAGCGGTGACATCACTAACAATGTCCGGATTAGAGCAGCTGTTCTTGCTGAAATGCAGCTGAATGAGTTCACAAACCGTAGTGGTCTTTTCGGGGTAGACCCCGGCGCGGAGGAGAGATGACTTCCAGCTGTCCACATCGTCCTGAGAGTCACAGGCCAGCTCCAGAGTTCGGTTGTCCTTGTACACATTTCTAAACAGGTGAAATCCACACAACCTTGTCATTAATGAACACACTTGTAACCAGGTGTATCTAACACCATGTGATTGTAGCTTTATTGTAACAATAACTAATTTAACATTGCCTGCTATTAAAGTAATCAGCAAAGGAAATAAAATTTGTGTCTGGAATGCTTGGAAATGAGAATGGCTGTTGCTGCTTTCATTAAAGGGCCAATATTATGTGTTTCTCATGCATATATTTAAATACTATACCATAATAAATTAACTATGTCACCTTCAGTTGTTATTAAAATGCTGTTTTTATGTTTAAATAGAAAGTAAACTTGACTTCTCATCATATCTGTTTCTAAACACCTTGAAATTGGCCTCTGTCTCTTTAAGAACCTCCTTCTGCTTCTGTCCTGCCCATTTCAGCACAGGACCGTGTGTGTGTGTGTGTGCTCTGTGATGAGGAAGCTCAGCTTGGAGACACAGCCCAGAGGAGGAGCAGGTCCCAAAAGAAGGTTAAGGTCCGAACCGGTAATTTTTGCTCCCCTGCCTGGCTGCCTCAGGACACTACAGGATTTCTCAAACATGCATGAATGAGTCAAAGCAAGGCTCTGGGCATGTTTATGAGGAGAGGGTAACATTATAACATGATATAAAACTCAAAAAAGTTGATTTTACATGATAAAGCTCCATCAACATTACCTGCTCTTAAAGGGGCAATATCATGTAAAATCAACTTTTTTGAGTTTTATATCATGTTATAATGTTATACTCTCATAAAAAACATGCCCAAAGCCTTGCTTTGACTCATTCATGCAGGTTTGAGAAATCCAGCAGCGTTTTTAGGAAGCCATGCTGAGGAGCAAAACAACAGGTGGGGACCAGAAACACCTTTTGGTACCAGAAACGCTCCTGGGATGTGTCTTTAAGCCAAACTTCCTCATGGCAGAGCCCCCCTCCCCCACCCCCGCACACCTCGCTCATGAGTCCTGCAGGCTCTCTGGTGAAAGTGAAAGTGAAACTTAACTGTGCTGAGCTCCTAACATTAGTTCTCACTCAGTGAAGCTCTTTTCAGATTAAAAATACCTTTGAGGAAATGTATTTTCAGATGCCAAGTAAACTGCATCATAGCAGCCCCACCCCTTCCCCCCGCGACCCCACCCCCGCACCGAAATGGGCGAGACAGAAGCGGAAGGTGGTTCTTAAAGAGACAGAGGCCAATTTCATGGCATTTAGAAGAGGAATTGATGAGAAGGTAAGTTTATTTTCTATTTAAACATAAAAACAACATTTTAATAAGAACTAAAGGTGATATATACACTTTATTGTGGTATAGTATTTAAATGTATGCCTTAGAAACACACAATATTGGCCCTTTAAGAGATAAGACAAGATTAACATGATAGTTTCATTTTGTCAGCTAAAAAAACTCATTGTCTAAATATAATAAGATATTATTGAAATCAAATAAGTTTTTGTCAAAATATTAAGATGAGTATGCACTTGAGGCTACTTTATAAAAACTGTAATTATTGTTCTTTGGTGTGACATTCTTCCGTTTTCTCAGTCAAACAGAACAGAGGATGGAGAACAGGGCAGGAGGCTTTGCTCACACTGACAACATGGATGTTGTTTGGTTAAAAAAAAAACAGCAAACTAAACAAACAGTGTCATATAAAAGTGTAGAGGTGTATTTTAATAGTGTTGTTTCTCCGAGGTTCAGCATGTTATGTTTGGGACAAAGTTGTTTTACAAGATTGAAACTTAAAAAAGGACCTGGTTTGGCTAACCTGGACAAACACTTCAAGCCTTTTCTCCATTCTCTGTTCTATCAGTGCTGTCACCTGATAAGATAATAACTAGTGACAAAGCATCACTTCAGAAAAATGTCCAGACTATCCCTTTAAGCACAGCTGTCTCAAGATAATGAAAGTGAACATTGTTGTCTTGGAATAACATAAGAAAAATACATTTCTACGCTTCTTTTCATAGCTTCTGTGACCTCATTGGTTCTTCGGACCACCTGAGCAGCAGCGAGGAGGATTACCTCATCTTGATAAAAACTGATTTTTTAAAGTGTTGCTGTGTTAACGTCACTATCAAAGCTGCTCACATAATCTTTAATGTATTTTACACATTTAAGTACGAGTGCAGACGTCTTTAGTTCTGCTTGTTTTATCTACGTTTCTGATTTTTAAGTTATTTACCTGACGAACGCAGCAGGTGGGAAAAATATAATTAAATAAGCAACGCAAGACAGGCAACCGGAGTAATTTCTTTTAACTTCTCTTACAGCCTGCCATTTTCTCAGCCAAAATTTTAAATAAATTAAGAAATATAATTTTTACGCTACATTCTTACTGTCAGCTGCCACGACAGGCGAGTGATCCGCTTCTGTTTATGTGTACATTTATGTGTCTGTTAGCTAAATAACTCATGAACCAATGAACACATCTGAACGAAATTCTCATCAAGTAATGGTTTATTATACCTCTACAACCAATTTAAACTCATGCTGTGTCAGTTTATGGGTTGCAGCCGACGTCGGCCACGTACGTCTCTGCCCCGCGCCGTAGGCTGTCCCAATTCGTAGGTGCCTACTCATGCTGCTGACAAAACCCCCAAAACTTAGGCTGCATCTGAGTATCCTCAGCAGCTGATGGTATCCCAGAATTCATTGTGCCATCAACAAATTAACAGAAAAATAAAGTTGGTGAAGTATTTTTTTTTTTTACTTTTTACGGTACAGATTTTGATTTTATCGCAGACTTTTGTGATAAAATTCCAAACTCCGCTGTGAGTTTAGCAACATAGCTGAAGAAAGTTTTCTTGCAATGAGATGTTAAATAAAATGCAGTTACATTGGTTACATTGTAGCTAAACCCAAACTATTTAACGATTTTTATTTATTTACTTGTAACATTTTTCTAATAAAACTGAATTTTATGAAGTTATACCATAAAAAAACAACTGAAGCGTTGTGATGTAAAACGTAGGCAGCACGTGGTCACGCAAACATATCTCTTCTGTAGACTAGACCGTCTCAATTCACAACTGTTCATGCTGTCAACATGAGTGGCCTATGGCCCACGTAGACTGTGGCCAATGTCGACCGCAGTCAACGTCGGCTGCATTGAGACACAACCTTAGAGATAATGTGATTCAAGATGGCCGCCACAGCTAATCGACCCTAGCAAACACAAGGATAGCTATAACGAACTGAAAATTTGGCGTGGTAGTAGCTGAGAGTCATCCTGAACACATATTTGAAGTGCTGGTAGATTGCATCAGATCAGAGGTGCCCAAAGTTGGGCCCGCAGGCCAAAAGTGGTTTGCCAAGCCATTTGATTTGGCCCACCAGCAGTTGTCCTAGTTAGATTGTAGTATCCTGTCCTATGCAGAAACACTATATTTCCACTTAGTCTTTCCAACCACTGGTCCAAATATACATACAAGGAGCTGTAGTCCGCTAGTCTTAAAGGGATCCCTGATTGGTTGTAACGTTAGACTTTATTTTATAAACATAAATTTTAACTGTAAAATAAAGACTAAAAATACTGTGTGCTGTTTAGTTTTTATCATTTTTGAACTAAAAGTTTAAAAATATATTACACGGACAGGGCCATTTTATTTACATGCAAAGCATTCTGGGTAAATGATGACGTGGATAGGTCCTCGGTGCGAGGCTGCTAGCGAGCTATATCCACCCTGAAGGTTAATCTTGGACCCAATGCCATCATTATGCTTTGCAACAATAAGGTTGTGAAGGTCTTGAG
>NW_013952508.1:795938-798925 GCF_001266775.1 Austrofundulus limnaeus | reverse complement strand
TTTTTTATGAATTTTGTAGGCCCTGTTGTAGCACCTAACTATGGGTTCTAAGATTTCATTTGTTGTAAGAGACCAAACAGGTAAACAGTWCGACATGGTTGAGAGTATAATGGCATGAAGATACTGTATATGTATTAGCTCAGCGCTACACTTTCTCCTCTCGTCACTGAGGTCCTCCCCACATGACAGAGAAAGGAACGCAAAAATGACTCAGCCTGCAACTGAAAATATGGATGGACGACCTCAGTTTAGCTTGTTTGTCGTGCTAGCGCTGAGCTAATATATACAGTTAAAATATATGTTTATCAAATAAAATCTAATGTTACAACGAATCATGGATCCCTTTAAGTCATAGTACTCAATTAATATTTGAATTACGTTAAGATTAAAAATAAAATACAAGTACAAGACACATTTAGATTAGGTTTAAGGCCATTTCTAGATTTTCACACCTTATAAGACCACATACTCAAATTTTAAATTATGAAAAATCCCATGAGGCTTTGCTGCTTGAGCATAAGTTGAATTTTCTTCAACAAACAACAAACAAACATCGTGGGCCACCACACTGGCTACTAGCTTAATCATGAAAAATAAAACAACTTTACATAAGAAGTATTCACATTTCATGTATTATATTACTGCATTTGGCCAGCGGCCCTCAGATTGATTTTCATTTTGGTCCTCTCAGAGAAAATGTTTGGGTGCCCCTGCATTACAACATTATCAGTAACTGTTGGAGACAACCTAAGTAATCCTTATGTGTACCTCTACAACTGATTAACCTTTGGAGCCAACCTGATTCAAAATGGCTGCCACTGCTAATAAACCTTAGTAAACACAAAGTTGTCTCAGTCAGTCAGAGTCAGTGTTGAGCTACAGTTTGGTGTGGTTTCAGGAGAACGTCATCCCTAACCATTTCCAAACATTCCTTCAAGGAATTCTAGTGTTTTATTATCAAAGGCAGAGAGTGAAAGCAGCAGACCTGGACTCTGTGTTGAAGATGCAGAATATGTGCTTGCTGGACATGAAACTTTTCTCCACATCGCGGACCTTCAGGTTGTCCAGGGGCAGCATGTACTTCTTCTCCTTCTCCTGGAAATGAGGGATAAAATCAGAAGGAACGATGGTCAGAGCTACAAGAACCCTCCACCCCCGACTCCATCGGTCACGTCGAGGACGGCCGTACGTGTAGAGGCGAGGGGAGCGCTGAAATGTACATTTTAAAGAATGAACGAGACAGGGGGGGTCAGCAGAGAAAGGGTGGGTGATGCGAGGGAGGAGGAATGGGGGAGACAGGGGAGAGGGAGGTGAGGTAAGGAGGAGGAAGAATGAGAGCACATGTGGAAGTCATTACAGTGTGGGTCAAGACCAGTTGTTCTTGACGGTGAGTGTGTTTGCCAAAGACTGGCGAAAAGGCTGAGGAATCAGACGGAGAAACGGCGATTTGTAAAACCGCCGCAGGTCCGGATGAAACTCGACTCAAACCCATCGAAGACGTAAAGCTGACCCTCATCCTTCGCTTTCTACCTCATCCTCCCGCCTATTTGTCTTATCCCTGTCCCCTTGCTTCTTTTATCACCCCCTCAATATTTCTCTCAATATTTTTTTCCTTTCCATTCCAGAGGGGCCCACTTCCTGCCTGTTTTTTTTAAGGAGGGAGGGAGAGAGAGAGAGAGAGAGAGAGAGAGAGAGAGAGAGAGAGAGAGAGAGAGAGATTAAATGACAGCCTGGTGTTAAAACTCAACATCTGGTAGTGCTTAGCAGCACACAGAGAAGCAGGGAAAGGAGGGAGAAGTTAAAGAGACGGCGAGCAGCGGAGGAGGAGGAGACACCCAGAGCAGAAGAGACGGAGATGTGGATTTGCGAAAACGCTCTGCAGACGAAAGCCCACGTCTGGCCCGGCAGCCCGGAAAGTTGCGGTCGACGGTCGCAGGTAAGAATCGGAGGAGACGGAGGGAGAAGATGGAGGAGAAAGTGAGAAAACTTGACAGACAATTCGAGGTTGGGGTCACGGCGGTCCATATATGGTCACACCCGACCCCTCCCTCTTCCTCTCCCTTTCTTCACCTCCCCCCCCMCCCCCCATCTCTCTCTTTCCCTCTTTTTTGGAATATCCCCTCCCTGAACGTGCAGCGTCCCAGTCGTCTGAGCGAAAATGCCACGTCAAGGCTGGATACTCTTCACGGCCGGCTTGACCGAAAACAGGACGGTGAGGGGACCCAAACGCCCGCCAAACTAAACAAACACTAGAGCGGCTTCGAAAAGCCTCCCCCACCCAAAACAAAAAAAATGGGGGGAAGCGGCGAACAAGGATGCAACGTTTTGGTGCTTTTTTCCGAGGCAGAGGCGACAGAGCATCTGGAATGGCAGACAGCGGCGCACAAGGCCTGGCTCCAGCTCCGGCTCCGTCCACCCAGTGTTCAGACTACCTGTTCATTGTCATACTGGTGTACAGTAGTCTGCACATTGGTTAGACTGGGCACGGACCCTCTTCTGTCTGTCTGTCTCTCTCTACAGTCAGTTCACAAATATGCATTTTTATCTGCATCTCTGACTTTAAGCTGACGCTTTCTGTTTTTCGTCTGGAGTTTATCCAAAGTGCATTCTAACAACACTCACTCACTCGCTTCCCTTTCACTTCGTCTTTTAAATAAACACCATTTCTCAGCACTAACAGCAGAGCCGACCCAGGTTTTTCAACATTTAGACTCTGGGTAAAACAAACAAAAAAAAACCCTTCAATGTAAAAACGGCGAGCTGGCTTTAATTCATAGCAGGAGTTGCTGCTCGGGTTCTGATGAAGATGTGGTCTGCTGAAAGCGGGGGGAGGTGGGCAAATGTGGCTGCAGAGGCATGGAGCGCAGGCCACAGGAACGAGGGGCCAATCAATCATGTGCAGTTTGAAAATACACCAGTGAAGTTAGTTCAGTGGGTGGCCAGGACAGAGCAGGAGGACAGTGATGTACGGTACGCAAGAAGCTGCC
>NW_013952508.1:791626-795908 GCF_001266775.1 Austrofundulus limnaeus | reverse complement strand
GGGTTACTCTGATGCAACGAAAGCAGAAAAAAAGCTAAATAGCATAAAGAATGTATGCAGACACACTGCTGGGGTGTTGGAGCTGAGAGCTCACACTAAGCTGTGTTCAAAACTTTCAGCTTTTTACAGAATATCCCACAAAGAAAAAAAAAATCATCAACTCTAAAGACGAGTTTCTCTCCACTGAAATACTAGAAGCTGATATTTGAATAAAAAAAAAAAAACCTCCTGCCAAGAATGCAAGAAGTTCCAACGTGACTGCCAGCCACATTAATAAAAGGAAGGAGGGAGTCTACATGTGTGGATCTGTGGATGTGGCCTCAGAAAGTTCAAGGAGCAGAAATACACCAGGCCACTCCGGCAGAGCCTGTAATTTCCTACATTATCGCACGAAACGTCTTAGGTGGCGATCTGCGCCGGCCCCCGCGTGCCGTCTCGCGCGCACGTTTTGAGCGAGCGAGCAAGGGCGAGCGTTTGGAGCTGGAACCGGTCCAGATGTGCAAAGTCGAAGCGAATGCCTGAACTCCCAGTGGATGGAGGTGCGGAAAGAAGAAACGCAAGGATAGAAGAAAACCTCCAGGACAAAGACGAACAGAAAGAGTGAAAGCTCTGACGGTTGTGGACACGATGCACCTCAGATGCACTAAAACTGGAACCACGAACAAAAGTCTAATTTAGAACCAAAGTCTGCTTTTGTCTTTTTTTTTCTCTCCCCCTTTTATTCCAAGTTTTTCGAAGTAGGCGCCTGAGACAGAAGCAACAGGCCGGCTGAAGGAGCTGCAGTGTGTCTGCCTATCTACACTTGCTGTGCAGAATATCCTCCAACCTGTACAGCAGGCACAGACAGGCAGAGAGACGCCAGCCTGCCCACAGAGGCCAGCAGGATGCACCAAACTGTTGATACAGTCTGTAAACTGCAACATTAAAACTGTACATTTACTTTGTTGGTTATGTGATGGAGCCATGTGTAAATCAATAAAATCTTGCATTGAAACACTAAAGTGATCCAAGTCATTTACTCATCACAGGATGAATTCCACGATGAACTGGGGTTTGGTGGAAATATTATATCAAACCTGTTTTAGAAAACAGTTTTAGTTTAATTCTGACCAGATAAGCTGAGCGAACGCACCATTTGATAAATTAGTTTTGCATCATTCGAATATTTAGACAAACATATTTTAACATTCTTACAGAAATAGCTAGCTGTAGCACCAGCTGTGACTGCCCTTTGTGCTCGCAAACAACCATCAAAGTCCGTGGAAGTGATCTGTTAACGTTAAAGGAACAGAAATGTAAACTTTTATATAATAGTGTTTGCATGAAATCTTTTAGAGTTGAAATTTTTAGGAACGCAGCAATCCACTTTGAGCTTATCTTTAGCCTTTAGCTTGTTTGTTCAGTATTAAACAGAAAGTCTACGACAGGTAAGATATTAGCTGTTTTTAATCTTTCCACAGAATCCTACATTTAAATAAAAGCTTTGATCCATCATCCCTGTAGGTGTCTCACATTACACAGAGGATGCTTTTATACACAGCTTTAAGAAACTGCTGACAAGATAATTAACAAAACAATATTCTTATTTCCATATCCATTTTTTGTTTTTTTGCTCCTGATTAACTGAGGAGACGACCTGTTTACTGGAAAATACAATCACAGCCTGATTAGTTAATGTTATAGTCTAGTTCCACATTCTTAAAGCAGAATGTTGAGTTTTAAACCAATAATTGGTATTTGAGGATTTGAAACCCTAAATATGCCTAGAAAATATGACAGTACGTGTTAATACAGAATATTACACAAGGCCCAGAGATACTCGTAGTGCCTAACGTCCAAGGGCCACATTAACTGAGAAAAAACTCTTGAAAGACAAAGGTTGAAGAAAAGTCTGCGTGAACGCAGCAGAACTGCCATCTGCAAAACAAAGCAGCTGCTAAAGTTTTCAGATGTCAGTTTGTGGTTAAAAGACGTAACTTTTAAAATCTGGTTTTCTGTTTTGAATTGTTTGTCCTCAGTTTGTCTCTGCCAAACTCATATTGTACCAGTCATGGAGATGAAACTTTCAAGATGTTTAATTTGAACTTTTTTTTCAGCTGTTTTCCGACTCGTTATTAAAATGCCAGCTTTCACTGATTTATTTGATTTAATTATTATTTTTTTTTTACGTTTCAGGACATCAGGGAGCAAGTTGACACTGCCTGAGGACTGGTTCTAGATCTGAATGGAAGATTTATGCAGACCCGCTCCAAACCAGTGGTCTCCAAAAAATAAAAAAATTAAATTAATTAAAAAAAAAAGAACTCTGGCTTCAGAACTAGAATTGTTTTAAAGATGAATCTCTAATAAGACTAAAATATTCCTGCATATGAAAGAACCCTGCAGCTGTTTAGTAAACTTCATGTTAGGAGTTTAGTCCAAAGGAAAACATTCTTTCTGCCTTTCAGACAAATAAACCTCCATGACCTTAATTCATGTTGTTTTAAATATCTTTAAAAGATGTGTTTCTTTTAATTTATTTTTGTTAACACATTGATTGTTTCCTTATATTTACATGAACAATTTTCACTCTAAATTTATCCCTAAACAATAAGTTGTTTGTTTCTTCGCCTGAGTTTTGGTGTTACTCTGTGTTAGAAAACGATCAGAAGATATAAACGCTAAATGTTAAATACAAATCTGAAATTCACTGTAAAATAAATAAAAAGTTGTTGACAAAGACTTAAGAGTTTGTCTGACATTAATGAACACATTCTATCAACAAAAGCAGTAATAAATTATAAAATACAATTGAACATTTTATCTTAATTTCCAGTTATGTAAGAATCAGTGATTTCTGATCTGTTCATTATAAATAATCTGTCACAGCCTGGAAATCATTATAAAATGTATTAAACTAGCATGTTTGATTATTTTTCATTGTTTTTGGTTGCTTTAAATAATAAATTGAGCTAAATGCACGTGTAAAGCTGTACAGATTGTCTGTAAATTATAAATTTAAATTATTATCATTTTCCCTAATTTTGCAGGTAAACAGACATACAGTATAGGGCAATCTCACTTTTATTTTATTAATCTCACTGATTAAAAAAACACTACTTCAAAATTAATTAACTATAACTTTAAACTTTGCGTACATGCTTCTTGCTCCTTACTGTCTGTTGACCAACAGGAGAGGAGCTGACCTAAGAAGCTCCGCCCACTTATTTTGCATAATGAGGCAGAAATGCACAAGTTAAAGTAAAAACAGCAGACAGAGAAATGTAAAAGCAACACATGGGAATAAAAAGACTTGTGAGAAAAACAACAAAAAAATTAAATGAATGCATCTATAAGTAAAAGGAAAAACAAAAAAATGTCATTTAAAAAATTTAAATTATGTGCTATATTATAGAATTTATTGGAACTAAGCTAGGTCGACTAAAAAATGAGGCTAGGTTCTCCTTTTTTAAATTAATTGGTTATTTTAAGTGTATTCATTTATTTATTGGTCCTTTTATATATTTCTGCTTTTATTTTTAATTATGACAGTTTTAATCCCCCATATCTCTGTGCTGCAGACGCTGTTATCTCCGCCCCACATTGGGGATTTTCAGGTTGTTTTTTTTTTGGTTTTTTTTTTTGTGAAAATTACAAACTCTTGAGGGTTAAGATAAAGGTCAGAAGGGGTTGACATGTATACAAGTGCTTTCTCTCGTTGTTTTTATCTTTCAGAAAACCCACCACCGCTCTCCTCGTGGGTCAGAAGTAACCCCGGAGCCACCAGTCGATGACCCCTGCTCCAGGCTGTTCCAGTCATTTAAATAAACTCGGTGCACCTGCTTTAAACTCACCTCATCATCCTTAAACCAGGAGAGGCTCTCGGCTGTCAGCACAAACCAGTACTCCTTGGCCCCTCCCTTCATGATGCTGATGTTGTTGATGGTCAGCCAGCCTTTACGGATAACCTGAGAGGAGGTCAGAATCCAAATCATCAACGAGAAACTGATGTGTACGTCTGAAAACACTGAAGAAAAACAACATTTAAGAAAAGCAAACTGGTAAAACGCTTCATCCTCCTTCGAGCAACAAACCAGCACGGCAGGTGGTTAAACTGGGAGCGTGTGCACAGAGGGCCATGAAACGTGTGTGAAGGTCAGGTTAGGTGTGTCTGCGTGTCATTCAGGGAACTGTGTTAGCATGTTTAGTACCTGCTGTGTTTAGTGCTTCAGACACACAGTGAAGCGTGTGTGTGTGTGTGTGTGTGTGTGTGTGTGTGTGTGTGTGTGTGTGTGTGTGTGTG
>NW_013952508.1:783959-791591 GCF_001266775.1 Austrofundulus limnaeus | reverse complement strand
GTGTGTGTGTGTGTGTGTGTGTGTGTGTGGGTGTGGGTGTGTGTGTGTGTTAGATGCATTAACACAACAGGTCCAACTCAGGCAGGTCTGTGGCTTCGGTGCCAGGTGATTAAACAGTTGGATTACTGTCAGACTTGGACCGCCTAAGACTCACTAAGGAGGTTACCCAAATTATAACAAAGCTTTTCTCTTTAGCCACTAATGCACAAGCTGTGTTGTGCCTAAAAAAAGACAAGAAACAAAAACAAATGTTAATGGTTTTTTTTTCTTTTTGTCTTGAATAAACACCGATGTATGGGGCGCCAAGTGTAAAATTTAATGTTAAAAATTTCACTAACATATTTTTTATTATTTAGCCCAACTTTCCACTTTTTTATTGTTATTTAGCTCACTTCAGCAGCATTAGCAAGAGCTAGCGGTGGCTAGCAGCAGCCATTTGTTGTATCCAAAATGGCAGGACGGGTCCTCCACAGGCCGAATTTGTCGGCCGCATACGTCACAGCGCCGCGACGAAGGACGTACAAAACCGAAGACTCCTCCGATGCGGCCGACAAATACGTCCTTCCTTTGGCCCGGAATGAAGGACTGGTCTGATGGATCCTTCCCGGCCCACCATATCCCATAATGCATTGCGGCCCAACCGGAGATTTTTTTATGCTAGAAATGGCGGACGAAGCGAGAGAAAAGAATGTTTTAAATAAAAATATGGCAATATAAAAATAAAAAATTTTTAGCGGTTGTAATTCTAATACTTTTATCATTTGCATGGACATGTTTTTACATATTATTTTTGTCATTAAAAAACGTGAAATAAACATGAACCTACAGCGGGTCAATTAGTTCTTCAAATGATACCTTTAAGTTAATTTTATAGTTTTGTGATATTAATAATGCTGATGTATTGATATTTTTCTAGTTTTGATTTAAGTTTGCTTGTTTAGCATCGTCACAGTTGCTAGGTGACGTCACGTACGCCGGGGTAAGGAGGGGAGGCTAGACCGTCCAAATTCACAGACGCTTTTTTACCAGTCTTCCTGGTCTACCAAGGACCCGGCCCACCTCGACTGGGTAGTCTGGGTCCTCCGGAGGATTTGGCCTGTCGTTTTGGACACAGCCATTGTTGATGTTTGTCGCAGGATGATGACATCATCCTGGTCATCTAACTTCTGCTAACACTTCAAACACTGCTAAAGATAAAATTCTAAATTCAAAATGTGTTCATAAAAACAATAAGGGTGGTCCCTGCGGTCCAGCAGACACCAGCCAGAACTGAAAGTTTGATGTCTTGTAGCGAACATTTAGCTGCACTGGAACGCTAGTGGTTGCTGCTGTCTCAGGATGATGATGTCATAACATGTGCCAAGCAAAGGCTGATTTCCATTCCAAAATACCTGAATGTGAACTTCAGCATTTAGGTTTAACTTTTACATTTAGATTCAGGATTTAACATTTAAATATATTTTTTAACATTTATGTTTAGAATTTTGTAAAAAAAAATAGCTGTATGTAAGAACAGAGCTAAATAATGAAAAATATGTTAGTGAAATCTTTTTAACATTTCATTACACACTTGGCGCCTCATTCTGACGTGTCAAACAAAAGTAAAAATTTCATTCTACGTGTTTTTCGGGTGTAACCCCTTGTAGTCTGCGGCTCTCAGTGAATGGAGGCGGTGTTAGAGAGTAAACAGTTAGAGGAAACTCTTACAATCAGGCCTGAGGCGGGAGGAGAGGAGGCCTGCAACAGGAGGGAATGTGGGGGGGTTTAGACACCCTGCAGCATTAAAAGAAAAACAACGGCAACTTTTCTAAGCAACTTAAAAAAAAAAAAAAAAAAAAGAAAATGCTCAACATTTCTCTCATCAAATAGCATTCTCGACCTGTCGGGGCGGAAAATGAAAGGTTTTCATGGAGCAGTGCTGGAGAGCTCCACCTGGTGGGCAGAGGTGTAACTGCAGGCACACGCCATGAGCCGTACTCACCGACAGGCGCCCTGAAAGAGGGCAGCTGAGATTCTCACTAAGGGATGGGATGAAATGCAAGGTGGCACCTTAATAACACAGGAGGGGTTCAAACAAAAGGGAAATGTCTCAACAACAAAACTAGCAATGATGATGAGAAAAGTAAAATATAATATAAAAAAAAACAGTGTGACAAAAAAAAGCACTGTTCACAACCTGTGTCCAACTCAAACATTACAGCATGCATGGATAATAAAAAAAATAACATAAATAAGTTAAACAAGCAAAACTGAGGTGCGATGCAAACACTGAACTGAAATATGTTTTTATTCCAGTGCTAAGTATGTTTCTGTGTGCATATGATGAGGAAAACAAATGAAAACTCACCTGATTTCCTGCTGAACTCTGGCTCTTATTGGTCTGACTGCTCCTCTGCTGAGCGCTGCGGCGGGAAAACCACGAAACAGAAAAGACAGAGAAAACAAGATGAGAGGAGGAAACAACAAGAAAAACCAAAAGATCTCCTGAGTTTTAAACAATGAAAACATTATCATGACAAAGCAAAGCAATGAGATTAAATCTTTACTTAGCAAAGCCAATGAAGTCCTCGTGGTTGGTGTTTATGTAAGAAAGCTGGAGGTCGATCAACAGTAAGACCTGAAACAAGACAAAAACATTTTTCACAGCTTAAAATGTAACTTTATAAATTTGTTTTAGTGAGGTTCTGTGGAACAGTTCAAAACATTAATATCTTACCTGTTGTAGATAGCTCTTTGAAAAACCTCAGCTCAGAGAATCATTTTAATCTGGACATGATTCGGCCAAGTCTAAAATAAACTGCTGCACTAAAACAACTTCATTTTAATACATTTCTGAATTTTCACACTATTTTCTAAACCAGTGGTTTTCATACGTTTCAGCTTCCGGCCCACGAACAGTAACAGCTGCAGAAACTTGTGGCTCGAGATTTACTGGTTTACGTTTGCAAACTTTGCTAATAACTCGATATAATAACTATATACAGTAAGCAAACCTTTTATCACATTATTATTATTATTATTGTTTCCTTTTGTTAATAATTATGGTGAAAATGAACAATTTATTTGCATTTAAATTGATATGTGGAAACAGTTTGGGGACCCTCACTTGATGTTTCATGACCCACGGAAGGGTCCCGACCCCAACTTTGGGAACCACTGTTCTAAACCATAAACTGCAGTGAGTTTCGTATTATTTTCTTATTAAAGTTCAGCGGTTACTCTCACAAACAAACAGCAGCAACAACAGCTTAGCTGCAGAACAGGAATAATAGTTTCACCAAATTAACTGGAAATAGTGAAAATGATGTCAGCGTTTGCCATAAAATTTCCTAATAGGAGTGGATTTAATCCACTCAAACTTAGCCATTAGCTCATCAATCTGGTCAAACTTGAGGTGATTCAAAGAGCTGTCTAATACAGCTGTTTAATATTTCACATTTGCTCCACAGAACTTCAAACTTCACCTGACTCAGTTTTAAGAAAAGCCTGAATGACAACAAATGATTAATAACACAGAATCTGGTTCCAACAGTCAAGTGAACCAGTTTCTCACCTGGTCTTTGGCCCGGCTCTCTCTGTCTCGAATGTGAGAGGTCACAATCCGTTCAGTTTCTTCACGCAGCCTCGGGAAACATTCCAACTGAAAACGCATCACACCGTTCAACAGCCTGGATGTTGCTAATCCTCATCCTAATCCCCAGTGAGTGGTAGGGTTACCTTGTTGGAGCACTGGCGGACAGTGTTGATCAGCTCCTGGATGACCATGTCCACACACTTGATGCAAGGCTCCTTCAGCTTCACAACCTGCTTCTTCACTATGGCCTCAAAAGCCATATCTGGAGTGAAAAGTCCAGTTCTGGACAAAAAAAGAGCAACATTTTCTGATATCAACGCAGATGGCATGCAAACTGGCTGGACTAATAGTTCCTGGAGAAACTGGGAAAGGGCTTGCCTCTTAGTGCAGGATTTTTTTTAACATAGTCTTGTCTATCTTGGCTATCACCACATCATTTAGCTCAATATGTCTAAAAACAACTAAACTATTAGCTAATTTAGCTATATGGCGTCCATCTTGGATTTTGATATGGCTTCAGTATGTGACGCAAATTATTCTCAGCTAACACGACACCAAATGTCAAACCATTATTAGTTTTTGCAGTCTAAAATTTGCTCTGGCAGCCATCTTTGAATTTTAAAATAAGATTTAAAATTTTTCTAAGCCAGTTCTCAGCTACTACCAGATTTCAGCTTTGTATGTGGAAAAATGGCTGATTTACAGCCATTTCTAAAATTAGCACTTGTGATTAGCATTCAGACTGTGTTGAGTTAGCTCTCAGCTACCAACCTCCCAAAGTTTAGACTATTATGTCTAAAAACGTCTGATTTAGGACCAAATTTATACTGTATTTTAGCTATTGCAGCCATCTTGGATTTTTGATTTGGCTTCAGTTTGTGATGGGGATCATTCTTAGCTACAACCACATAGAGTTTCAGAACGATTTGTCTTAAAATTACAGTTATTGCAATTTCAAGTTAGCTCCGGTGGACAACTTGAATTTTAATTTAGCATTCAGAATTTGTCAAAGCTCATCTACTATACCAGCATTTAGGCTTTGCCTGCCTCCCCGTCAGGCTTTAACACTGAGCGTGTCGGCACCAACGCATTTTGTCACCTTTTGTTTTAAAATGCCGTAAGTTCTCAACCATTTGTACAATCTGAAATATTCCAGCGGTTCCTGCCAAGAATCTTGGGTTTTCGTTGATAGATGGGTTTTTACAGTAATATAGCGTGACCAGTTGCAGTGAGCCCGCGAAACAACCTCTTTGTTTACCCTCCTCCAGAGACGCACGATGCAGAGTGTAGTGGAAAGTTACGAGAGACAGCTTTTTTTTTTCAGAGCAGAGAGGAAATATTTTGATAGAATAATGTCTGGAAGATGTTCTTCAAGACTCATCAAACCACCATGAAGGTTCCAGGATGATTTTCAGACCAAAGAAGACGTTGAGGAACCAGCTTCTTCGGAATAAAGGTAACATTAGTTTGATGGAGTTTCTGAGCGCATCATTCTTGTGAATGAAGCCAGTTTTAAACTTTTATTTTTTATTTTATGAATATTTGGATAGTTGTTTGTATGTTGACTTTTATAACAGTGTAACAAGTAAGTTACTTTGTACAATATATGCGTATTTAGAGTTAGTATGTGTAAATACTGTGTGCATTTGTCTCTTCAAAACGAAATGGATTTTTTGTTGTTTTTTGGTATAAACCTACTGATGTTTGCTCAATAAACCCTGCCTTGTTTTTACTATATATACATACAGCATATATATATATATATATATACATTGTGTGTGTGTGTGTGTGTGTGTGTGTGTGTGTGTGTGTGTGTGTGTGTGTGTGTGTGTGTGTGTGTGTGTGTGTGTGTGTGTGTGTGTGTGTGACTAACTGAATATTTATTGCTACTTTCAACAATGGCAGGCAATAAAAGGAACAGATCTGATCAGGTGAAACCGGTCCTGGAAGCTCAGCACCAGGTTTTATAGCCGCCTGCGAGAGAGTTTTATATTGTGTGCTTTGACTTTGATAAAAAGGGCAGTACTCTTGTGGTAGCCATGTTGACCTGATAGTTTTTTTGTTTTGTTTTTCCTCCCTATGGAGGTATGGAGAGAAGAGAGTAGAGTTCTTTGAATAAATGGAGATGAGTTCCCGTGCTCCAAAGTTATTTAAGTCTGTAGTTCTCTCAGTGTGCAGGTTTCCATCCCTCATAGCTCGCACGTTACAGTGAGTACTGATTGAAGGAGATAAAAAAATGGTACTTTTTGTTCAAGCATCACTTTTCTGTTTCACTGTCAAGAGTTAAGTAAGGATTTGATCTTTTCTCTTTTTTTGCAGGTAAATATATGGTTAAGTAGATAGATTTTTGACAATACTTTAATTTAAATAAAAACTAGCAACACATTACGTTCTGTTTTATTTACTTTAAAGAAGTGAGGAGTAGGGAGACAAAATTATGTTTTTTTGATACTGAGACTGGACGAGTAGCTCTCGGCAAACTGCCGACTTCAAAAGTAGCTCTTGGTTCAAAAAAGGTTGGGCACCCCTGCTCTTATGTATTTGAAATGGCAAGCCCTAATGAGAAAAATTCATCTTTAAATATTTTCAGAATGTGGTTGACTTTTCTAACCAAAACTGAAAACTGCTGATGTTAAAACTCAGAGGGCAAAGACATGACAATGTCAGGTTTTTTTTTTTTGTACTTGAACATTAAATAAAAACAGTTCAGGCAGTAAAATATTTTAGATAAACACCGACCTGATACCGTGAATATTCTTAATGGCGTAACTGATCTCACGCCGCATCTCCTTCTCATCACACTCCATCTGGAAAAAAAAAAAGAGGGACTTTCATCAAATAATGAGATCGGTAATGTCTT
Source organism: Austrofundulus limnaeus (assembly GCF_001266775.1). NCBI lineage: Eukaryota > Metazoa > Chordata > Actinopteri > Cyprinodontiformes > Rivulidae > Austrofundulus > Austrofundulus limnaeus. The sequence continues at coordinate 785,157 of NW_013952508.1, read as the reverse complement.
TATTTATGCATAAATTCAATAACAAAAACTCCCAGATAACAAACAAAAACGTCAAATATAGTCTTGGATTTGGGGCGGTATTGACCAAAACTCAAATAAAACAGAAAATATAAAAGTTCTACTTTCATTTAGTGCTAAATTCATCCTTAAAAATCTTTGTTTTATTTAAAAGTAATATTAAGTAAAAGTTAAACTCTAATGAACCTGTTTAAATCAGTGAGTGATAAAGAGTCAATATGTTTAAACAGGTGTGTCTGTTTCAACATGTTCAACATAAAACACCAAAAAAGTTTTAATCCAAGAAAATATTTTTGTCAAGTTTACCAATTTTTCTTTCTTTTTTTTCAAATGCTGATGGTCATTTAGACATGGGGTAAAACGCTCAAATAAAGAAAAATACAAGTGTTTTATTAAAGACCAATTTGGGTTTAATTTGAATAAGAAAATGCTTTATTATTTTTATTATTATTACTATTTCAGACACTGCTTCCTCCTGTTTATGTCTGATGAGTCATTCACCTTGACCAGCTCGAAGGGGAAGCGCTCGTGAAAGATGCGATTGATTTTAGCTCCACCTGACAACTCCACCGTGTCCACCTGATCCCCTGAGCCCTCAATTCTCTTCTCAAAGTCCACAGAGAACTGCTGCACCATCCTGAAACACATTCACAGAAACATGACTGACGGGGGGAAACAAAGCCATCGGTTTCTGACGTCTGCCATTGCCATTAGTCGAGAGGAAAAGGGAACTTCCACAAATATGCTTCTGCTGTGGGTAAAACTGTGTACTGACTGCAACAGCTGCTTGGTTTTGCGAGACGGGTCATCAGGCCGGTATCCCCGGTATTCCTCTGCCTCCTTGTCCAGAGCCAACAGCTGGGCCTGCAGCTTGCTGCGGAAAGCTGGCAGGGTGTCTCGGATATGGTTGGTGAGTTGCTAAGGAGATGCAAAAAAACAGCAGAACGAAACAAATGAACCTCACATGGGAACATTTTTCTGTTTTTGTACTTTGGGGTAAAAAATAGTATGTTTCTTTGAAATAAAAATATATTTCCCTCTCATCTGCTAAATATGGGATTCTGTGAATATTTAAAGGGGCAATATCACATAAAATCAATTTTTTTTATTTTATATTACGTTATAATGTTATACTCTCATAAAAACATGCCCAGAGCCTTGCTTTGACTCATTCATGCAT
>NW_013952508.1:779022-783664 GCF_001266775.1 Austrofundulus limnaeus | reverse complement strand
GTTTATTTTCTATTTAAACATAAAAACAGCATTTTAATAACAGCTAAAGGTGACATAGATACTTTATTATGGTATAGTGTTTAAATATATGCCTGAGAAACACATAATATTGGCCCTTTAAGAGCTGAACTAACAAGTATCAGCATGTTTTGTGTTTTTGGTCAAACAGACAGCAGAGAAAAGGGAAACTAACCTAGGCCTCCTTCTAATTAATTATGTAAAGTGCACAGTGAGAGAATAAATCCATCGTCACCTGATTGAGCACTTGCTGCAGGCGAGGGGTGCCCATTTTTTCAGCCATGTGCCTGTAGGCTGGGTGGCTCAGAAAAAACTTCCTCTCAGCTTCCAAAGCCGCCTTGATGTCTTTCTTTCCATCGATGTCCTTCTGACTACGATTCACCACGCCGATGTATCCTGGGAAGAAACCAAGCGAAGGGAAATTGTTGCCACAACTACAGGTGAGAAAACAAAACCGTGCAGGTGTTTTTCATAGAAACAAAAAGACAAACCTCTTCGAAGTGGCAGCAGCTTGTTCTCCAGAACATCCCGAGCATCTGTCCCCTCATCCATCAGATCCAGTTTGGTGATCACTCCAATCGTCCTGAGACCTTAGTGAGGCAAATAATCATATATGGGACCCATCATATCGAAATGAAGATTAAGTCAAATTTGCTCAAAATGACCTTATTACATTTTCAGATTCCTGGCTTTAAAAGTTTCATTTTCATACCTGGATCATTCTGATATCATAAGTGGATCCAGAGATATGCCTTAATTTGTCTTGTTGGTTACAATAATACATAAATACTTGGTCTGAATCCTAATTTTATGTATTTTTAATGAGGAATTTTGGATGTCCTTATAAAGAGGAAACCTCAAATTAAATTTGAATATTGAGATTTCCCAGCTGTAATAAAACAAAACATTTGTAACTCACAGGGAAAATCTCAAAACTTTAAGGCGTTTTTGCTCAAAATCAGTGTTTTTGTTGCTACTGCTCAAAAAAATGCTTCAAAAATTTGTTTTATGATTATATTTCAGACAGTTGATTAAAATGATACATTGAAAAACATTTATTCATTATGTTTCGACAAAATTCACTTTTTCAAATGTTTTAATCAAAACACTACATTTGCCTATTTCTCCATAAACCACTTTTAGACTTAATCCTCATTTCGATGTGACGGGTCACATATAGAATATCTCCTAATCCTAAATCTTAAATCTAAATATATATCTTAATTATTTTTTGTATCAAATGTGATAAAAAACTAATTGACCAATGTAACAGAAACAGCTGCATTTGGGGTGCCAAATTTAAAAATAAACAGAAAATAAATTAATGAACTTTCTTCAAATTTAGTGCCTGTCCTATGCAGACTGCAGTGTGTGCTAACCATGGTGGTCCAAAAATACCCCTGGCAGTAGCTATAACTTTTTTTCTTTCTTTTAGTTCTTCTCACACAAAATGTGGCGCAGATCGGATCGTGCATGTGTGATTTAGAGCCAACCGTGTGCAAATGTGTGAGGCATCAGCACTCACCACTCTGCCACACCCACACCATCCCACCACCAGTCAGTGGTGAGAGAAGCATGCAGCATGTGGAGTCTGCATGTTCAAAGCTGTGAGGGGAGTTGGTTCAGATACATGTGCAAGAAGTATCTTGGAGTTTTTTTTAATTTTTGGATTCAAACCTCAGTTACAAGAAACATTTTTAAAAAATGACACGAACAGTCAGATATAACCTGGTCAATTTTATTTTATGTTTATTTGCACACTGTCCTGATAAAATAAAATAAAATTAAATATAATTAAATTAAATTAAAAAAAAGAAAGAAAAGAGACAAATTGGAAGCTTTGATTCAAAATGGCCGACTTCCTGCGGGAATTAAGCCATGACCATGACGAGGTCCTGAGACATTACATATGTGTACCAAATTTCATGGTTCCAGGTCCAAGCATAGCTTGGGGCTGAGTATTTAAAGAAGTATGGCGGGGAGGGGGTGCTGTGGAGGGATTAGGCCACGCCCCCAAAAAGGTCTTTGTGCTTGAAAGCAAATGAGATCAACTTATTATCTGTGTTCTGACACCATTTGTGGCTGATTAGGTCAAGAGGGTCAGAGATGGAGCTTTCCAAGCCAAAAAATGGTCACTTCCTGTTGTTAGGGGGCAGGGCTTTGATGATGTCATATGACCACATAAGTTGGGCATGAATGACTCACCAAGTTTGGTGTATTTTAGCCTTTCTATGTGACAGTTACAGCTTTGTGAAATTGTAACAGACGGATGAATGGACTGACGAAGAGCATTTTTAAGTCCCCTTTTCGATGGCGAGAGATGATGATTGAGAAATAATGAATTTAAGGCAGTAGCTGCACTGGAGCCTTCAAAAAGCTTTTCAGAAATTATTTTATTTTTTATTTTTATTATAATAAATCATCCTTATAAAGTTATTCATGACTTTTAAGGAAGTATTTTCCATGCCTGTGTCTGCGGAGGCAAACCTGTCACTCTGTGCCGGCCTTGGTCTGAATACATGTCGCTCTGTGAGCCACGCAGATTTAAAGCTGGCTCAGATTTCACATCCAGACTACAGCGTTCCATGTGAACCCCTCTGCATCAGCTGCAGAGAGCAGCAGCCACTACTGCAGGAGACAGGAACTCATGCTGGAGCTCAGTGTTCCCACATCTGTTACTGTGGGACAAACTCTTTCTGTTGGATGTTCGACCAACGTTTGTGTGATCAAACTGCAGAAAGGGGGGGTCTGTGCTCACATGATACTGCAGCTGCTAACCGGTGCTGAGAGGTGATTCAGTGACATCATAACCATCCGCCTTTCATAGCACTCAAGGACACCGTGCAATCAAATACAACATAAAAGCAATAAAAATATCATCGAAATAAATTTAAACTGGAGAAATGGAGGTTAAACTGAATATGCCTGTTTAAACAGAAGAGTTTTAAAAATGTAGACGGTTGGAAAGTTTTTAATATCTGGGGGGCTGTACCACGCGTGTGTGTGTTGGGGGTGTGTGAATGAAGCTCTTCAGCACTTAGTGGTAAAACGAGCTGGTGGTTGGGTGAGTTGGGTGGAGGAGGAGGACCTGAGAGTTTATTGAGGGTTTTAAATGTGAGGAGCAGAATTTTGTAGGAGATGCCACATTTGACGGGGAGCCTGTGAGGATGCTGCAGGACAGGTGTCATATGACTGGTGGAAGGGGTTCTGTGAATGATCCCAGCAGCTCCGTTTTGGACCAGTCGGAGTTTATGAACGGATTTTGCTGGTAAACCAAACAAAAGGGAGTTGCAATGTGATCAAAGAGTGAACCAGAATAGAATGTATAGAATAATGAATGGAAATGCAAGTTAATGTGTAGAAAAAAAGTTTATTTTATTTTAATGTCCTCGCAGACTGATAGATCCTGGCGAGTGGACAAGATGCAGTGGTGGAGCCAAGGGGTGCTCAGTGGTGGTCTTGCCCACCACAAATTAATCTTCAGCCACCCCATTGGCCACCCTGAGCATTTGAGAAAATTATACTTTTAAACAATATTCTAACAACAAAGCATAGTTTCCTCAAAGCTTGAAGGTATCCGCTTTGCATCTGTGGGGGTGACCATCTTGGATTTTGATGTGGCAACCCAATTTTTGATAGGGACCTGTTTTTTACCTAGTTGTAGTCACTCACCAGAACAGAAGTCAGTATCTCCCTTATTTTTTAACTTACGCGGCTCATAAGACCGACGGATAGAGTATATTTTCAATTCCACATTTTCGCTTTGTGATGTGGGAAAAGAGTATGAGAGCTGGAGGAACTCATTCACAAAAACGTTTGAACACATCAAAAAGTTGGTAGAACTGTAATGTCATCCTCATAACAGCTTAATATCCCAAGTAATGAAATTAAAATAAAAACATTCTAGATATATTAAACTGCGATTTTTACAGAAATTATTTCAAGATATCAAAAAAGTTAATCATCTGATGACGTCTAAACATCATCTGACATATTTAAAAGTTTAAATGGTCAAAAGGGGCAGGGTTTTCTCTTTTGTTCCAATAAAATCACTTTGTGGTGTTTGTGAAAGTTTTTGACATTCTTACACAAATTAGCAAAGCTAAACAAAGTGTCTACAAAACACCTTAGTAAATTATTCCTAACTGACTGACTGTGGAAAGATCAGTAATCCAAATATTGTGACAATAAAATGTTTACCAAATAGTAACTGTTGTGTTTTATTGCTTATTTTTATTTACCAATTAAATCCATCAGAAATGTGACAAAGTGCTGTGTTTCTGTTCTCCAGTTACTGCTTCTATTCCTGGAGGTGGTGTTGAACTGGGTTTGTGAAGGACAAGGATTTTCTCCTGAGCCTGAATAGTTTCTGTGGCCCGATGCTGCTTCGTCACTCAGTGTGTCATAAAGCCTGAGGGTCTGAAGGTCGTTGTGTCTCCAACTGGTTTAGCTTTATACAAGGAAATGAGCTCATTTATACAATAACCTTCAATGATAACAGTGTTTTTACATTAAACATTTTATCATAGATCCATCCATCCATCCATCCATCCATCCATCCATCCATCCATCAACCATCCATCCATCCATCCATCCATCCATCATCCATACATACAGTATATCC
>NW_013952508.1:772963-778869 GCF_001266775.1 Austrofundulus limnaeus | reverse complement strand
CATCCATCCATCCATCAACCATCCATCTATCATCCATCCACCTACCCACCCATCCATCCATCCATCCATCCATCCATGTATCCATCCACATATCCATCCATACAATATATCCATCCGTCCATTCATCCATCCTTCCATGTATCCATCCATCCATCCATCCATCCATATATACATCCATCCATCCATCCATCCATAGATCCATCCATCCATCCATCAACCATCCATCCATATATCCTTACATACATACAGTACATACAGTATATACATCCATTCATCTATCCATACATTCATTCATCCATCCATTCATCCATCCATCCATCCATCCATCCATCCTTCCATCCATCAACCATCCATCTATCATCCTACCATCCATCCACCCATCATTCATCCATCCACCCACCCATCCACCCATCCATCCATCCATCCATCCATCCATCCATCCATCCATCCATCCATCCATGTATCCATCCATCCATCCATCCATCCATAGATCCATCCATCAACCATCCATCCATCCATCCATCTTTCTAAACCCTTTTCTCCCTGCTCAGGGCACAAGCTGCCCTGTAAGACAACAGTCAATCAGCAGAGACACCAGTTTACCACAAGGCCAACAAATGGATAGGACAGCTGGACAGTCCCCTCACACACAAATATCTAGAGCAGCAGTGTCCAGTCCTGGTCCACAAGAGTCCTTATCCTACATGTTTTAGAGGTTTCTCTGAACAAAAACACCTGATTTGAATGAATGGGTGATTACCAAGCTTTTGTAGAATGTGAAGAGATAATTTAATTCACGATTCAGGTTTATTGTAGCAGAGAAACTAGTAAAACATCCAGGATAAAGTTCCTCCAGGACCAGGATTGAACACCACTGACCTAGAGTCACTTTGGAACCTCTACGCATACAAAACCAGAGTTTTCAAAGAAAACCCTAACAGAAATCAAAAACCACCTTGCTGTGTGGCAGAACGTATCACCCTTCAATTTGTTTCCACATCAGAGAAGTCAAAACACACAGTTGAACACAAAGCAACACCCCATTAGGACATATTTAAGTTTTTGTTGTGGTTTTGCAGCTTTCATTTCCTTCCATTTCTATGCCCTCTGCCTTCTAAAAGCCTCATTTACTCCCATCATCCCCTCGTCTTACCTTGGGGGTCAACGTCCTTCGCCAGCTTCAGGGCATCAGAGTTGGCCAAGTCAGTGTTTGCTGGGGTGACAGCCAGGATCAAGCAGCTTTCTCTGCTGATGAACTGCATGATCATGTCTCTGATCTGTTGCTCGATGTCTGCAGGCTGGTCTCCAACTGGAACCTTGGTGATCCCAGGCAGGTCAATCAGAGTCAGATTCAGAACTGAACTCAAGAAAAGAGACAAACAAGTGATTTTTCTCTTAGCTGTAGTCCAGGTAGAGTTTACATTTTTTACCCTCATATAGGAGAGGTAGTTCTCTGGATTTTATTTATTTTTTAATTGTACCACATGTTTCAAAGAAAAATAAACACCATTGAGTTAGAACACAATACAGAAGCTTGTTGTGAAATAAATCTAGAAACACTGAAGCTGACAGAAAAACTCAATCTCATTATTCTTCTGTCTCAGTTATACTTTGCTTGTAGACATTAACTTCAAATATTATACAGTTTTTGCCAAATAACTGTGTAATATGTAGGGATGTGAAGATGTTGTTAATTTAAAAGTTAATAATAGAAAATAATACATGCATTCCACTATAAATGATGAAGTACAGAGGAAGGCCATTAAACGAAAATATATAATAATAATTTATTTCTGACTGATTTGATGAGCTAAGAGCTAATCTACAAATTGAAGTGGATTCAATAGATCTGTTTATGTGTGACCCATCACATCAAACAGACGATTAAAGTCAAATTTGGTCAAAACGCTCACAGCGCATTTTCAGATTCCTGCTTTATAAGCTACATTTTGAAACCTGGATCATCCTGATATCATGAGCGGTTCCAGGAATATGACTTGATTTGTCTTCCCAATTATGATAATTCAGTAATGTTTGGTCTGAATCCTATTTTAAGTCATTCTAATGAGGAATTTATGACATTATTTTAAAGAGAAAACCTTGAACAAAAAGATAAAATGGCTTAGGTTGCAGGAAAAAAAATCAAAAACATTAATAGTTTTTACTTGAAATCGTGTTTTTTGGAGCTACTGCTCAAAAAAATGCTACAAAAATATTTAAAATTAAATTTCAGCTATTTAATTTAAACAATAATAGATAACATATTGCAAACGTTTTAATCAAAAACACTATAGCTGACACTACAGACCACCTTGTGATTTAATGTGATGACTCACGCAGTTTTCAACAGTTATTCTAATCAGGTGCGGTCAGTCCATAAAAGGAAATGGAGTGCTGCGCCACCTAATTCACCCCACAAAGTAGTTCCCCCTAATTAATATTGCAAATTACTTCTTAACTTAGCGTGTTTATAAATTTCTTGCTCTACTATTTTGAATGGAATTAATTTTTAAATTCAGATGTTTACATCTTTGGGGTGAAACTGGTCGCTGTCATGTGGATTTTATGTCATCATATTTATCCTATCTCTCCCTGCCAGCCATGATCGGAACAGGCAGCTCTGATTTGAGTCTCATTGAGGAGAAAAATGTTCTGCCCTGTCAACACATGTTGATTTCAGGTCATCCATACAATCAGTGACTTCTCCATGTGTGGCTGCAGCAGGTCAGAGGTTAACTCTGTGGACCAGCGATCATGTGTCTGTGGGATCAAACCCTGCTTGGACTTTAAAAGTGGAGAAGATTAGATGTAAATTATCTTATTTTTACTTTTAAATTGGTTTGAATTACTTCAGAAAATGTCTTTATCCATTTAACTTAAAAAATAGAATTACTTTACATTTGAATTAAATGTTCAAAAATGTTTAAAAATAAGGAGACAATTTATAAGGGTTTAAAAATGCTAATTCAGAACTACTACAACTTTTGTAACTCAGTAAGTCAAACTGGAATAATATGAATAATGAACATAAAACTGTTCAAATTCTCTTAGAAACATATGATTATTGCTGTACATGATATACAATAGCATTATTCAATTCTTATTGATGCTGGTTTTGTTTTTTGGTCAAATTTAAAGAAATAATGATTGTTCATCTACTGTAATCAAAATCAAATAGATACTATATGGATGGGTTTATTATTAAATAAGGGTTTTGTTGTTATATGTATGGTAATATTAATAATTAATTCAGGAGATGTGCAGCATATGAAAAAAGACCTGAACAGAAACAAAAACCCAGATCATAATAGAAAAAATATCCAGGCAGGAGAACAACAATAAACTATGAATATAGACAAGGAAAGAACTAATTTGGCAGAAAATATGAAGCATGATTTACCCACAAGCACAGGAGGTAGAGTACCAATAAATGTTGTCAGGTAAGAATAAAACTACTTTAATATATTTTTCTCAAGTAAAAGTAAGAAGTATTTCCACAAGAAATTACAAAAGTAAGAGTAAAAAAGGTACCTAAGTCTGTATCAGGTACAGATTTGATTAAAACATGTTTGTTCATCATTTAGTGAAGTATAGCCTGTAGAGCAGTGGAGCCCAAAGTGAGGCCACCAGGCCAAATTTGATCCACTAAGCTATTTGATTTGGCCCACCATCAGTTGACATAGTTACTAGGTTGTAACCTGTCATCTTATGTAGAAACACAGTATTTCCACTCAGTCATTTCATCCATTGGCCCAATAAGGTGCTGTAGAGCAGATAGTTTTCACTCATGGTGCTGACTTTATCCATGAAACATGAGATACAAGTAACAACAACAGATATTTAGATTCGATTTAACCACGCATGTAGATTTGCACACTTCATAAGGCCACAAGACCATATTTGATCAATTTATGAAATGAGACTTTGCTACTTGAGCAGACTTTCTCCAAGTGCACAGACTAAAACAGAAGCAGGCCGCTGCACTGGCTGCTAGCTTAATCGCTAAAAATAAATGACTTTACTTAAAAAGTATTTGTATTTCCTGTATTATATTACTGCATTTGGCCCACAGCTCAGGATAGATTTTCATTTTGGTCCTCTTGGGGAAAATGTTTGGGCACCCCTGCTATAGAGTATCCAGACATTTTACTCAATGAAGTGCAGTGATACTTCATAGTAATGTGTGATGCAGTAAAACTACTACTAAAAGTGCTATTTTCCCAACAACTTACTCAAGTAAATGTAACTGAGTAAAATGTTTTAGGTACTATGAGCTCCAAGACATTTGGACAACAAAAACAGTGATGAATCTGACTCATGGATTTGATTTAGAGCTGGTTTTGTTCTTTGTCATTTCTGTGCAACAAAACTCCAGATCTATAGATCCATATAAAACACGATGAACTGTATGTTTCTGTCCCATATTTATATGACATTAAGGGGAGTGCCAGCACTTTTTTCCCCACTTAAAGCACAGATAACGTACATTTTATTCAAGAATTTAAAATACTCCCATTTCTGGTGGTGGTGGGAGACGTCTGTTTTTCTGATTTAATAGTTAGAGTTCACACAAAACACAACCTCAGTCTGAGAAACATAAACATAAACTAATAAAATAAATATTCATCAACAGATAGCCTATTTGCACATGTAATGTTCATGTAGTTATTGATACAGAAAATGAACGTGCTCCCCACTAATATTTATTAGAGCTCTACTGATTCTAATAATGTGGATAACAACATGAAGAACTTCCTGCCAGATGAGGCCCAGGCTCCTTTCTGCTTCTGTTTTCAATCCCATCTTATTTCATTTCCAGACACAAACCAAAAGCTCTGTAGCTGCTGGATTGGATTCATTCACTGACTACATGATCATCTTTGTTTCCTGCATCCCAGTTCTAAAAATATGGCGTCTGACTCAGAGCCCGGCCCTCAGATTTCAGAGCGTTCCTGCAGACCGTCGCTCAGCCGAGCAGAGAGCCAAGGAAACGGAGGCGTACCGTGAGGGGAGTAAACCCGCAGGTTGATGGGGACGGGAGAGATGCCTTTGTTGGCCCCCGTGACCCGATCCGTCTCCGACTCGATCTCCTGACGAACCTCGTCGAAGTCTGTGAACTTTTTCCCCTTGCAGTGGAGAAACTCAGCCCATTCTGAAAGGAAGAGGAAGATTAGTGGAAGCTGCAACAGGTGGGACAGAATGCTGGCAGAGGGGGTAATAAAACAGGCTGATTAAAAAGGAAGAACTGGTCATTTTGTGTGTGAGCGTACAAATGTGCTGGATGGCGTGGGCGTGGGTGTGAACGCGTGAGTACCCACCAGCATTTGCGCTGATCAGCTGCAGGACCAGGGGCCTGCGGGTGACAATTCCAGATCCACGGGGCAGAAAGTCCCTGTGAAAATCAAACATAACCGTGTCAGAGTGCTCGCATTTAAAGATGATGACTTCAACAGTTTCTGCAGGGGTGAATGCCTGAAACAGGAAACCTTAAAGGGGCAAAATCATGTAAAATCAACTTTTTTGAGTTTTATATCATGTTATAATGTTATACTCTCATAAAAAACATGCCCAAAGCCTTGCTCTGACTCATTCATGCATGTTTGAGAAATCCTGCAGCATTTAGGAAGCCATGCTGAGGAGCAAAAAGACAGGTGGGGACCAGAAACACCTTTTGGGACCAGAAACACCTTTTGGGACGTGTCTTTAAGCCGAACTTCCTCATCACGGAGCAAACGACTCCTGCAGGCTCTCGGCAGTAAGAGAGCAAAGTGAAAGTGAAACTTCAACTGTCTGCTGCTCTTAACACTACTGCTAACTCATTGAAGCTCTTTTCAGATTCAAAATACATTTGAAGAAATGTATTTTCAGATGTCAAGTAAACTGCATCATAGCGCACAGGCGACCCC
>NW_013952508.1:771704-772933 GCF_001266775.1 Austrofundulus limnaeus | reverse complement strand
CACTCACACTGAAATGGGACGGGACAGAAGCAGAAGGAGGTTCTTAAAGAGACAGAGAGGCCAATTTCAAAGTGTTTAGAAGAGGAAGTGATGAGAAGATAAGTTTATTTTCTATTTAAACATAAAACAGCATTTTAATAACAGCTAAATGTGACATACTGTAGATACTTTATTATGGTATAGTATTTAAATATATGCCTGAGAAACACATTATTGGCCCTTTAATGACAAACATCAACCCACAGAGAGCTGAGCGGAGAGAGGCTGAAAACTACGTCCTCTACTCGTCCCTTCCCTTCACTGTGCAGAGCCAGTGATGGACAGATGGAGCATTACTCAGCATCACGCCTCTCACTGAGAGCTGGAACAGTCAGTGCATCTATCTCTGCACATAATGGAAGATGTGGGTAAAAAGCTGAAAAGCATCAATGAAAAGCTCTGTGGAGGTTCGAACTCTGTAGTGACAGGAGATCCAAATCAAAATGAACTTTTATTTGTTTTTGATCTTTTCTGCAGGTTTGAAATATTTACCACATGTTGATGTGACAATTAAATAAATAAAGGTTTTCCATCTGCAAAGTAGCTTAAAATGAAAACACATTATTTGTGACTTTATTGCAGGGGTCAACAAGCAGGGGCTCTGAGGCCCCTCGAATTTACAAACAGCAGGATCCTGTTCATGTTAGGATTCAAACAGACAATTAAACTGAATCAGTTTGTAGTTTACCTGCAGTTTTTGTTTTATATGTGCAGGACGTTTTTGACATGAAGCATATGTTTGTGCAAAGTGGGATTTCTCCAAATCAACTAAAAAAAACTGTTTTTTTATTTAATTGAAATTATAAACAGAAATCCGAGTTATTCTTATTTATTTCCTGACATTAGGCTGCATTGGTGCTTTATTTGATTTGTTTTTAGTTTTTTAGTCTTTCTGCAACAAACAGGACAAACTCAAACGGGTCTGAATAATTCTAAATATTTTTTTCTTTTTTTTAATTTACTACTGTTTAACCAGGTAAATCCCACTGAGATCACAGATCTCTTTTTAAAAGGCAGCCCGGGCCTGAAGGCAACCTACCATACATGTTTTGGGTGATTATTTGGGGTCATTATTATTTTTGTATGTATTTGTACATGTATTTTTATATAAATATCTTGAAAAGCTTTCCTTTTTTAAGATATCTGTTTTTAATAACAATAATAATAACCTATATATCTGTATAGAATGG
>NW_013952508.1:765824-771584 GCF_001266775.1 Austrofundulus limnaeus | reverse complement strand
ATATACTTCTAATCACTATTTCAATCTTTCTATCTTTCTAATTACTTCTCTCTCTGTTTTTCTCTCTGTCTCTATTTTCTCTTCACTTTATTTATTTCTTCATCATCAGTGACTTTTTTTAAGTGAAGAGAACTAAATAAACTAATATTTGGTTTCGTTTTCTACTGAAGTGACACAAAAAAAGAAGTTTTCATTCCTTAAAAAAACATTTTTGTGTGCTGGCTGTTTTTAGCTGAAACTGAGAAGTCAAAGCAAAAATAAGTCGCACACTTTAACAGCCATCAGATTACAAACTTATACAAAAAAACAGAAGCAACCTGCATTAAACTAAACTTAGCAGGAAAGACAGTAGATTATTTCTTTATTGTAAATATGCTTCTTGGTAATAAATCTTTTGACTGGCAGCAGCTGGAGGTAGCAGAAGTTCACAACAAAAGTCAACAACAACAGCAGAATAAGCTGTTCGGCAGAGAAGATTTAGCAAAGTTTTCATGTGCACAATACTCAGTTCTATGCTCATCCCATATATGCATGTTCCTTACAAATGTGGCACTATTTAAAAGGGAAATTAACAGACTTTCCAACAATATAAGCATTGTTACAAATAAATAATCTAATCACAAATTTACTGACTTTTTGTGCCGAGTACAAAGTTTATCTTTGCTGTGTGTGAAAACCCAGAACAGTGTGAGTGAGGATGATGATGTTTGAGAACAGAGAAGAGCTGCTGATTCTTACCTGCAGTTTTTCTGTCACAATAACTAAAACACAACCTTTTTACCAAATGAACAGTAATTTTGGAGTTAAACTGACATAAACTCTGGGATTAAAACAATAATCCACTGAAAGGTCATTTCTTGAAGGAGTGCCTATCACCCGCTGCCTTATACATTCCACAGATTTAGACTAAGATCATCTTAATAGGAGAAAGCACAACTGAATCATTTTAGGTAAAGGTTTATGAGACGTTACAATTACAGTATGTGCTGTGAACGAGTCGCAGATAAAACCAGATATAATGGATTTAATTTAGAAAATTCTGTCACCTGTTTCCACTCAACTGATTGGAGAAAAGGTAACACATTACTGACTTTAAGTTAATGTAAAGTGAACGTAAAGTACATTTACTCTATTAGGTTGAGTGGAGCAGATGACAGAATTTTTATTTAATTAAATCCACTACATCTGTTTTACCAAGTCATATGTTTTTTAGCTCAATATCTGTAAAAATCAATGAGTTAAAGCAATTTTTATTTAACTGGGTTGGCTCTAAGCTGAATCAGCTGCAGATGTGCATCCAATGAGTCATTTCAGAAACTTTATTCAAGTGGTTTATGAGATATTTGCTAACAGACAGACTGAGGTGTGCACTGAAAGTGGCCTATAATTAGAATACCTGGAATTAATTTTTACTGTTCATTATTTGTGTACACTTTGCAATTTTTTAGGGCTGTGAAATTAATCGAGTTAACTCTAATTTTAGTGCTGCATGGACATGATTAAAGATTTTAATTGCGAATAAAATTTACAATCACTTTACTATGGCCGAATATGTAGGTTTTTATATTGCAATGCACTCAGTGCATGCCAGGTCATGTTTGTAAATGACAAGTGGTTCTCAGTTTACAAACAAACAAAGGTTAAACAAATGAAAATTTAAAAAATAACTCCATGTGTAACACATTATGTACAGTTTTTGTTTGTCTTTTTGTCTTCTTTTGGCTTATTTTATTTTATATATTTATGTTTTGCTGACAACTGTGACCTTATCTATCTTTCATCAGTGTGCCTTGCCAATGCAATGCACACTATTGTGATTCAATTCCCATCCAAGTCATCTCAACTTTGCCATGCTTCTCCTCCTGCATACTTTGTCCTAGAGCTGCCATTGTAATTTATATCTGTAAAGCACCTGTGCCAAATGATGGCCATGCCTTTTGGTGCCTGTAAAACTTATAGTTTTTGAAATAGTAATGTTTAAAAAATTATAATGGCAGTCAATGGAGCCTTGTATTGGTCCAATACTGCCCCCTGCTGCATCTACACAATATGGTACTGCACCATAGTTTCATAATATTTCAACTCAGTAGTTCAGTGATTACAATATTAATATGATTGTCTTTTAATGTTTTACTGTAATACTGTCTTTATGTTGTCATATTGTTGTAATATATTGCACTTAAATGTCAATAATTGCATTGGCAAGGTAAACTTTTTCTGTATACATACAATCCAATCCCTGGGATTGTCCTCTGCCTCATCTCCTATAGTCTCATGATGAGCACTGTGGGCTTTCATGCGGGAGATCAGGGTTCAAATCCAGCTACTGCAACTTTAACAAAAATCTCTTCAAACTTCATRTTGTCACACAATTACCTTAATTACAAACACCTGCTGACGTGACAGACACAAGCTGGCATAGAAAACACATTTGAACTTGGTCAAAGTTCATTCTGAAAGTCCACTGCTCCTGCATACGTTCTGCTACAGCTGCCATTGTAATTTCTATCTGTAAAGGTCCTGTGCCAAATGATTGCCATGCCTTTTGGTACCTGTACAACTTGTAGTTTTTCAAATATTAATGTTTAAACTTTATTCAAAATTCATATAATGAGAGTCAATGGGGCCTTGTAATGATCCAATACTGCCCCATGCTGAACTCAACTTGGTACTGCTCCATACTTTAATAATATTTAATCTCAATAGTTCAGTGTTTACAATACTAATATGATTGTATTTTGATGTTTTACTATAACATTGTCTTAATACTGCTCTATTGTTGTAATATTTTGCGGTTTAGTGTCAATAATTGTATTGGCAATGTGGCCTTTTTCTGCACACATACAAACCAACCCCTGGCACCATACTCTGCCACAGCTCCATTGGTCTAATGGTCTATGTCATGGACTATCATGTGGGAGATCAGGCTTCAAAACCCAGCTAAAGCAAATTTAACAACAAATCTCTTCAAACTTCATTTTGTCACACAATTACCTTAATTACAAACACCTGCTGACATGACAGGCACAAGCTGGTATAGAAAACACATTTGAACTTGGTCAAATCATTCTGCAAGTCCAATGCTGCAGGCAATGACATGCTACGTGGCAATGCACACTTGTTTTTACATCGTAAAAACCCATGTCTGGTTCCTCATGTAGTTCTCATTTGGAATGAGTACCTTGAATTTTTGATGTAACCTGATTATTCTGCACAAAATTTAACTGACTCAAATATATTTGAGGCATTTTTAGGTCCTGATTTTTGTTGTTTTGTGCAATCGAGGTGATATTTTCATGATTTATTATTGTTTTATGTATTTCTTAAGCACCAAATTTATTTCAAAATAAAGAYATTAATTAATAACTCAAGTAATTTATTTTACCAATACGCAATAAAGTTTTATATTAAGTTTAAAATTAATCATGATTAATCGTGATTAATTCACAGCTACCTTGGAATTAATAGATTAAAATTTTTTATCATTTGACAGCCCTAATTTTTTTACTACAAAAGTGTTAAAAGCTGCTGGATTGTATTTATAACACCCTGCAGGTTGAAGCTGGGTTTCAGCAAATATTGGGTGAAACGTTTGACCCTGAGGTTGGAGCTGAGCCACGTCCTATGGGATAAATCAGCAGGAATTGAATTTGAATTGCTCAGATTGACTCTGAATGTGCATAATTTGAAATTGAATGCATTGGTTTGAAAATGAATTTTACTAAATTGAAACTGAATTTAATGGTTTGAAACTGAATTTAATGTTGTGTATCTGAAATAATTTGCTCTGAAACTGTATTTTGGTTTATTAAAAATTCAGTTTAACTACTTTCACTTTCAGTTCTAAAATTCAGATTTTTGTGTCTCACATCCTGGTCCTTGAGAAAGCCAGCCAGAGTAATCAAACACAGATCCACAGATTTACGTTTCGCTTTGAAGTTTCCCTTCTATAATGTAACAGAGCTGATGCAATCCGCCGTAAAAGTGACAAAAACAAACAGTTATTTTATTGCAGTGATTAAGCTGACCAAATCAGACCTGACTGAAGCTCTACTTTAATGAGTGAAGGTAGGGGAGACCGAGGACAGTTGCAACACTTTTTGCATTTGACTCTGTTACTCAGAGATGGTTTGAATCAGACAAACCAAATTTTATTACAATAAACTTACATCTGTCTGTTAATAGTCAAAACAATTTTAAGACAATTAAAGCATGTACGTTCTTCACAATTTGCATTTGAAAATGAAAAGTCAGATGTTGCAACTGACCCTGGGGCCGGGGACAGTTGCAACATTGTTTTGGGTGGTTACAACATATTATTAATACAATATATTTCACTGTAAAAAAGTTTTATTTTTATATTTATATTATTGCAAAATTAATAAAAACTGTAAGTTATAATGATATTACAGTGTTATTTATTTATTCTTTTTGATCAAATGCCGAATATAGATCTGACTTGATGAGTACCTTACATAAAGATGTCAAAGACTAATCGATATAAAATACAGTTGGCTTTTTGAGACAAGAATAATAGAACAATTTGTGAGGCAATTAACTTTTGTTTTGCCTGTTGTCACTGTACGACTAAATTATGCAAAATTTACATTGAAAGAAACTGGGATTTTAAAACCATTGCTGAAATAGACAACTGCAGAAAATACATCTTAAACACTTTTATGTTTTAAACTATAAAATTGCCATGAAAAATGACATGTTGCAACCGTCCCTTGTTGCTACTGCCCCCGGTCTCCCCTAAGTGGGTAAAGAAATGTTTAACCTGGTTAGTTTGAACAGTTTTAGTTTAAAAAGAGAAGTTGTGATAGTTTAATGCAGGTTTAAAGGTTATCTCGCTCATTTGCCAAAACGTGACCCATTTTAGCTGAATTCACTCCGGTGCCCCTTCGAGAAGGGGTTATCTGCGGAATCAAAGTGGGCGTGTCACAAGAGTGGGCGTGTCACAAGAGTGGGCGTGTTTAAAGCATAAACACTGTGGGCTTCGAGGCCTACATGACGGTTTCCTTAGAGCCTGCTTGACCTCTTTACAGCCTGACCCTGACCCCAACACTAAGGTTAACCAGGAGAAATGTGGCCCAGGGTTTTCCAGAAAAAGTGGTGCCGTACAGTAACGCCCCTTTTGTTCTTGTCCAATCTGGTGGTGCCGTACGGTAACACCCCTTTTTTGCTTGTCCAAACAGGTGTGTCCCTTTAACAAAGTCCGTCAAATCAGGTGTGTCGCTTTAGAATTGCCTTTCATTGTTACACGCCCACTCGTCCGCAGAGACCCCTTACTTGGTCCCTTCACTTTTGCTGACTGAACCAAAACCCCGCCCACAGGTGCTGCTGGAACCCAGATCCAGTTTTGGTCTGAGCTCAGAGCCGGACCTGAGGAAGATGCTTTGAACTTTGTGGCCAGATTGACTCTGTAGGCCTCTTATGTCATCCTCAAGGTTAAAGGGATTATCCTACAGGTGGTCACTTAGTTGTTTGTTTGTTTGTTTGTTTGTTTGTTTGTTTGTTTGTTTGTTTGTTTGTTTACCTGCCCACAAAGTTCTCCAGCACGGAGCTCTTCCCCGCGCTCTGACCTCCGACCACCGCGATCTGCGGCAGGTCCAGGTTGCAGGCCTGGCCGATGGAGCTGAAGGCATCCTGCAGCCGGTTGACCAGCGGGATCAGATCCTCCATGCCGCGGTTTCCCATGGTGCCTCTGGTCTGACGGGGGGGTGGGGGTGGGGGGGACTCAGCGTATGGACAGCGTTA
>NW_013952508.1:755727-764831 GCF_001266775.1 Austrofundulus limnaeus | reverse complement strand
ACACACACACACACACACACACACACACACACACACACACACACACACACACACGTTCCCGCACCAGCAGAAAGCAGATCATTTCACACACACACACAATGGGCGTCATCCTCTGTCGGTTTGGTGGGTCGGTTCAGAGTCCAGAACTGTTTGGTCTCAGTCTGTCCCTGCAGGCTGAGGCTGGTGGAGGCGCTCGTGCAGAATGATGGCCTCTCACAGGCCAACATCTGGGCCCTGCTGGAACATGTGTCCCTCTCTGGCTGCTCCCATGCCAAGGAGAGGGACAGTTTCATCTGAACGCCTGCAGGCTGGGTTGTTAGTCAATTTTATTTATAAAGCGCTTTTCTTCGAAATGACTTCACAAAGTGCCGTACAATACAAAAATACAAAAACCAACAATGCAACAATAAACATCACGGAGCCGTCAAATATTTCCATCTCAAAAGGCGTGTCAGCAACATTGAGCCAAATGAAAAATAAAGAAATAAAAGAGGCAACAGTAAAAGTAAAATACCAGCCCATTTACATATACATTTACAGAAAAATGCAAATAGTAATTGACCAAGGCAAGGGAAATCCAGCTACCACACAGGTACTGGGTTCAACAGCATTTAATAACATCTAGCCAAAGGCTTGTTTAAAATAGGTTTTTAATGTCATGATTTGTGTCTGTGCTAATGTTTTGTATTAGTTTTCTGTCTTGTCATCTGTCTTCTTCCTCCTGTCTGCCTKTGCTCCAGCCCCGCCCACTCACACCTGATCCTCATGTTTCTCCCCCAGGTGTTTCCTGTTTGTACTCATTAGTTTCTCCTTTTTATTCTGTTCTCTGTCTTCAGTCTTTGTCAGGTCTTTGTTCTCTGTAGTGTTGTACCTGTTATTGTCTCAAGTTAAACCTTAGTATCTTGTTTGCTGCCACGCCAGCTTTTTGATTTTGTTTAATGAAGTCATTTTGCACTTCCTTTTTTTTTGCCTAGATCTTTTCAGTTCTGCACTTGGGGTTATAGCCCTTCATAACAGAAAGATCTGACCAGACTTGAACCCTGCATGCTGAGGTAAAAAAAAAATTTTTTTGCTCCTTCTTCTGGAGGGTCTGTGATGGAGGATTTTTTTCATGGTGGCTCTGAGGCTGGATGTACTCCTCAGCAGGCCAGTATCCTGAGGATCCTGGAGAAGATGCAGTGTGAGGTGACTGGTCTGAAGGGACTCTTTTCTTCAGGGTGTTCATCAGAGCTGGCAGCTCTGGCCCTCCGGCTCTAGTTTCTGCGTGCCCTCTGGCTCTGGTTCCTGTGGGCCCTCTAGCTCTGGTTCCTGCGCGCCCTCCAGCTCTGGCCCTCCGGCTCTGGTTCCTGTAGGCCCTCCAGCTCTGGTTCCTGTTGGGTCTCCTGCTGAGCCCTGAGCTCCTGAGGTTCCTGGTTCGGCTGCTATCGCCTCCATGTCGCCTGGTTCAGCCACCGTCACCTCTTCATCTCCTCTGTTGCCTTTGGTCACCATCGCCAAGGCTCTGGCTCCCTCAACCTCCGCCGGTTCCTCATTGGCTCCTGCCTCCTCCCTTGGCTCCACTTTGGCTCCTGCCTCCATCCTTTGGCTTCACGTAGGCTCCTGCCTCCATCCTTTGGCTTCACGTCGGCTCCTGCCTCCATCCTTTGGCTCCACGTCGGCTCCTGCCTCCTCCCTTGGCTCCACGTCGGCTCCTGCCTCCTCCCTTGGCTCCACGTCGGCTCCTGCCTCCTCCCTTGGCTCCACGTCGGCTCCTTCCTCCTCCCTTAGCTCCACGTCAGCTCCTGCCTCCTCCCTCTGGCTCTGCTCAGTTCCTGGGGCCTCATTGGACATGAAGTGGGGATCTCCAGGTCATCCTCCTGACTTTGGCCTCTGCGGCGGGGAGTTTCATGGCCGTCCTCCTGAACTTTTGTTTTTGGGACGTCAGGAGCCGTCCTTTATTGGGGGGGCTATGTTATGATTGATGTCTGTGTTAATGTTTATTCTAATTTCTGTCTTGTCATCTGTCTTCTTCCTCCTGTCTGCCTTTGCTCCAGCCCCGCCCACTCACACCTGATCCTCATGTTTCTCCCCCAGGTGTTTCCTGTTTGTACTCATTAGTTTCTCCTTTTTATTCTGTTCTCTGTCTTCAGTCTTTGTCAGATCTTTGTTCTCTGTTGTGGTGTTCCTGTTATTGTCTCAAGTTAAACCTTAGTATCTTGTTTGCTGCCACGCCAGCTTTTTGGTTTTGTTTAATAAAGCCGTTTTGCACCTTTTTTTTGCCTAGATCATTTCAGTTCTGCACTTGGGGTTCTAACCAACTTAGCCATAACATTTAAGCCCTTTTTGAATAGTTCAACATCATTGATCGAACGTAACTCAAAGGGAAGGGCATTCCAGAGGCTAGGGGCTGTAAACGAAAAAGCCCGGTCACCACAGGTCCTATAGTGTGTTCGAGGAATGGCTAGTAAATTTTGATCCTGAGAACGCAGGCAGCAAACTGGATCGTATGTGGAGAGCATATCCCTAACAAAATCAGGTGCCTGGCCTCTTAAGGCTCTAAATCACATGTGTCAAACACAAGGCCGGGTAACTCCCATGTGGCCCGCCAGGGAGGGTCCCCTCCCAAAAAAATAAAAAAATAAATTTTAACTTAACATGAAATTTGTTATATCAATGGTAAAATTGAAATTTATGGTTAAATGCAACAAAATTAATTAAATAAAAATAAATAAAATAAATAAAATTCCTGTCCCTGAGCTGTTGGCTTGAAGTAACTGAGCAATTTAGTTGGATAGCACAATGTCTGAAAATAAGCTGCTTAAAGTCACCATCAAACATAACTAAATCTGCCATAATGCAGCTACTCACCAGAAACGCATCAGTGAGTAAAACATTTTTGTTTTACTTTTAAAAATATTTCTGTATTTATTACAGATTTAGTCAGTCGTACACTTAGTAGTTCTTATCAGTGTTTTAAAGAGGACATGTTAAAACACTGTTTAGTCAAAGTTAAACATGAAACATCAAAGTTCATTACAAGTGGCCCTTCGAGGGCCACCATAATGCTCATATGACCCTCAGTGAAAATGAGTTTGACTCCCCTGCTCTAAATGTAAGAACCAGGATTTTAAACGAATCCTAAAATAAACATGTAGCCAATGAAGTTCTGATAGGATTGGGGTGATATGACTAGATTTAGATGTACGAGTTAAAAGTCTAGCTGTAGAATTCTGAACAAGTTGGAGACGATGTAGCTGCTTTTGATTCAAGCACATAAACAGGCTGTTAGGCGCCAGACGGCAAGAAACGAAAGCATGTATGACCGTAAATAATGGTAATAAAGAGTCCTGTAGTCGTGGTCAGACATGAATGTCAGGGTCATTTTGGGTGGTTTTGATCTGTTCTTTTTCCAGGGTGTAATGGTTTGGATGTAAAACATAGAACCTGAATAATAATATAAACAAAAGCTGTTAATTTTCTCTCCAACATGTTGTCCATATTCATTAAAATATTTTAGTTGCTTTTTTTGAAGGATCTAAAATCTGTTATTTGTTGAGGCCCAGAACAAACCTCTCCTTAGTGATCATGATTGACTGCAGGCTTCTCTTTGCCAGCATGAAAATTATTTTATTAACAGCATTCACTGGAATAACTAACATTCAGAGCAGTGGAGAAACCTGCAATGTTGGAACCCCAAAACTCCAACCTGCCATGGCACTGCCGGGGGGGGGGGGGGGCTTCACCTGCCCTTTGTGCAAAGACAAAAGTCTTTGCCAGTGTCTCTGGCACCAAATGAAAATATATATTAATGATAATATTACGGTACAATCGCCCCTGAGAACTGGCAAAGATTAACAACTTTTGTATTGTCTGTATGAGAACTTGATAACTTGTTTCTGGGACTGATGGAGGTTTTTGTTTGAGCGTTTTTTTCCCAAATGCCAGGAAAAAAAGTGTTACTGATTTTCAGCATTTTTTAATGGGAAGACCTCCAGAACCCCTTGATAGATCAGTGCTTGTGTCATTAGCTCTGGGCTTCACCCTGTTGTAAAAAAGTGCCTTTCAAAAATGAAAGTCTGAATAATAGCAGGATCCTTTTGGATTTCTTCTCAAAAATGTATTCTTGATTCTAACTCCAATCAGTTTCACAGCAGTACAGGAGAGTAAAAAGTCCTTCATCGTCTCTGAAACCCAAACAAACCACAGCAGCCCCGATTGTCCCAGGCTGCCAGGCTGCTCTAAGCAGAGACTCTACGAAACTAACAACGTCTACCACCCCTGAAGGTGATGCTTTTATTGAAGCTAGAGAGAGAACAAATGATAAACACACTAACTCTCATTCTCTGCTTTAAACTTAAGGCTGCAATTATCAGAAAGCATAAAATACAAGACTGGATCTAACATTCAGTTGATCATTTACAAAATTTCCTTCACTATAGATAACTACAGGGGTTAGACAACTGAAACAGCTGGTTTTAGACCATAACATCCCTGTCAGACAGCTTCCTCTTGCATCCACAGTTAATCCTGTTAGATGTGGTTCGTCCTTCTTGGCGGTATGCTGACATCAGTGACGGATCTAGGATTTTTCTGAGTAAGGGGCCATCAATGGGTCACAATATTCATAGAGGGGCCAGGTATTTGTTCAACATCCTCCTTGCACATATATCCTCGGTTTTGGTAAGGTGTATAAATTTAACTGGTCACATATGTTCCAACAATTATAACCTAATGTAATGTTATTTTAAAAAAGCTTTAATTCTCCTTATTAATGTTACATGCATTTTTACTGTACATGGATAAAATATTCTCAAAGCATGTGAGAAAATGAAGCCATTGTTTGCCAGTTGAAAGATATTTTTTGCAAAATTGTTCAAGTCTTAGAACAGAAGAAGACTTCTGTAAGACTGATTCATGCTGGACTTTACTGTTTGACTTATTAGCGTCTCTAGTGTTTGGGCATGGAACTTAACCGACCATCATTGCTCTCAGCCAAAGGACAGATGAGTGTCAGGACTTGGGCACTTCAGGGGGCCAATCAGATTTCAGCAGGGGCCAATGCCCCTGTGGCCCCGCCCCTAGAACCGCCCCTGGCTGACATTACCCTGGATACCGTGGCTCTTGATACATCACAAAGACTTGCTGTCTTGGTCACAGATGCACCAGCAAGATTTGCACCATCAATTTGTCCTCTTTTGAACTCTGGTGTGTCACCCATAATGTTGTGTGCATTGCAATATTTTGAGCCAAACTGTACTCTTACCCTGCTAACTGAACCTTCACACTCTGCTCTTACTGGTGCAATGTGCATTTAATGAAGATTGGCCACCAGGCTGGTCCATTTTAGCCATGAAACGTCCCACACTAAAATGACAGGTGTTTCAGTTTCATTGTCCAACCCCTGTCAATCCCTGCTTTTACTAATAGCCTCCTACTACTGAAACTTTTCAACCCCCTGCTGTAGAGTCAAATCATAATAAATGCTATTTTGTCATACATTATTGAACCATAAAAGCTGTGTGACATTCTTGTTAATCCTGCTCCAGAATCTGGTTATATGTGCCCTTACTTTGTATACCTGCCCTTTTAGTCGTCTCTGCATTACCCTGCTGATATCTATCCATCCACGGATTTGTTATTTTGTAGAGGAGTTGTCATTCAGTGTGAAATGCTCTTGAGGTGTCACTAATAAAGATATGATAATAAATAAAGGTCAGGTCTCTTTTATATAAATTGTAATTTTGATCATTTTATTTTCCATTTTTAAACACCTGCATCAACATTCTTTGGGTAGATGGTTTGAAATAACACCACAGATCATTAGAGTTTGACATGAAGTGAGTTTATTTTACCTATAAAACAGAAAAGAAGCACTTCTTTGAGGGTTATTGTGCACTTGATTGTTAGATATTAAAAGACAACAACTCTTTTGTGTTTTCAGCAGGATTGGACCTGTTTATACGATTTTATACAGCAGACAGTCTGGAGTCAGGTCAGTCTATCTCTGTCGTTAATAAGAACACCTGTATGACTAAACAACACAATCTGTTGCTGTTTGGATTATAGCCTTGCAATCGCAGCAAACATGAAGATATTTTTAACACTTAACCAAAAGAATCTCAAGGTGACCCTTCTGTGAGAGCACACTACAAACTGAATTACCAAACGACAATCTGAGCAGTGGTTTTGATCAAGAATCATTGTTTTTTAAGCTGAATCAAACTGCCAGCAGTCAGCCCCGCTGCACTTTGATCACATTTGATGATAAAAAAATGCACGTTACATAACTGTTCATGCCTGGAAATGTAAGTCTGGTGAGCAAAAGCTTTGTCTGTGTGGGTGTTCCCTCGCTGAGCTCATAATGATACCACTGTTTTAATAAATGTGTGAAATAGCTGGATCCCTTTCTTACTTTACACATTTAATTAAATTATGTCTGCAGATTTTTTTTATTTGACTTGTGTGTTTAAACAATGAACACTAATATTTGAGTTTGTTTTAGTTCTGTTGAATGGTATTGCTGTGTGTCATATTTTGCAATCAGTACTAAAAAATATGGGGATTAATTCTGGGATTGTATCTTCAGCTTTGATTCGAAATCTGTCATATCGCTTTTTTTCCACTCTGTCATTTTAAACTGAACAACTCAGTTCTCAAATCGTTGGTTCTAATTTTATTAAGGCTAAAAATAGACCTTACAGTATAAAAATGTTTGCAGATCATTATTTATTTGCTTAATACGTTTTGAAATGCAAACACATTTCCTCCAGATTAGTCATGCTGAGACGTGTTCAGCATTACAAGATTTTCCATCTGCACTCAGAGTCATTGTAACATTTTAAGACTCTTATACTGCATCTTCATCTCAAGAGATGTAATAAAAACCTGAGGCCAGGTGTTCCCAACTCTATCATGACTTCCAGCAAAGCTAAGCTAACTGGTTGCCAGTTGAGGCCTAAAATGAACATGGGAGACATGACAGTTCATCTAACAAGTTTTTGTTTTTCGGGAGTTTAGTCACTGCTGATCAGAACGACTTGAAGAACTGAAAGATAAAGCTTTTTTAATATTCTCTCAAACTTTAGCATTTTTTAGCATTTCAGCTAAAACATACAAGTAACATGGAAATACACTGACTGACCAAAATAAAAAACTAAAAAAAACTAAAGGTCACCTACTTGTTTGGACCACAGCACACATTCTCTGTGTCATTGTTTGACAAGCTTCTGTAATGTCACCAGATTTATTTCATCCAGTGTTGCATTAATGTTTCACCAAGATCTTACATTGATGATGGTAGAGTCTGACCTTCTCCAGCACATCCCAAAGACTCTCCATGGACTCTGTGGAGCCAAACCATGTGTGAAAATGATGTCTCATGCTCCCTGAACCACTCTTTCACAATAAGAGCCCCATGAATCCTGGCATTGTCGTCTTGGAATATGGCCGTGTCATCAGGGAAGAAATAATCATTGATGGAATAACCTGGTCATTCAGTATATTCAGGTCAGTTGACTTCATTCTTTGAGCACAAACTTGCTGAACCTGGACCTGACCACCTACAGCAGCACTGCCCCCACAGGCTGTACAGCATCACTTCACCTGCCTCTCTTCTTACCCTGATGCACCCGTCACTCTGGAACAGGGTCAGTCTGGACTCATCAGACCACATGACCTTCTTCCATTGCTCCAGAGCCCAAACTTTACGCTCCCTAAGAAACAAACCTTTTTTTCCAGTTAATCAATGATTTGACCCTTCTCAAACAGACTGACATCTTCTCCATGACCACAGGATGTGTCTTTCTACCTGGTTGTTTAAGAAATGAGAAGCAACTCATTGCACCAGTTGGGGTTCAATAACTTGTTGCCGGCTGAAAGATAATCACTCATTCAGTAATTATCCAATAGGAGGCTCGTATTTGCTTGACAATGTTTTTTTTTTTTTTTGTATTTTATTTTATTTTATTGGCCAGGCAGTGTAAATCCAGCATTCCGTATCACTCACTGACATAGATCTCAGTGATCTGTTAAGTCAGTGATTCCCAACTAGGGGTACGTGTGCCCCTTGGGGTACATGAGCATATTACAGGGGGTACATGGAAAAATTTCCCAGGTGTGTAAAAAGATAAATAAAAATAGGACTGAGATTTGTAGGGCCCTGTGATTTCTGCAATGTGGAAAATGCAAACGGAGTCATGAAATTGACACAAAATGGAATCCAGTGTAAAATGTGAAATCTCACAGAATTTGCTCATTTGGGGTATTTGATGTATTTTGGATGCTGTTTTCTGTACCTGCCATTACTTGGTTTATTTATTTAATTACTTATTCACTTTCAAGGCAGCATTTTTATCTTTATGTTTAATTTGAGTTGAAAAGAATAAAATGCCTGACAATTAAATGCTCTAGGAGGTTAAATAAATAATTTTCATTTAATAATCAGTTATATAGTACATTATAGTTTTGGAGAATCCTCATTATGTTTGACTGAAGGGGTACTAGTGGTATGACAAAATGGCTCAGGGTGTACACAAGTCTAAAAAGGTTGGGAACCAAAGTGGCAAGCAGGCTCTCATAAACCACCTGTTCTGTAAAGTTAACGAAGTTATAGCCATTTCTGTGTTTTTTAGTATCAATGAGTATTTATGTAAGTACATTATTTTCATTCAATTAAATATATTTCAATAAAATTAGCATTTTCTAACAATTTGAAGCACATTTTACTCACATCTTAGAATTAATAAAACAACATAATCTGGCAGCTGGACCCACTCAGCCTGGAAGTGAAGAGATGAACTGAAGGTCCAAAACCAGAGAGAACTCAGTGGTCATCATGTCAGACTGGAAAACTGTCATTCATAAAGTCATTTTATGAAAAATAGAATGATTAGATTTTTATTCTAAACACATTTTACCTGATATGCAAACATTCAAAGTAAAAAAACAGCCGTTCATCTCCAACTCCAACAGACTAACTCTGTCTAAAAAACAGATTTCTGCTCTAAAATAAACTGCAAACATGATTAAAGGGATCCACCATTAGTTGTAACATTAAACTTTATTTGATAAACACTTATTTTAACTGTAAAATAAAGACTGTAAAAATACTGTAGGCTGTTTAGTTT
>NW_013952508.1:751615-754387 GCF_001266775.1 Austrofundulus limnaeus | reverse complement strand
CACACACACACACACACACACACACACACACACACACACACACACACACATACATAAAAAATTCACTTCCATTTCCAGTTCAACCTCAGCTCATTAGTTTAAAAAAATGAAGCTACAAAACAAAAAGATTTCAGCTAATCTTTACAGTTAATCTTGTTTTGGGATGTGCTGCCCTCTAGTGGTGAGGATCTGATCCTGCCTTTTCCAAACATCTTCCTGAGACTTTGCTGCTCCTCTGACCTCTTTATCATCCTTAAACCCAAATCATGTCCTCCGCGTTTGTACAGTTAAATTTGGAGGTTTTATCTGCGTGCTGACGAGAAGGTGACAGCAGCGGGTTTATCAACGCTGTAAGATGAGATGAGAGGTGCTGGACAACATAATGACGGTCAGGAGACTCGGCAGCAGCTGGTGGAAATTTGGACGCGAGTGAGTTGACTTTCCCCCACATAAATATAGTTTCCATGGTTCAGTGAGGGAGCTTAGTCTGAATCCGGAGCAGGCACACTTTGTACTCCCTCTCAGAAAGGCTTAAAAAGAAAAGAAATTAAATAAATTTGATGGGCAGTCCAATTTAGGTTTTAGTGTTAAAAAATACAGCATTTTTACTGTTCGACCCACTCATGAGTTGGACTGTTTTCATAAATTAAAAAAAATGAAATAAAATAAAACAAAATGAAAAAAAAATCATTCCTTGAAGGATTGCTTATCGCTTATGGCGTTATGTCAAAGTTTAGACAAAGATTTAGTGTGACCTGCTTGGAGTTGAGGTCAGTTAAGTTAAACACCAAGTTAAAACTCAATTAAAAGACAGTTCTGAGCTTGCCAAGATGAATTATCTGTGATCGACATCTTTGATTCAAGCCACAAAAGTAAACCAGTTGCAGAAGTATCCGATAATCATGTTTTAAATGTTTGATCCATCCATGGTTCAGACAATCATAGGTTAACAGACCAACAGGGACAAACTTTTTAATGTGTTGCAATATTTTTCAGTGCTTGGAGTATGTGCTGGGGCTGACTCTCAGCTACTACCACACCACACCTTAGCTCAATATCTGTCAAACTGATTGAGTTATAACCATGTTTGTGTTGGCTTAGATCAGTCAGCTGTGGTCAACCCATTCTCACTCCCAACTCGTCACATATTGACGCTTGGTCAGGTACTGTCTATGTCCAGTTTTGGATGCACCGGGTACCCCCCTCGCATCAGTTATTAACGAGATGAAACGGAGGAGGAGAGTGTTGTCATATTTTTGAATTATGTAGGAAATACACATCAACTAACCATTGTAGACCCTAAATTGAACTTCTATTAGCCATATACATCCTATCCCTGACCTCAGTACCTAAAATTAACCAGTAATCCTGATCCCTCATGTTAACCACAGACCCCCAACCCAAAGACCCCTATGTGGTATAACCCAGAAAAGCTGCGGGCATCAATGACTGGTACAAGGGGGTACCTGACGCTTCCAAAACTGGACGCAGACGGTACCTGACCAAGTGTCAGTATGTTGAGGAGTCAGGAGTGAGAATGTGTTGGCTTGGATTGAGTTGACTCCAAAAGTTAATCAGATGTAGACGTATATCCAGAGTTTCATGAAAGATTTTGCTAACAGACAGATCAACATACGCCACACAAACATAATGACACAATAACCTGTGTTTCATGGTGGTGGGTAATAAAAGAGAAAACAGTGAGGAGGTTTCCTGTCAATCAAACATGTTTCTGATGTGTTGTGTTTGTGTTCAGGAGGCACAGTTCTTCTAACTTTTGAGCTTTAAACTGTTACAATGTGCTCTCTACACGTGTCCCCCTGACCTAATGCTTCCAGTCTATGGTCCAGAGTCCAGTGTAAGCCTGATCCAGGCCCTCTCTCAGCCGCAGGAGCACCAGGTCCCGCAGGCAGTCCCAGGACACCCAGAACCGTTCCACCAGGCTGTACTGGCAGTACCCCAGGACCAAACCAAAGCCCACATCCGTCACGTAGTGTCGGGCCAGCAGCAGGCGGGACAGGCTCACCAGGATGGCCCAGCCCACCACCAGAACCCGCATGGAGGTCATGTCCGCCATCTGGACGAGGAAGAAGCGGGCGCACAACGCCGCCCTGGATGCGTGGCCCGAGGGGAAGGAGTAGCGCTCCGAGAAGAAGGCTGAGAAGATGTCAGAGCGGTTCTGAGTCGGCGTTCGACGTCTGACCAGAGTCTTCACAGTCCTGACCAGCAGCAGGTCCAAAGTCAGAGCTTAGAGGAGGACAGAGGCACATGACTGTTACTGGTCAGCGCTAATGCTCATTCTGGACTTTCAACATGTTCATACATTTTTAATCACATCTAAAACTAGAAAAGGATCTTACAGGCAATGTTTTAACCCAACAGGCAGAGGAAGTTCAAATGATTTAAAGGCACACTGTGTAGGATTTTGTCAAGTCTTTTAGCCGAATATGAGATAATCACTAATGACAATAATAAAAAACATGTCTAATCATTGCAGACAAAGACCTTGTTTTATTATTTTTACCGTATAAAAAGCTGTTTATGTCTCCATGGTCGAGGGTCGCCACACAGGCAGCTGCCATCTTGTCTACGAAGGCTCATGAAGGACAAACTGCGGTGGCGGCGTCAAAAACGGTTTTAGTTGTAATACTATAAATGTAATATTTGTTGTCTGTCATTGTAGCTGGGATAATTTTACTTATTAAAGCTCATAATCTTACCACTACTGTGATGGACTTGCGACCTGTCCAGGGTGTACCCCGCCCCTCGCAC
>NW_013952508.1:747324-750535 GCF_001266775.1 Austrofundulus limnaeus | reverse complement strand
TGTGGTCATAAAGGGATGGACATGGTCAGCAACAATACTCAGGTAGGCTGTGGTGTTGACACAATGCTTAATTGGTACTAATGGTCCCAAAGTGTGCCAAGAAAAATACCCCACACTACCGCACCACCACTACCAGCCTGAACCGTTGATACAAGGCTGGATGGATCCATGCTTTCAAGTTGTTGATGCCAAATTCTGACCCTACCATCTGAATGTTGCAGCAGAAATCCAGACTCATCAGACTAGGGAATATTTTTCCAATGTCCTACTGTCTAATGTTGGTGAGCCTGTGTGAAATGTAGCCTCAGTTTCCTGTTCTTAGCTGACAGGAGTGGCACCTGGTGTGGTCTTCTGCTGCTGTAGCCCATACACCTCAAGGTTCGACATGTTGTGTGTTCAGAGATGCTCTTCTTCAGACCTTGGTTGTAATGAGTGGTTATTTGTGTTACTGTTGTCGTTCTATCAGCTTGAACCATTCTGGCCATTCTCCTCTGACCTCTGGCATCAACAAGGCATTTCCACTCACAGGACTGCCGCTCACTGGATATTTTCTGTTTTTCGGACCATTCTCTGTTAACCCTAGAGATGGTTGTGGGTGAAAATCCCAGTAGATCAGCAGTTTGTGAAATACTCAGAGCAGTCCGTCTGGCACCAACAACCATGCCACGTTCAAAGGCACTTAAATCACCTTCTCTATTCTGATGCTCGGTTTGAACTGCAGCAGATCGTCTTGGCCATATCTACATGCCTAAATGCATTGAGTTGCTGCCATGTGATTGGCTGATTCAACATTTGTGTTAATGAGCAATTTTACAGGTGTTCCTAATAAAATGGCCAGTGAGCGTATATAAAGCAACAGTTGTTTAGTTCTGGATTTAAGAACCAGTTAATGAAAACTGGGCAACATCTACAGGAAAGTCTGTAACAGTATATCTATGTATATGTTGTTTTTACCTTTTTTATACCATTTCTTTTCATTCTTGGGAAGCAAAAAGTATATTCTGTTCTGTTTGTAAAATGAATTTAAAAAGCAGTATATTAAAAGAGCAACTTTTAAAAAATTCTAATAAATCTAATGAAATGTTACCCTCAACATTGACCTTTGTCTCTGGGGCATTCATTCTGCTTTTACAGGGTCTGATTTGTTTCCTCTTGTTGTGAGGGCAGTTGATGCAGTTAGTAATAAAACACACACTCACACACACAGAGAGAGGGAGAGAGAGAGAGAGAGAGAGAGAGAGAGAGAGAGAGAGAGAGAGAGACTCATCCAGAGGGCTTCTGGGTGCCAGAAATAGCTGTGGTATTTCAGCTGTATAATGTAAAGGTACAGCACCAAGAGACAAAAATAAATGATTCCCATGAAGACTGGTCCTGTTGTTACGATCAGTCTGATCCTTCTCCTGCAGCTGTTTGTTTCTGGCTCCTGTACAAATACAGCACAAATACTTTGTAACTGTACTCAAGTAGAAATTTTGGTTATCTGTACTTTGCTTGAGTAACTATTTTTCGGCCTACTTTTTACTTGTACTTTTTTACATTTTTTAAAAAAGGTAAGAAGTAGAAAGTCGTTACTCCTATTTCATTTCAGCTCATAATTAAATAAATAAATAAATAAATAAATAAATAAATAAATAAATAAATAAATAAATAAATAAATAAATAAATAAATAAATAAATAAATAAATAAATAAATAAATAAATAAATAAATAAATAAATAAATAAATAAAATATGCTGATAAACTGCACCTCCTGGATAGAGTAAATTTAATCATGGTTGGATGAGAAATACAGTATAAATATATACCATTCTGACACTGTATTAGTTTGTACACCGTCCATCACAGCTGCCTTTAGGAAACATGTTTTCTTGGAGAGGTCACCTCTCAATAAATTTCATTTTGGAAAATAAACCCACTCATTTTTACTTAATACTTTAAGTTTTAATACTTAAGTACATTTTATGTTGTAAATTTAATTTTGATAGTTAAGTACAAAGAAAATCAGATACTTTAAGACTTTTGCTTACAAGCAATAATCTTAGAGGAGACTAAGTTTTACCAAAGTAATTTTATGCTAAGATACTTGTACCTTTACTCGAGTATCACTTTGAGGTACTTAATATAACACCGGCAGAAGCAGACCCTCTGACCCTATATGGGACTGATGCAGCTCCAGACGTGGTTCTTTTTCAGTAGCAATTCCTAGACAGTTGTGCGTAAAAACGCACGAGCTGTTAGTGTGGCACCAACAGAGTCCAGCTAAATGAACCAGGCTGAAAGTTATTTCTATTGTTTAATAGAGAAGATGTGATGTAGTTTCTGAATTTTTAGAGTAAGATTCTACAAAACGAACCAGAGCTCAGAGGGCTCACCTAGGGTCAGATTCAGCAGGACCTCCTGCTCAGCCGTGCTGTCCCCCCGGAGCAGAGAGTACACGGTCCCGATGAGCCACGGGACCACATGTCCGGAGAACTCCACCAGCCGAACCAGAGGCCGAATGCTGCCCCATGCTGACTCCTCGCACGCGCACACTCCGAGCCGCTTGGACAGCCACAGGTCCACGGCCAGCAGGAACCGGAGCGCGATGGCGAACATGGGCTGGTTCAGACTCACAGAGAACTCTTCGCTCTGCGCTGCGGGAGAGAAGTACGGACAGCTGCCGGCCCGCCGCCGGCCCGGGTGGACCTCGGACGGTGCCCGGCTCCCACACAGCACCGCTCTGCAGCTGTTCCGTCTGCTGGCTGCTAAAGACATCTTCTGTTTTTCTGTGAGGACCTGCTGAATCCCGCTGCGCTCAGACAGACTTCATCCTGTGAACTGGATCTACAGGGTCACAGGCTCAGAACCAGACCCCTCTGTCACGTGATTAAATAAATTCTTAACACCAGCAGCTTGTTAATGATGGAACAAAGACAAGCTATGGAACTATTAATGCAAACATTAGTTTATGTGAGGGTCAGGAACTGTAAAACACACACAAAGAATAAAACACCATGAGATGTTCACAGAACGTGCCAAATGTAGCCAAACTGCAAATATTTGAAACGTGTGTATTATTAGACATTTTTATTGGATATGATGAAAACAGCCCAGCCTATACAATACCATCCAGTTGTACGTCCAGAATGTGGTTCAAGAGCAATAAATCAATAAATCAATCAATCAATCAATCAATCAATCAATCAATCAATCAATCAATCAATAAATAAAT
>NW_013952508.1:743690-747082 GCF_001266775.1 Austrofundulus limnaeus | reverse complement strand
ACCTCCAGCAGAACCAGGCTCAGGACAGGAGACCATCTGCCTCGACTGGCTGGTTGAGGGACAGGAAAGAGACACAGACAAACACAGAAGAACTGGTCCAGGACTGGTCCAGGTGCGCCTTCTTCTGGAGGACAAAGAAAAAACATGATAGAAATAATAACAATAAACATGTAGAGAAGAGAGACCAAAGACAACAGCAGAGTGAAGAAATGTGCTCAGTTTGTCTTTCAGTTCCTGTGGTCTTTGTGCCATCAAGTTTAGGACCTGGGGCTTTTGCTAATAAATGATGGATGGATCATGACCTCATCCTCAGTAGTAAGAGAAAGTTGCAGTTAGAGTGATAATTGACTTGAAAAGCAAAGTTCTTGATTTACATTGCAACTCTCACGGGGGTGGGGGGCTGAGAGTATATGTTATTCCTTTACATAAAAAAATGAGTCAGTTGAGTTGGTTTGGGCATCTGGACACCTCCCTTTGGAGGTTTTCTGAAAATGTCCCATGAAAAACCCTGGAGCACATCTAGAACTCAATGGAGAGATTATACATAGCCTACTCGATGGATGGATGGATGGATGGAGTAACTAAAAGCCAGAAGTATCAAAACACTTCATAAATCTGAAAGAAACAAACTGGTAGCTACTGTAAATGCTAACAGCTGAAAGTAGCATGAAGACCATCCATCCATCTTACTTTCAGGCTCATGGGGGGTCTTTTAAAACAGACAATGTTTTGGAAATAATTGAAGATATATTCATGTTTATTATGGTGCATTTTGTGTGCCACGATAAATAATTAATTATATCAGTAAATAAAAAAATTATTAAATAATGAAATCTAGAATTAATTAATTAAATGTGTAATTAAATTATAAAATGCATAAATACATAATTAATTAATTAATGATCTGTAGACCTTCCAGGTAACAACATGCTGGTGAGTCATGTAAAGCCCCGTTACCCTTGGTTCGGCTGTCCCGCACTGGCACACAATGTCAATTCAGGCACGGCTATCTAACTACACCTAACTACTACTAGTTAACTGATGTGGGGCTTATATTAGACAGCATTTGGGATACTAAACTACTACATATAACATATGACTACACCACTACATTAGTAAAATTTAGATGGGTATTTATCTGACACTGAACCCCATGCCAAGTTCCACAGCAGTGTCACCAGTGCGCCCTGGTTGTGCCTCGACATCCACCCTATTGCTCCTTGCTGTAACCTCTCTCTTCCTTGGTGATCCATTTCCTAAGGCAACATCAGTGATGAGATGATGTTGACTTTGTGTACATTGTGTTGGAGTGTGACATAGGGAACCTTGCCCTCCACTGATAGTGATAAATTGAGTATACTTGTAGCACCTTTCTACCCAACCTGGACACTCAAAGTGTTTCACACTACAATCTGTGTCCTCATTTACCCATCCACACAGCACTCTAATAGGTCTCTACAAAGCTAACATGTACAATCATCTATGGAGACTAATCAGTGCCAATCACATTCATACACTGATGGGACACACATCAGAGGCATTAGGGGTGAAGTGTCTTGCCCAAGGACACAGCAACTGAGACAGTTGGAACGGGGGATCAAACCAGTGACCTTCCGGTTCCAGGACGACTCCCCTAACCACTCTGCCACAGCGCCCTGTGCACCTGAAAACATCACCAAGACCCTACAAAGACCATCCATGCCCTGGCTGGTTTTTATTTGTTTTAATGTTGTAGCTGTTGATGGGGTCTAATGTGTTTACTGTAACTTTTCCACCTGTTCCACTGAAACTCGAAAACTTTGTCTCCTAAGTTTCCATCCTGTTTTTCATCCTGGTGTAGGTGTTTCTCATTGGTCCAGACAAAAGACTTAAACTCTCCCTCCTGTATCCAGACCCTGCAGGACGCAGTTTTGATGAGATCTTGCGAGTGGTTGACTCCCTCCAGCTTACATCTATGACACAAGTAAACACACCTGCTGACTGGGAGGTGGGTCCCACATCAACTGCTGCACAGAATAAAGAAACAAGAATCAATCTGTAGCACTTTAGAAGTGTTAGGATTTTAATTTTGCTGCTTCTTCCAGCCTGGAGACTGTGTGATTGTGCCTTCCAGCATGACCGAGGACGAGGCTGCAGCTTCGTTTCCAGCTGGGGTCCACACGAAACAATTGCCCTCTGGCAAGAATTATCTACGCTTCACACCTCAACCACAAACACAACTAGAGTGTGAGGATCCTCAACACTCACATACTGAATCAGAGTCCAAACCCTTTCAGTCCTAAAGCTCCTGCTCCTCTTCCTCCTGAGCAGAAAGACCAGTGAAACTCAGAACCACATTGAATGCACAGTACATATTTAATTATTTAGACATTTTAATGTGGTGTAGTGCAGACTGGTAAAGAAGCAGCATTAAAAATAAAAGCATTGGAACAAAGTTATTTATATTTTCTGTGTTGTATTTTCTACGTTTTGAAACTGAAATCACCGATGCAGATACTAAATGAATGTAATGGGAATTGTGATGACTAACTAGTGTCAAACATCAGAAAACATTACATTAAACATGACGTATTGTCATTTTAATTTTCAGACACAAGTGGCCAGCATTTCATTGACCACCAACTCTTCTTCTCTTATGAAGAGTACAACAATATGCTGCAGACAGTCTGATTAAAAAAAGTCACTAAGTGTTGATTTGATAAATTGTATCGGTACATTGGCTTTGAGAGACAAAATCAAACCAAATTAGACAAAACCCTTAATGGATAAAACAACAGTTGCATCAGGAAACCTCAACGTGAGAAGGGAAACCAGGGGGGACTTGAGGGCGAATGCCTGGAGGTCGAACCTTGGCTCCTGTGACTCAGCCGGGCCAAGCCTGAAAACAAGACAGGATACTACCTCCATCTGAGATGAGGACCATCAAGGTCAGGTGTAATTCATGCCAGGCAGTGGGTGAGGGAGGATCCCTGGCAGTGAGGACTTCTGGAGGCATAGGCTCGCTGTAGGAACGTGGAACGTCACCTCATTGATGGATAAGGAGCTGGAGCGTCTGTGGGAGGTTGAGTGATACCAACTGTAGCAGTAACTTGGAGTGGAATGTAATGCTCCAAACTCTGGCCATCACATGACTCTGCCCATGTTTACAAAGAGAACAGTGACCTATTCATTTACCTCCAAAACCTTTGTTTATTATCTACGAGTGGTAAGATAACGACAGGATGCGGCAGAGACCTCCTGTGATTGAGTACTGTTTAAGAGCCTTTGATGTACTCAACATGGCCGCTTATCATACAGAACTCAAAAGATCTTCACAGACACGAAGTCTAGCAGAACGGGTCTGCTAGTGAGACAAGCCCTTTTAAGCCAGACCCCCTGGTGATATATATCAC
>NW_013952508.1:721932-742491 GCF_001266775.1 Austrofundulus limnaeus | reverse complement strand
AACTGAATGCTTACGTCTCTGTCTGGTTTGTTTCTCTTTAAGGGGTAATTTAATGTCCACTCTGACAGCCGGGTCCTTCAAAGAGACCCTGAATGTGGACACAGCCCCTGTGTATCATTTGACTTCCTAGCCCTTATAGAGCAGAATTGCAGAGACAGTCCATGGTGGACTACCTTGTTTGGTGGTGTGCTTGATTTATACTCAATGAGAAGCCCCTTGCTAATGTCTCACTGATGTGGGTGCATGTGTCGTATTGTATACCCAGTGTAGTGTATCGCAGCCAGTTGGCAGCACGATGGATCAGTGGTTAAAACTAGCGCCTCACAGCAAGAAGATCCTCGGCTCAATCCTCGGTTTGGGGTCTTTCTGTGTGGAGTTTGCATGTTCTCCTCGTGCTTGTGTGGGTTTTCTCCAGGCACTTCGGTTTCCCCCTTGCCTATAGGTCCAGGCCTCCCTTGAATGAGAGATCTGCATACTCAGTGGGATTTGTCTAGTTAAATAACGGTTAATAAATAAACAAATAGAACTACATGCTGTAAGATAATTTAGTGTTTGTTTACTGAAATCATGACAAAACCAGGTATAAACTAGCCTGGTTCAAACCAGACCCTGTCCTTCACTTTGCTTCGTACAAGGGTTTGGACTTGATGCATAGAGAATCGATTTCTAGCAGGAGGCGTGGCCTCTGCTGAAGCATGTATGTGTTGTCGCTGTGATGGAGGCTAAGCTAAGAAGCTAACCGGAAATCGCGTGTGCTGTAAACAACCCTACTGAGAGGAGAAATATTCTGAGCCGAACGAGACGACTTAAATGAGAGCTGCTGCTTTGTCAGACATATTTATTTTAATTTGGAAGCCATATCAACACAGACTGGCTTCATTCACTTCTTCCACTGCCGTATGCTAAACCAACTAGCAGACACTGCACAGAAAATCGACATCGTTCAAAACTCCGCCTTCTGTTTGCTGATTGGCCCAGGTAAAATAAACTACAAGAGACACCGCGCAGAAAATTGACGTTCTCTTCTCTGATTGGCCCAGCTAAAAATCTGCCAGCGAAATCCTTGTTAATGGGAGAAGTCCCAGACGGAGCAGTGAAGGGAAACTAGAATTGAGCGGAGCTGCGTAGGAAGGCAAGGACCAGGCTAGGTATAAACCACAAGAATGTTGAATAGATTAAAATTTGAAGAGAATGACCATACAATCCAGTACTGGAGTCTGAACGGTGATTTAATGCTCATGGCTGAAGTAGGAAACCAGCGCTGCCGGGAAACCGGAAGTGCCCCCTTTTATAACATGGTTCTTCAGTGCCTGGTTCGCCCCCTACAAGCCTATGGCTGAATCTCAGGCACTCAAACAGATATCCTGTCCTTATGTTTCATTAACGGTTTATCTATGTGTTGTCATGGTGTTTCAGGCATGTAACTAAAATTATTTTAATCAAGACATAACAACTGTCAAACAATAGATTATAAAAGTCAATACTTAATAAAGAAAACTACAAAATGGTGTGGTGCTTTTAAATCAGTGTCTAAATAACTAATAAAATCCTGTGATTGGTCAGGACTTTGATGAAAAGTGGCTGCAGTGAGCATCATCAGCTCAAGAGCTGCTGGCTGAAGCTGTGAGAAAATACAGCCAGCATTACAACTAAGCCAGTAAAAATGATGAAGAAAGTAAAATAAAAACTTAGAAAGACAGTAGAAGAGCTTATGGAAGGAGACTGGAGAAGAAAGCACGGAGAACCAACAGGTCTATTTGGTGATGCTGACCAGAAGGAATTGCTCCTCCACCGGGCAGCTTAGAGACACGTTCCTGCATCATTTGTTGGAAAAAGTGGTGATTGTTTTGTGAGAAATTGACCTAACAGCACTTCTCCTCAGTTAAAAAATGAACCTTCCTGTCAGACAACCTGTCTGTGTTGACTCTGATTTTGTGCGATGTGTACGGCAGTGGGTGGAAAGTGAGGGGACTTTACCAGGACTTCTCACCTGCAGTTTCTCTTTGAGTAAAAAAAAGTCTCAGATTAGATCTGTGAGGTCTGAAATCTTACTGTACATCTTGTTGAAGTACAACCAGATCTTTACACAGTTTGTCTCAAGATTCAGTCGTGTCTTTCTAGATAACAATACATTCATCAAATGTAAGTTTTGGAATTACTGGAATACTATTTTCTTAATCTGTAAAAAGAACTAAAATAAAAGTTTTATTAAAGGTTAAAAAAGGGTCTCTGTCTTTTGGAAATCTGTCAATCTATTTTTAATTCTTATTTATCCACTTTTTTGCTATTATAATGAATTTTAATTACTTTTCTCTCTCTCTCTCTCTCTCTCTCTCTCTCTCTCTCTCTCTCTCTCTCTCTCTCTCTCTCTCTCTCTCTCTCTCAGTTGGAGCTGCTGTCGAACACATAACCCTCTCCACTCTTGCAAGATGCCAGGTCTGCTGCTCGGAGAAGTGTTTCCTGATTTCGAGGCAGAAACCACAATTGGGAGGATTAAATTCCACAAATTTCTCGGTGATTCGTGAGTACACGTCTCAAATATTGATGGAGTAATCACAGACTTTTGGAGAATTCAGTTTGAGAGACAGAAGAGAGAGTCTCATGACACTTTTA
Organism: Austrofundulus limnaeus; assembly: GCF_001266775.1. Classification (NCBI taxonomy): domain Eukaryota; kingdom Metazoa; phylum Chordata; class Actinopteri; order Cyprinodontiformes; family Rivulidae; genus Austrofundulus; species Austrofundulus limnaeus. Next base: position 739,878 of record NW_013952508.1, on the reverse strand, counting down.
TCTTAGCTGTTCTTACAAGTAAACTCTTCTAGACAGAGATCTCTGAGGTTCATCCTTGGATCTGCTGAAGCCACTCTTCTAGTTTGGGGGTCACAGCACCAAGCGCTCCAGTGACCACTTGGACAGTTGATGCATGGACTCTCCATACCTTCTTCTTTTTTCTCTTGGTAGCCTCTCGTTTTTCTTCTTCCTGGTGTTTCAGTCACGTATGATCTCTACATCTATCACTGCTGCCTTCTTCTCGTGCTTGCTGACCACCAGTTGGTTAAACAAAACCTGTTTGTCAGTCTAGATCAGGATGTCCTATGTAGCTTAGGTGGTGACTCTCACTTTGACTGTGGGACCTCCAGTCTATATGATGTGTGGGTGTATAGCCTATAAATAAATGATATACTGTATATGTACTGTTTGTTTCCATCTAAGTGGACAAATCCATTACAACAACAAAAGTGCATCCAGTATTTAGCGTATTTGCCTCTATGATTTTTTTCTATTCATAGTGAAGCTTCAATGACCAGGGCTCCTTGTACTGCCTTGTATTGGCTTGTTCACATCATTAGACTCTGTGTGATCTATTTTGAGTTGCTGTGTTTCAGTTCAGGCAGCAGTGCTTTATTTGTGTCTCACTTTTGCTACCTGTGCTTATTGTGGAAAAGAGTGAAATGTGTTTTATCCATCATCTATACCCACTTCTTCCTTTGAGGGTCACAGGTGCCCATATCCAGCAGTCACAGTGCGATGGGTGGGGTACACCCTGGACAGGTTGCCTCCAGTTGTGTGAGCTGGTAAAATGATGCTTGAGGTGAATTAATTGAGAGATGAATGTTGTTAGTTATTAAATGTGTTGTTTGTCACGAGTCTGCGTTAAAAAGCCACTTACAAAAAGTCTTGACCACAAACGTACGTCTCTGGCCTGATGAGAAAAAGTCCCTCTCTTATCACTCTGGAGACCTTTCACTACAAACCAGGTCATATCCTGTTACAGTTGCAGGATGTGCTGATCTGATGCAAGCCTCTTAATTTAAACCAGTCAGCAACAACTTTCAAATACTGAAAACTACATACGTATAGGGAATGTAAAAATAAAACACAGAGGAGATTAAAATGACTATTTACAAATGGTGTGTTCTACTATTGCTCGATTTTTACATTTGTAAGTTGAATTTGACTCTTTACTAAGTCGTTACTCCTCAACCCATACCCCCACCCCCCCCCCCCCGCCCAAAAATAAAAAAAATTTAAAAAGAGGATCACCATCATCAGCTACACCCACCTCTACTCCTCTGGATCCACAAGCAGCCTTATCCACCCTCACCCCCACAATCTACATCAATGCAGACCAGGTGAGGAGGGAGCTCCTGCAGATTGAAACAAGAAAAGCCCCCGGACCTTATGGTCTCAGCCCCAGACTCTTCGGGAACTGTGTGAGGAGAGAGAACCTGTCCTGTGCAAGACTTCCTGTGTGGTTCTAGTTTCTAAAACTCAACACCCTAGGGAGCCTAACCACTTCATGCTAGTCGCTATGACCTTCCACTTGATGCAGATCATGAATTGGATGGTGACTGTGTCTGATGTGGCAGTCAGCAGCATAGTGGTCCTTCAAGTTCTCTCCCCCTTCATCTTGAACACCTCAGCCGTCAAACATAACACAGACAGCTGCTACATCCAGAGGTTTTCTGACGACCCACCCATCGTAGGTTGTGTGTCTGACAGACAGGAACAACCAGGAATACCGGGAGATCATCAGTGACTTTGTTTATGACAGGAAGAAGGTCAYACCCCAACGCCGGTTCAGTTGATCTAAAGTTACCTCCATTTATTGAGGAGAGAGAGCTCCACTGGAGGCAGGACTTTGCTGAAAATCCATCCCCTTCATGACACTGTGAGACCTGTCATATCTACAGCACAGGACTGAACGCTACAGAATGTTTTTCATCCCGTCAACAGCCAGATTATTTAACAAACTTGTTCAACAATGAAACACCTTAGTTTCCATTTGAAGCATTGCACTCCTCTTTTCACTTATTGTAAATATTGTGTGATTACATTCCATTAAATGTATTGTAACGGAACTAATACTTTTATGTTTAAGCAAGTAATTCATAATGACCTAGGTTTTCATGACATTCTGTTCATCTGCAGATAGAATGATTAAAGTCAGAACAAGATTTGCTAACAACAGTCATTCTTAGATATCACTTGTGTTTATCTTTGTGTTTTCCATTGACCTTGTATCAAATCTTGCTAAGATGACATAATGGTGTTTGTTAATATACAGTATATACGAGGCCTCTCGAGACACAGTGAGTAGTGTGGAGAGACAGTGACAGAGAGAAGCAGAGGCACAGAGACAGGCCAGGTTGTTCTCTGTGTTTCATGTTGTTGCAATAAAACTCAGCTGATCATCTCACGGAGTACCTTCATTCTTGGACCACGTATTTCTGTCTTTGTTAAATAAATATTGCCATAACAGTTGGTGTTGTCAGCAGGATTACTAGGAGATCGATGGACCAAGGCCACATTGCAGGTGGACTTATATGAGTGACCAAGGACTGGACTGCTCAGGACCATGACTCCAGCTGGATGAAAAGAACCTTTTTATGGTAAATTGTTTTTAACAACAGATATACGCTGGTGATGATCGTGATGGATGATCTTGAATAAAAAAAGAACACTGAATTTTTATTTTTAGCTGTTGAAGAACCTGAGAAGATTTTTGAAACATCATCAGCTGAGAGTGAGTACAGAAAAGCTTCAAGATGCTTCCTTTCTTTTCCAAAGATGATTTCTACCAGCTTCTCCAAAAGGTGACAGTGTTGGAGCTCAAAATTCATTGTCTGGAAGAGATGAATGCTTTGGAGGACTCAACATGTGTTAAAATGGGTGAGAAGGCTGAGATGAGAGATCCAATGGACAAGGAGATGGAAGCTGCTTCAGAGGGTAAAACTGTATGGAACTCTCTTTGTGCAAGACCAAAAAATCTCTCAGGAAGGATTCAGCTCTTAGATGACATTGAATGGCCAGAATTACAGAGAAATGTTTTTTCTCCTTCAGCAAGGAGAAGAAAGCAACAGGCTGTAATCAAAACACCTGATAACAGCCAGAGAAATGAAGCAGTGTTTCTTCAAAACAGATTCACACCACTGGAAGAAACTGAGTCTGAACAAAGTTCATCTGCTGACCTCAGAGAAGGACCTGAGACCAGATCCAGCTCAAAGCCAAAACAAGTCCAAAGAGAGACTTTCAAGAATCAAGAAATGCTGATCATCACAGATAAAATGGTGAATGAGATCAGAGGCTTCTGGAACATGAAAAAAGTCAAAGTTCTGAGTTTTGCTGATAAAGTGTGATTCTGGAAATAACAGCTGAGTATCCAACTTTGAAGACACTCATCGTTCATACAGGAAGTGATGAAGTTATGAACCGACAGTCAGAAATCCTGAAGAAGGATTTTTTTCTGCTGCTGAATGCAGCTAAAAATCTCAACATGGATGTGTTCATCGGTGGGCCCATTCCTGCAGCCAGAGGAGGGGCTGAGAGGTTAAGCAGACTGTTTGCCCGTAATGGTTTTTTGCAAAAGTCCTGTGTTGACCACTCTGTGAGTTTTGTGGATAACTTTGATCTCTTCTGTGAAAGAAAACATCTCTTCAGGTCTGATGGAATGACTCTGAATCAAACTGGAGCACAGCTTCTGGCTTCAAACATGAAGTTTTTCCTGAACAAAGTTCTGGCTGGAAACAAACAACAGGAAAAACCACAACAGCTGATGTCTGAAGGACAGCTGGAGAAAACTGAGATATCGGTGGAACACAGCATGCCAGTTACTGATAAGGAGACTGCTGCAGAATCAGAACCAGAGAGAGGGAAAGGAGTTATTTCAAGCTGCAGAACCAGCATCACAAACATAAGATCTCTTGGACTCTGAGACCCCAACAGGACAGGAAGTGGAATGCCCCCTCTTGGATTTTACTAACAACATGAAATAACCTGGCAAGAATAATATCAAACAAACCCCATGCCCAAATCCAGCTAACTCTCATCTTCCAGCCCCAGGAACTAAACCAAGATCTACAAAGCTTCACAGAGCCCCACCACCACCTCTGACTCTTCCATATAACAAAACAGACGAGCCTGTTTGTGTTCAAGATGATCCAAAGACCTTTGTGTGATAACTATGTTTTGGGGTCAGTAATTACTGTGGGAGGAATAAAAATTGAATTACTGGGGTTGGGTTTTCAGAAAAGTACATATACTTATGTTTATGTTGACATGTTTTTTTAAATACATTAAAGAGTTTTTTTTTTGTTTTATTGATCATTTAATTGGTGATTTAATGATCAGATGGGGGAGATGTAATGGAACTAATACTTTTATGTTTAAGCAAGTAATTCATAACATACTTTAATGACCTAGGTTTTCATGACATGCTGTTCATCTGCAGATAGAATGGTTAAAGTCAGAACAAGATTTGCTAAAAACAGTCATTCTAGATATCACTTGTGTTTATCTTTGTGTTTTCCATTGACCTTGTATAAAATCTTGCTAAGGAGTCTTCCTCTAACCAGAGAGTTGGCAGTATACAGTCATATGTCAAAGTGTCCCTGGGCAAGACACTGAACCCCCATTGTATTTGATGTGTGTCCCATCAGTGTATGAATGTGATCTAAAGCACTGACTTGTCTCTATAGAATGATTTTTATACTGTATGTTAGATTTGGCTTTTGGTGGCACAGTGGCTCAGTTGATAGAGCTGATGCCTCTCAACACAACTTTTACAAAAACCCTGATGAGTTCAAGTTCCATGAACCTCATTCGTTTAATGATATAGATGTTGGGTTTGTGGAGTAAATATTTAAAGTGGCAGAATTATGTTGTGGGGTTGATTTAAGCAGGAGGGACTAGTGCACTTCACAAAACAGATGACATTACAGTATGAGGAAAGAATATCATGTGGAAACACTGAAGCAACAAATCAAGACATCAGACAGGAAGTTAGAGTTTTGGTGCAATGGGTCTTCCAAGTGGACAACGAGCCAAAACATAGTGCCAAAAAGGTTACAAAATGACTCGCTCAACCAGTCTACATGTGTTTTGTGGACTTGGAGAAGGCGTTCAACCGTGTCCCTCTGGGACTCTTGTGGGGGGTACTCCGGGAGTATGGGGTACCAGGCCTGTTGATACGGGCTGTTAGGTCCCTGTACGACCGGTGCCAGAGCTTGGTCCACATTGCCAGTAGTAAGTCAGACTTGTTTCTGGTGAGAGTTGGAGTCTATCAAGGTTGCCCTTTGTCTCAGATTCTGTTCATAACTGTTATGGACAGAATTTCTAGGCGCAGCCAAAGTGTTGAGGGTCCGTTTTGGTGACCTTAGGATCACATCTCTGCTTTTTGCGGATGATGTGGTCCTATTGTCTTCATCAGATCCCGATCTCCAGCTCTCACTGGAGCGGTTCACAGCCAAGTGTGAAGCGGCTGGGATGAGGATCAGTGCCTCCAAATCTGAGACCATGGTCTTGAGCCGGAAATTGGTAGCATACTGCCTCCGGGTCGAGGAGGAAGTCCTGCCCCAAGTGGAGGAGTTTTAGTGTCTCGGGGTCTTGTTCATGAATGAGGGAAGAATGGAGTGCAAGATCGACAGGCAGATTGAGGCTGCGTCTGCAGTGATGCGGGCGCTGTACCAGTCTGTTGTGGTGAAGAGGGAGCTGAGCCACAAGACGAAGCTCTCTATTTACTGGTCGGTCTACATTCCTACCTCACGAGCTTTGGGTAGAGACTGAAAGAACGAGATTGCGGATACAAACGGACAAACTGAGTTTCCTCCGCAGGGTGTCTGAGCTCTCCCTTAGAGATAGGGTGAGAAGTTTAGTCACCCTGGAGGGATTCAGTGTAAAGCCGCTGCTCCTCCACGTCGACAGGAGCCAGTTGAGGTGGCTCGGGCATCCTTTTAGGATGCCTCCTGGACGCCTCCCTGGTGAGATGGTCTGGGCACGTCTCACTGGGAGGAGGCCCAGGGAAGACCCAGGACAAGCTGGAGGGACTATTTCTCGGCTGGCCTGGGAACACCTTGGGATTCCCCCAGATGAGCTGACCCAAGTGGGTGGGGAGAGGGAAGTCTGGGTCTCTCTGCTTAGGCTGCTGCCCCCGTGACCTGATTCCAGATAAGCAGAAGAAAATGGATAAAAATTGCCTTAAAAAATTGTTATTCTGGCATTTTACAAATAAAAAATTGGTAATCATAAGTGACCTAAAACGAGGAAATTTTATTCTGATTTCATGTCAGACAGTGTGAAAATCTTCTGGTTTCAGCTGTATATACAGATAAATAACATAACAGATTTATCTATCTGTATATACAGCTGAAACCAGAAGTTTCTGAATGTTCACCAATGTTTTCATGTATTACTTTTAACTCCTGGCTGGTAACATGATCTGTTGCATAAATAATAAACAAAAGCACATCTAAGTGAGAGACCACGTCAATGTCTATCATTTAACACCAGATTTATGACATTTTATTCAGACATAGCAAATCTACATGTAGGTTTGACATCCTGTAAATTCTGAACTGTGCACACCATGAGTAGGGATGTGGTCAAAAACTGGTCCATGTGGAGTAGTACCTACAACTTTAATTTTGTTAACAGACTTTTTTCTGTATAAGTGGATCCTAAGGTGCATGAAAAAGCTAAGTAAGATGAATATTTAGGATCTGTGTGGTAAACTCAGATAAAAGATGAAAATTTTCATCTTCTGTTGGGGTTGTGAACTTTTGACCTTTTGATGAAATCATTGAGCGCATGTTTGCTCAGTGAAATGTCATGTTAATCAAATCAGCTGATACCTTGTTTGTAAAATTTGGTTGGTTTATAGCGAAGTTATTGGCAGTTAAGTTTCCTGTATATACTTAACTTTGATGGTCACAAGGGAGAAGGGGTGTGGTCAAAAAAGTGGTCCCTTGGGGGCAGTGAGACCCAACTTTTTTTCCTGTTATCATGCATTTTCTTAAAGAGTAGACCCTAGGGTACATGAAAATACCAGACAAGTTCAGTGTGTGTGTGTGTGTGTGTGGGGGGGGGGGGGGGGGGGGGGGCACGGTGAGCCACCCTAGCCCATGGACTAAACGTCTGTACTTTAGGGACAACAAAGTTTTGACTTCTTGGTAACAGGGTTGCTTAATTTTTCGGAGGTTTGCGGGACACATTTCTGCACAGCTTTTCAAGATTTCACCAGATAGAATCAGGTTGTGGTCTCATGTTGCAACACTTTGATTCTGTTTGTCATCAGTTCTGTTGTAGGTTTGTCCACTGTTCTTTTTAATGACCCAGTTTTCAGACTTCTGCTGTCAGATCAAATTTAGACTTTTTTTTATCTACAGAGAAGCTCATTGTTGACTCGACTAAGACCATAAAGTGCCCAGGTCTAACCCATTACTTCTCCACCTCCATGCCTGACAGTTGATATATGTTTCAGTCTTTCTCCTGGGTTTTGTTTTCTATAAACACGTTGCTGTGATAACAGCAAAACTACAAAGTTTTACTCTTCTCTTTCCAGACAGTGCTCTGCTCTAAGTAGTTTGTTGATGTTCAATTTTACAAACATAATTTTCTAGATGCTTGGAAATGATCTTGTAACACATCTCAAACTGATCAGTAGGAATATTTTCCTCAAGATTCCATGGTCATACAAAAAAGCTTTGAATCCTTCTTTTTTCACATTTAAATCCTTCAGTTTGGGTCTACATAAAGTGCAACTGCAATGCTTTGGTCTGAATTCCTCTTTATTGTAACTCCACAAGCCCCACCTTCTTTCTGAGTTGTGTCTCAGATCAACTCGGTTTGAGGCTGTCTCTTTAAATGCAAATGAGGCACTTCACACCTCGCCCCCCTCCATGTCTCACGCCCAATGATCATTGTCCACTCCACTCCATTTGGCCATTTTTGTAGATTAAAACAACTACACAGCTGCACAGTAATGTTTTATTTACAAATTAATTAAAATATGTGAACAAGGGAAGATTTGTACATCCAGCCTTTGGAGACAGAGTCTGACCCAGAACCTGAGCAGAATAAAGAGGATCAACTCGTAGAACTGCAGATTAACAAAATTGTTTAGCAGGAGGTCTATGGCCTTGTTTAGCAGTTCTTTTGCAAATGCTGTGTTGTAATAGTTCACATAACATCACTGAAAACTGAAAAAAAAGACCCAATCAGAATGTAAGATATCTACACAGCACCAGGAGAAACTAAATTAAACTTTTTTGCCTCCTAGAGATTCCAAGTCCACAACTAAATGTATTTAATGGCTAAAAAATGGATTGTGCATTATATGTCCTGTTGAAGACATCAGTAATGATCAGAGGGTCTAGTAGGAATTTTTCTCCTTGGCGTATTTTCAGAGCAGAAAACTGCTCAAAGTTCTGGTTGTCTAAAGGTATTCACACTTTGACTGATAATCTGTTAGGTATAAATCACTTAAAGGGACAATATTATGTGTTTCTCAGGCAGTGTTGTATAAAGTACCACAAAGTGATACTTGAGTAAAAGCACAAGTATCTTACAAAAATTACTTTGGTAAAAGTTAAAGTCTCCTTTAGGAATATTACTTGAGTAAAAGTCTTAAAGTATCTGATACATTTTGTACTTACGTAAGTATTAAAAGTAAAAGTATTGATTTAAAATGAGCAGTTAGATTTTCTGTAATGACTTTTATTAGGAGGTGACCTCCCCAAAAATGCAGAAATGATTGTTGTATTAAAATAATTAATTGATGTTAAATTCAGGATGCACTAGTCCAGCTGTTTCAGTTTACATACGTATATCAAGGCTGCACAAACCTTTTCTCCAAAATGAAAATCTATCTGAGGGCTGTGGCCAAATACAATAATATAATTCATGAAATACAAATACTTCTTAAGTACAGTACTTTCAACTTTCTACTTCTTGCCTTTTTTTAAATGTAAGGAGTAGAAAGTACAGATAACTGTGTGAAAATGTGAGAAGTAGAAGTAAAAAGTAGGCTGAAAAAAATTACTCAAGTAAAGTACAGATACCCAAAAATTCTACTTAAGTACAGTAACAAAGTATTTGTACTTGGTTACTTTACAACTCTGTTCTCAGGCATATATTTAAACTCTAAAGTAACTATGTCACCTTCAGTTGTTAATAAAATGCTGTTTATATGTTTAAATAGAAAATAAACTTGACTTCTCATATACAGTGATCCCTCGCTATAACGCGGTTCACCTTTCACGGTCTCGCTGCTTCACTTACTTTTTTGTGCCATTTTTTTCCACAGTGCATTGTGTTCTTCGTCCTGATTGGCTAAACAGTCTCTGTGCTCAACAGGCTATCAACATGTCAAAAGTTGTAGGATGATTTGAAAAACAATAAATAACACCAAATAACCATCTTCCAACCTGTTCTGCCTCTAGAAATAAGTTATTTTCCCACTCTCCTTTCCTCCTGTTTTGAAGCAGGCGCTGCCAAAAAAAATAGTCTGTCAGCTCGCAGCTCCTGGAGTGGTGAAACTAACCGAACAAACTGCCTCTAAATTATCTGGTGAATTAATTATCTGCTGTGCACAACGTTCGCTTGCTCTTTAGTAAATAAAGCAAAGCCATTTTCTTTATTTGACCTTTATTTCACCCGTCATTAACACAGACCGGTGTTCCTCGCTCTTCAGACATGAGTTGATCCGCTGCTGCGTTCAACACTGAATGCGCTTCAGTGCGTCCAAGGCGTTGGGCACATTTTTGCTGCTCAAAACGCATTTGGTGGGAACCCGGTGTACCGGCTTAACTACTTCACGGATTTCGCCTATTACGGGTTGTTTTTGGAATGCAACCCCCGCGAAAAACGAGGGATCACTGTATCTGTTTCTAAATAACTTGAAATTGGCCTCTGTCTCTTTAAGAACCTCTTTTTGCTTCTGTCCCGCCCATTTCAGCATGGGGCTGTGTGTGTGTGCTCTGTGATGAGGAAGCTCAGCTTGGAGACACAATCCAGAGGAGGAGCTGATCCCAAACTGTGGTTCTAGTCCCAACCGGTGGTTTTTGCTCCCCTGCCTGGCTGCCTCAGGACACTACAGGATTTCTCAAACATGCATGAATGAGTCAAAGTAAAACTCTGGGCATGTTTTTGATGAGAGGGTAACATTATAACATGATATAAAACTCAAAAAAGTTGATTTGACATGATATTGCCCCTTTAAGAAAACCTTTAGGGAAAATCCACCTGTCCATCTAGCACCATGTTGTGGAGCTCCTACAGTGATCCTATCTCATTTGATTTCCTCCACCTCACCTGGGTGAAGTCTGAGGCAACACAGGCTTTTTTCACACAACAAACCTGAACAATAAGCTGAGACTGGGCTTCTTTCCTTGTTAGTCAAAGATGTTCTGCTACGTTTCCGATGAGTTTTCTCAGTCCAAACTGAAAACAAGACAAAAAAAAAACTGAGGTGTTAAACCTCAGTGAGTTGATTCTCAGGTCTCTGCAGACAAAAACAAAAGTCAAGTCACTTTGATTTCCATCTTGTTACATCAGAACTCTTCTGACGTCCACACAGTACTTTAAAGCTGGACTCCTTTTTCCTGCTATGATGTTATGAATAAAATGACTTTTTAAAAAATACCACCACGCATGGTGTTAGAAGAATTGGAAGACCTCAACCAAAGCTATCTGTGACTTTTACTTGTTTACTCAATGTTGCTGCCCTCAAGGTGTGGTGAGCCCTCCATCAGTTCATGTCCACGGTCAGACAGCACAAACTAACGATAAACATCAGAAAACAAAACTTCAGGCTCTAACTCATAACTGACCCCATGTTTCCCACAGATGGGGAATCCTGTTCTCCCATCCCAAAGACTACACCCCAGTGTGCACCACAGAGCTGGGCCGAGCAGCCAGGCTGAGCGATGAGTTCAGCAAACGCAACGTGAAACTGATGGCCATATCCCTGGACAGCTTGGAGGATCACTACGGCTGGAGCAAGGTGACCTCATGCCTGCATGTATCGTTTGTTTGTTTAGCCTGGATCAAAAGCTCAGCTGGATTTCTGATAAACTAATTCTAAGGTATAAAAGTGGTGTACCTGAAATATAAAAGAACCAAACACATCAACGTTACAATTTGAGGTTATTGATTTATATTTAAATAAGTATTTTTATTGGATATTATTAAGTTCTGACCTTAAAAAGTCATGTTTATAAGTCATAATGGAGAATATTTAGGTTGCATCAGTTCAGGGCAGTGAGAAATGTTCAGGTCTCTATATTGGAGGAAATAGACGTCTCCACAGACACATGGCTCCACACAGGAGAGGAGAGCAGCTCTTCAGGACCAGACTCAACTGTCCTACAGCTCAAAAGTAAAGGACACTCTGCTGAGGACCAACATGTTCAGATTTTAGACAGACAGTTGCCGATGCTGGTCTTTCAAGAAGAGGAAGCTCAGTTTCAGCCTACATCGTAAAATGTGTGGGTTATAAATTCTACCCTCCGTTATTTTTCAAGAAAATTATCTGTGACCCTGTCACAGATCTTTTTTTAGTTTGTAGTATTTATTCATTTCATTTAAAAACAAAACAAAACATTACATACAACATCTGCTCCTATTTACAAAAAATAATAATAATTTCAAACATTAATAAACCAAATAATAAAAACAAAAAAAATTCAACTCCTCAAACAGTGACATACAAATTAAACAATTTCATATTTCTTTAACAATTTTGCTTTGATCATGTTTTTAAAGGAATTAATTGATCCAATGCTTTCATAATCATTTTCCAGATTATTCTATAGTCTTTTACAGCAGCCAGCTCACTTTGTCATACCAGGACAGCTGAAAAGACCTGTTACTTTCCCACTGTGGGATCAATAAAAAGTTTTTTTTAATCTTACTTTTCCCCACCTTTTGCATCAAATTAATCTGAGGAGTTGATCAGCCCTGCTGTTTAACTCTAAGTTTTTCTTCGCAAGGAAGACTATCAAATGTCTTCACCAAAATCCGGTCCACAACATTCAAACTGCCTAATGTGCAGCTTGCTAGCTAGCTAGCTTGCTAGCTGGGACTACTCGTGAAGTGTGTCCACCTGTGAGTGCTTTGTGACGGTGAAGGGACTCAGCAGCACCTGCTGAACAGAAAGTCAGAAAGAGTGATAGAAGTCCATCTCCAAACATAAGCAGCTACAAAAAACCCACCAGAAATAAAATCTCGATTTGTTGCTGGTTGTTTTTAACAAAGAAAATGCTGCTAAGAGGAGGATTAATTAGAGGATTAATAAAGTCTCTGGTTCAACTCAGCACAGAAACAAAACTAAAAACTGCTCCCACGGATGTTTACACCAAAAGATCGCTGATTCGCTCATTTTGCTGTCAATCAAAAAGTAACTCAGCCTCAGACAGATCATCCAATCGTCATGCAGAAGCTGAGCGTCCGAGCCAGCCCACTGTCCCATAGACCCCTAGAGATGCTCAGCGTTCGATGGGCGGGACAAAGCCAGCATTTATCCAATGACTCGTCTCGTTTCGCTGCAGTCTTTGATTCACTATTAAACTCTGTGGAAGCTCAGCGTCCGACTGTTTAGAGCACTGTGAAACTGTGGGAATGAGGGAGAGGAAAGTCATGTCATTACCAGTGATAAGAAGCTGATTCAGAAAAAAATTGAGCGCGTTGTAGCGCATATTTAGTCAATGACGTACTCACAACAGTATATATTTGATCTTTTTTGTTTAATTTAATTTTTTTACATTTTAGGGGAAGCTGAGCTTCCCTTGCAGTCTTAGAGCAATTGCCTCTGGATACAGAAGACAGATGGTTTGAGAGGGGGCGAAGGAAGCCAAAAAATAAGCAAAATGTCTTCAGTCACAGAATAGAAGTCCAGATATTTAGTTTAGTTTTTGGATTTACCATGACTGAGAACCTACACCAGCATTACAACACACTGTCTGATGAAATGATAAACTCAGAACAATAAAAAACATCTGGATTACTCTGGGCTTAGTGCCATGATTATGAAGAGAAAACATGTGTTTGTTACACAAAGACATGCAAAGGTAATTATGGCACCCCATGCTCTCTTTGCACCCATCTCCTGGAAAATACCTCAGGGGACGTGGTTCTGAGCTGTCTTCAGGTCCACAGTCCACATGTGGACCGGACAAATAAGCTCCCGTGACTCATTTCAGTCCTGAACCTACAGTTGGACAGTTATTTGGTGCCTTTATGTTTTTTAAACAACAACCCAGAGAAAATTTTCCCATAGTCTTAGCAGTGCAATTCCCCAAAAGTTTGAACACTTGAGTCCCCCTTGTTAAAACCTGAGACATCCACCTCCAGTCTGACTCTTTGAAGAAGCTGTCTTGGCTCTTCATGGGATGCTGAAGAGGCATGCTAACCACCGTCCAAAGCTTTTAGGATTTTTTTCAGAATCTCAAAGCTAATCTCATCCACTCCCGGTGCCACCAGGGACCTTTTAACTATCTTGGTGAGTCTTGCTAAGGCAGTTGTTTTCACCTGATCCCTCAGATTGGTGGTGCTTCTTCCATCGCTCAACAACAGCAGGTCCACAGTTCCTCACTCAAACCAAGTGCATTGAATGGGCTCTGAATCCCCTCCCGGTTATTAAAGTTTGCCTGAATCTCATCAGAAGATGTTTGGTGCATGAGCACACACACACAGAAGATTCTCTCCTGTGGCTCAAAGCTGCAGAGGAAACCCTCCTGCCCACTGGAAACTTATATTGAGTTGTTGTGACTTCCTGTGACGCACCGGCTCCTTTCCTGCCACAAGGTGACATTCTGAGTTCTTAGAATCAGTTTATGATGGAAGGAATCAACACACCCAGGCCTTGGCCTCTGCTAACACTATACTCAAAACCCAAGAGCAAAGCTTGATCACCAGACCCTCAACAACAATCTCTTCCAAAAGCTTTCCTTGAGGGGTCTTCATTTCCCCTATTCTGAGTGAGATGACCTGTAAGTTACGGTCCAAGAACCCCTCTTAACCCCTTAACACTCAATGTACTGCCCGCGGTACATTGCCAGTTTGTGGTTACTTCCTGCCTCTTCATAGCCTGACCCACACTACCAGGGACTTTAATAGGCAGTTCAAACAATTCAATTGGTTGTCTTCTGTTGATTGACACCTCTTGACCAATTGAGCTCATACTCTCCAGGGTCCAAAAGGTGTGGCAGGCCCCTCATGTCCCACCCGTTTGTGGTACACATGATTGATTGACTATAATCAGCCAATCAACTCTGAGCTTCATTTGACACCACAGCTGTGTCTCCAATCAAGTTACTTTTTATTTGATATACAGCTTTGGAAATGAGAAAACTCAAAAACTAAAAACTAGTTACAGTTACAATGATAATAATGAGTGGTTGATAGCTTTAAGCTTGTGAATTTACTCCAAAGAGTTCAAGAGCAGTACTTCATTTAATTAGGCCCTCAGGTTAAAGGGATCCCTGATTAGTTGTAACATTAGACTTTATTTGATAAACATATACTGTATTTTAACTGTAACATAAAGACTGTAAAAATACTGTAGGCTGTTTAGTTTTGTAAATTTTTAAAAACATATTTTAACACGGATGGAGCCAATTTACATTATTTACACACAAAGCATTCTGGGTAAATGATGACGTGGATAGGTCCTCGGTGCGAGGCTGCTATCGAGCTATATCCACCCTGAAGGTTAATCTTGGACAATATCTGACGATCGACTCTTAAATGAAACGAGAGCATTGACAGAGAGGAGAAGGTAGAAATGACTCAGCCTGTAACTGAAAATATAGATGGAGGACAACAGAGCTGCTTCATGGAAGAAGAACCTCATCTTAGCCTGTTAGCCTTTGCACTAGTGCCAACGCTATATTGCCTTATGTAGGCTATTAGCTCAGCGCTAACGCAACAAACAAGCTAAAATGAGGTCGTCCATCCATATTTTCAGTTGCAGGCTGAGTCATTGTTGCGGTCCCCTCTCTGTCATGTGGATGGAGGACCTCAGTAACGAGAGGAGAATGTGTAGCGCTGAGCTAATACATATATATGGTGATAGCATCGGGGCTAACGCTAAAGCTAACAGGCTAAGCTGAGGTTCTTCTTCCATGAAGCAGCTCTGTTGTCCTCCATCCATATTTTCAGTTACAGGCTGAGTCATTTCTACCTTCTCCTCTCTGTCAACGCTCTCTGGTTTCATTTAAAAGAGTCGATCATCAGATATTGTCCAAGATTAACCTTCAGGGTGGATATAGCTCGCTCACACTGAGGACCTATCCACGTCATCATTTACCCAGAATGCTTTGCATGTAAATAAAATGGCCCCGTCCGTGTAATGTATTTTTAAACTTTTAATTTTAAAATAATAAAAATTGAACATCCTACAGTATTTTTACTGTCTTTATTTTACAGTTAAAATATATGTTTATTAAATAAAGTCTAATGTTACAACTAATCATGGATCCCTTTAACAGATTAATCTGACCTCTGCAATTTGACTCCAAAGACAACATAACCCCCAGGATGTACTTAAACCTCTCTATCTTAAGACCCTGAGAAGTGGCTGATATTGGATCTTTTTATTATTATAATACCTATTAGAAAAAGTTTTAATAGTATAGAAAATGTTATTTTGCTAAAATTGTTTAATTTGATTCTTGTGCTTTTATGAGTCATCCAGTCCAAAAAAAGTCTAAAATTAAAAATAAATAAATAAATAAATAACTGGACTGATATCTTGTAGTCCTAAGCTTTTAAACCTTCAACTAGAAGCTCCACTATTTAACCAAGACTGACATGTAAGTTAGACTAAAAGCCTCACATCGGAGAGTTGTTTGAATCTTTATTAAGGCGGTCACACTTTAACGTTTTAGAGAACTTATGCCAACTTATGCACATTTTTAAGACATCTATGTTGAAGATGGAAGTAAAATATTCAACTGGAAGCCTCTTTTAGGCATGTACATAGTGTAATCCTACCAAATTGATCAAATATATAAATTTTATTAGCAAGTTAAACAGAAAAACAATTTCATAAGTTGTCTAAAACAATACAGGGCCTTTAGTCTGTCTCACAAGACATGTTTTGGTCACATGCACAAAGGTGTGAATTATTGTAGGTTTAGAAAAGCCACAATCTGAAACCACCTCTGTTTAATAGGAAGACATTTATGTAATAAAGATCCTGCCCTGGCAACCTAATCTCACCCATTCATACTGCGCTCTTTATTAGCGATGACACATACTGTATGTGTGAATCACAGCACTTTATAAACTTGTTCCAAATTCAGGGTTTAAGCTCCAAAAGAACAGTTTTGTTTCTCCTCCTCCTGATTAGGACATCCTTGCTTATAACTGCAATGACTCTGGGAACTGCACGCTGCCTTTCCCAATCATAGCAGACAGGAAGCGGGAGCTGGCCGTCACATTGGGCATGCTGGACCCCGATGAGAAGGACAAAGACGGCCTGCCTCTCACCGCCCGCTGTGTGAGCATCACACATTTTTACCACCTCTAAGTCATAACCTTCAGAGGTGAAGGTTTCAAGCTTCTCGGTGTTCATCTTGCTTTCTGTATTGTGTAGGTGTTCATTATAGGCCCCGACAAAAAGCTGAAACTGTCTATACTGTACCCGGCCACCACAGGACGCAACTTTGACGAGATCCTGCGAGTGATCGACTCCCTTCAGCTCACAGCTGGGATACGAGTGGCCACACCCGCCGACTGGAAGGTAGCTCTTATTTTAAATATTGTTATTATTTTAGCCACTTGGGTTTGATTTTGCATCTGCCTCCAGCCTGGAGTGTGTGTGATGGTGCCTCCCAGCATCCCCGAGGAAGAGGCTGCATCCATGTTCCCAGCTGGGGTCTACTCCAAAGAGCTGCCCTCCGGCAAGAAGTACCTGCGCTACACCCCCCACCCAGGAATCCAGTCAGAGCAGAAAGATACTAAACAATCACAGGATCAACCAGAATCAAACCCTCCTCCGCCCTAAAGCTCCTGCAGGGTTATTTATGTTCCCCAAGAGAGATCTTTTCCTTATAGTTGTAAAATAATTTAATAACTATACTCACTGGGGTTAAAGCGTCATTATTTACTACCTTTTTCTTATTCAAATTGTACATGAAAGGGTTAATGGTGCTAATCATGTAGTGAGAGCAAATAAACTGTTTAGATGTGTCTGTAATCATTCTATTGGGCTGAGTTACCTTCTGTTAAATAGGTTTAAAATTTTATCTAAATTTAGCACAAACAGTAGGGAAATTATAGTGTTTTGTGGATTATTTCTTCGTAACTGAAGGGAGATTTGTGATTAACTGAATGTTAGATCCAGTATGGCAGGGCTATTCAACCAAATTGCGCCGGGGGCCACAGTTACTGCAGGTCAACAGCTGAGGGGCCGAACATCCAGCAACTAAAGTTATTATGTAAATAAACCAAGTATTACAAAAATCTGTTACCTTTGAATTAGTTTATTTTGCTGCATTTAATCATGAATACAACATACAGAACCCTATAAAAGTAGTGATAATTAAACATTATCAAAAAGAACACATTATACCTCCTGTTTGACACAAATATTTTGACTCTCTGACTTGCCAAATTTTTAAACCAATTTTATTTTCACTTTCATCATTTTATTTTCAACTACTTGTAGTTTTAACTGTCTTTGTGTGTTTATATAAATGGTTTTTACCAGCTTCTAGCCAAGATTCTGAGATTTCTGTAGAAACTAAACATGTCTATGTTTAACTAAAAGAACTTAAAATAATTAAAGTAGAAAACTGGGAGTTTGGGCTGAAGAGATGAATGAACCAATTGGCGGGCCGAACTTTGGTCACTCGCATGTGGTATCCATCCATCCATCCATCCATCCATTTTCTTCCGCCTATCCGGGGTCGGGTCGCGGGGGCAGCAGCTTCAGAAGGGAGGCCCAGACCTCCC
>NW_013952508.1:716922-719632 GCF_001266775.1 Austrofundulus limnaeus | reverse complement strand
CCAGCAGACCCTCACTACACGTTTGGGCCTGCCAGGTCTGACCGGCTTCCTCCCCCACCACCGGAGCCAACTCACCACCAGGCATGTGGTATGTATAATAATAATCTAGAATAATAATCTTGTTTTCAGAATGTGTAAGATTATTTGCCTTCTTAGCCTGAAAATTTGACTCAAATTAAGTAAAAAATTTCTGCCAATGCAGTAAGAAAATTTTACTTGGTAAGATTCTTGAAATACTTGATTTGACTCCATTTTTTTTTCTTATTTCAAGAATCTTACCAAGTGAAATTTTCTTACTCCATTGGCAGAAATTTTTTACTTAATTTCATTCAAATTTTCAGACTAACAAGACAAATAATCTTACACATTCTAAAAACAAGATTATTATTCTTACACAATCAGTTCTTGTTTAGTAAATCAGTCTCAAAACAAGATCAAAAAGACTTTTTGGCTGATATAAGACTTTAAAACTTGGTTAGGTGGACAGTTTTTGCAGTGTATTCAGTAAGTGTTTGTTAATTTTGGCTAGCAGCCCCCCTCCTGCCTGAAGTCAGCTGTGAAGGATTTGCTGTTCCTTACTGTGATCCTGAGCAGCAGCTTCCTGTGTGACCAACAGACAGGAGGACGTTCAGGACAACAGAGGTGATCCAAACAGGAAAAGGAAGAAAATGTCACTCAGCATTTACTTCGATGATTTTTGGTTTGAGTGACAAAAAAACAAAACCGATTTTTTTTTCTTACAGCAATCTTTTATTAGGAATGCACGTGAAGATGACACTGATGTTTGTTCTTGTTTGATTTAGGCAAAAATATCAGCAGTGGACCTGACTTTGTAATCGGCTTGGTTTGTTTGACTTCCTGTTTGTTTCTGCAACTAATCACATTTTCAGAACTAACCAAACCTCATGAAGTGGTTTCCTGTGTGGTACTGAGCATTGTTCTTATAAAAAAAAGAGAGCTGCGGGGTTAAGATGCATGTTTCAGTTCCTGGTGCATTCGCAGGTCCTCACTGTGAGCTCCGCCTCCTCCCATCAGCACCGTCATCTCTGCTCCATCAGGGCCTGGTACTCCCTCTGGTGGGAGATCAGCTGCAGGAACACTTTGTACTTTCTCTCATAGAAGCTGAGAAGAGATCCAGGAAACAATTTCAGAAATGTAAAGATGTCAAGTTTCAGTGTGATAAACTAGCCTGGTTGTAAAGTTTAGTCCTCTCATGACCCGGCTGTGACTGTAGGGGACGACTTGAATGCTAACAGTATTTCAATGTAAAGAAACAAAAAAATGGCAGCAACTAGGGCTGGGCGGTATGAAATCAAATTCATATCACATTATAAATTGAATCCCTTCATGGTAACGGTATATATCGCGGTATAAAATTATCATAAAAAGTAAAGATAATGTAATTTTTAGAGCATTTTTGTTTTTTTGCAGAAAACTTAGTTAAACCCACAGGGTTCGACAAGATTTTTTTTTTTTACCTGCCCTGTCGGGAAATGAAAAGTTACCTGCCCGAAACAAAAATGCTCAAAATTTGTGTACTGTATTTGTACTACAAAAACATTAACATGGTTATACAGAGGTATATAATATACGACATCTGATTTAGCAGATGCAAACATTGCAGACTGAGTCACTCAGTCAATTGTTTTATCAAAAACATCTTCTAAAATCTTTTTTAGACCTTTCCAGGGTTTCCCTAGAGTATTTGTCTTGGGAGGGCTGCAGCAGCTTTGTTTTAAATACAATTTACAAAACATGAAAGTCTGCAATTTGCATTAATTGAATCTTATATAGTGAATCTCATATCTAAAGATACATTTAAGATATCTTGAACTGGAGTCTCCCTACAACTTGATAAATCTGACGTTATTTATACTAGTCAGAATATAATTAGCGATATCTTAAATAGGCATTTTGAATTGTCAAAATATATTAAGAGATGTCTATTTGTTTGTTTCTTTCATTTATAAAAACAAAACAATCTATGTACAGCATAAAAAAGTAAATCCTACCCTGAATTAAAAAGGTGCAGAGTGAAGGAAAGAACTCGTACGCGTCCCTTATTTTCAAAAATCAACTTCAACAAACAAACAAGCTCAAGCTGGAAAGATCTCCAAGTTTAAAAAAATAAGTAAATAAAACAAAACAAAATAATAAAAGAAAACATTTTATTATTTTATTCTAAATAACTAATCTGTCTAGTTTAGTCATAAAACAATTTCAGATTACTGGAATGCAAGTGTGATGAAGCCAAATAAATGCAACATCAGCCTGCCATACAGTGAGCCTGTTGAACTGACCCTCTGCTGCTCTGCGCTCAGAGCACAAGCCGACATTAGCAAGATGGATTTATGACTGAACGAACGTCCACATCGTTTTATCATTTCTGTGGGTAACAATACATAAAAAACAGTTTTTTCTCCGACAACTTGGGTGTGAAAAAACTATGGTTGTTAAAGCTTCGCTCTGCACGACGTGCAGCAGGAGGGAGGAAATGAGGAAATGATGGGCCACATGACGTAACTTTTCTACAGCGGGTGGGGGAAATTTTTAGGATTTATTCTCTCTATATGTGTTTTAAAATGCTAGAATTTCTTCATTATACAGCGGGTAAAATAAGTATTGAACACGTCACCATTTTTCTCAGTAAATATATTACTAGAGGTGCTAATGACATGAAATTTTCACCAGATGTCGGTAACAACCCAAG
>NW_013952508.1:712044-715702 GCF_001266775.1 Austrofundulus limnaeus | reverse complement strand
CTTGGGTTGTTACCGACATCTGGTGAAAATTTCATGTCATTAGCACCTCTAGTAATATATTTACTGAGAAAAATGGTGACGTGTTCAATACTTATTAGTATTTCAAACTCCTGCTCAGTTGTCTCTGCACTCGCAGCCCTGTTGACACAGGTGCAAAGACGTAATGACGATATGAGAGTAGAGGGTAAATTTTAACCGTAGGCCAACTTCATACCGTTTCTGCCATCTACCACATATTTTGCGCAGCCCTAGCAGCAACACAGTCTAAAATGTTGGGGAAGGAAAATAAAGCAGTAAATAAGAAATGGATAAAGGAGCATTTTGCAACTAAATATGTTCAGCCAGAGGACTGGACAAATAAGTACCGTAAATTTTATTTCTATAGAAACTTTTACAGATGGACATCCTTGCTTCACAAGGAGCAAAACAAAATAAATACAAACATAAGCATAAAAGCACAATAAAACAAGTTAATAATCATTAAATACATTTAGCTAAAAGCTTGTCTGAACAACAGTATCTTGAGCTGCTTCAACAGAGTCAGCACCATGGACAAACAGGGACAGGGCCGTCCACAACAGGTCCGCTTGAGTCTTAAACCTGGTTTTAGGAACCTTCAGAAGATTTTGGCCTGAACAGTAAGGAGTCTACATTGAGTGGCCTTTCCACTAACAGTAGCTCACCAGTGCAAAAAAACTGCAGCTCAAAATAATGAAACATTTTCAAAAGAGGTGCAACAGTACAGAAAATTCACAACTTGGTTTGGTTCAGTAGTCCAATGGTTCAACATTTTTTGGATACAAATAAGAGACATGTCCTTCTTAACTTGTTATTTATTTAAATTTATTATGAACATTTGTTTAACCTCAAAAGTAGCTTCTAAATTAAACGTTGCTGAAACAGCAAGTTTCTCAGTGGATCTGCGCTAGGTGGAGTAGTCGAACACAGATCCACTGATCCTTCAACACAGAGCATCTTCAGAAGATAAGCTGATAAAGTAAATTTTAAATATCTGTATTGTTCGATACAGAGTGCATATTGAACCTAAAGCACTGCATTGAAAGGTTCAAAACAGATGCATGTATTGTTGCACCCCTAATTTCCCCTAATTTTCACACGTTCAGTATGTTCTTCAAAGAAAAATTAGGAATGTTTGAATATCCATCATCTACAGGTCATTACTGGATGGTCATAATCTTCACGCCTTCAGGGGCCAACACATCAAAACAGGTTCTGGTTCTGTTCTGGACATCACTGCATGGACTCAGGAACATTTCCACATTTTAGTGAGTGTAAACACAGTTCACCGTGCCATCCACTTCATCCACTAATTAAAGCTCTATCATGCAAAGAAGCCATATGTCAAAACCGTCCAGAACTGCTTCTCTGAACTAAAGATTGTTTAAAAGGGACTGAGACAAAGTGCAGAACTGTTTTGGAAATCACAAACTTCACATTTTTCATACTAAAGAGGAAATGGATCCAGCTTGGTATCAGCTCAGGTCAAGAGCCCGCCTCTCTGATGGTGTGGGGGTGCATTATTGTAGAAAAGTGCAGGTTTTAGAACATCTGCTCCCATCCAGATGGCGTATTTTCAGGGAGAACATTATATATTTTATTAAATCAACACTGAATCGCTGCCTTCATTATAACAGACAGGCTCCATAATAAAGCCTGTCTGCAGAACTGGACCGACTGCAGTCCAGAACTCTTACCAATAACATTTTTGGATTATTGCTTTTCGGTTTTGGTGCTTTTTTTTCACAACATCACCATGTTTTGGATGTTGTACATTTAATATTGGAAAAACAATTATACTGTTGGAAATTAAACTAAATTAAAACAAACTAAACTATTAAACTAAACTATTAACTATTAAATAAATTAAAATAATAATATGAAAAATTACGGGTCAGCTTTACTTTTTAAAAATAATATTTTTACTTGAATCTATTTTGAATCCTTTTTTTCCACAGAACACATCATCCCACCTCTTTAGATGAAGGTCAGGATGAACAACTCTGCCCACTTTAGCCATTTTCTCCATGGCCTCCTGAAATAGAAAACACAAAAACAAAAGCCACTTAATGAATAAATCACGTTACACACATTCTAATTTCACATTAACATTGACCTACTTTTAGTTTGAACACATTCTGGCTCCTGCAGTTTTAGCATGATAGTTAATGATTAATTCATGAGAAGATGTCTCCTCTGTCTGAACCTACAAAATCCAGGCAGCTGAGAAGGTTAGACCTAAATGTAAAAAACAACTCCTGCTATACCTGATAAAAATGTATCCACACTTTAAACTGAAACATAAAAATCAAGCTCTACACTTTTCATGCCTTGTGATTTTATTCAAACCAGCAGATGGAGACACTGAATCAGTTTCCCATCAGTCCAGTTTATTCTACAGCTTTTATTTGGTTCTTGTTGAACCAAAATTTGATATATTAATTGTGCACAAATGAATAATAAAAACATATACTAATATATCATCCAGAGACATATCTTCTCTTGTATGTAAACAATAAAAGCTTCACAAAGCTAACTGTACATCCTCTAACTGTCAGCATGTAGGTGTGTCTTTACCTGCACTGAGCTGTAGTCCTGTGACGCACACGCCCCCAGCACTGCTGCTCCAACTAAAACAGCTTCCATCTGATCTGGCAGCACTACAGGCATTCCTGAGGAGGAAAACACCAACAAGAGCTTTCTGGTTCACAGTTTCTATCAGTTGGTTGAGTTTTACTCTATCTGATGAGTCTCACAAGCCCTGCTGCAGAAAAGCCCTCCCTCTCAGAATGATGCTGCCATCACGTTGCTCAGTGCTTAGTTTTTATCACACACTACTGGAAAACTATCACCAAGTTTGTTATTATTCAAAAACTTGTCATTAGGTCAGAGTCCCACCAGGGTTTCTGGTTCCTCTGCATTTAAGACCTACCTGGTTGTTGAATGGTGCGCTAATAGAGTTCCTTGTGCCAAGTTAAAAACTCTCAAATTATAGTGAATACTGGTTATTGGTGTTGTTACTACTTTTTACTTAGTAATCTGGAACAGGCCAGCTGTTATTTTATAGGAAATATCAACTAAATCTTAAAAAAAAAAAACGTGCAGTCAGATCTGTTGTCTTAAAGCCTTCAACAGAGAATCATAAGAAACTTCTGAATAAACTTTAAAAGTTACATTTCTCTCAGAAAGTTCCAAACAGATTCAGTTTACGTTTAAAGACAGAAAAACCAAGTGTCAAATTAAACAGGACAAAATCAGTTTTTCATATTTGTGGGGGTTCCACAAGGTTCCATTTTAAGACCTTTTATTTTTCGTATATTAATGGTTCACATAAAAGTGGGAGGGACATTCATATGTATGCAGATGATGTACTGTGTGTAATGCAACCCACCATTTTTTAGCTTAAAAAGCATTTAAAAAATCCTGAAGGATTTCTTTAACCTTTACAGTGCACCCTTTGGTGGAGAAACAGATTATTTTGCAGTAGCGCATGCTTCAGCATGTTGTTTATCTAAAAATGGTCCACTTCCAGAGCAAAAGCCAGTTGTTAAAGGAAACCAATTATGGGTCTTAGAAATTTTTATGGTATGTCTGTGGGCTATCCAGACCATGTTCATTCAATTTAATGCACAAAATAATT
>NW_013952508.1:705511-708814 GCF_001266775.1 Austrofundulus limnaeus | reverse complement strand
TTACCGGTCTCTGATTGTCTTTGTTTTAAATGTCTGGTTGGGTTGTTGTTGTTTCTCAAAGTCTCAGGTAAAAAATACCGGACACTGGCAAAGGGGAGCTGCATGGTGTGAGGTAAAAATGAACAAAGGAGGACATGTGATACAGGTGTATGAGATTAGGGTGTGGCAGTGGTGATTAGAGGGAATCTCAGGAAGTGAAGTTGTCTGAAATGAGACAGGAAGTTAGTGTACAAAATAAAACAGGAAGTTTAAAAATGAAACAAGATCAAATGCACAATGGTGGGGACATTAACCAGCAGAGCTGTCCTTGACAGCGTGTGCACGTCTATGTGTACGAGCGCGAAATTTCACATACACTATTTTCGCCGGTCGCTTAGCTGGATGAGGGCAAGCGATTGTCGCCTCACCGCACAGGCGCCATAGGAAATGAATGGAGAGCGAGCGACGTCGCCTCCCGTGTGTCGAGCCCTTTACTCTGCACATGTGACAGGGGACATCAGCAATGGTTGGTAATGAGTTCTATCTTGTTTATTTTAGATGTTTTTGTTATTTAGTGTTTTATAGGTAGTTTTAAACATTTGCCTGTATCTTTTTTCTTTTCCAGTTCCTAAACAGGGACTAGGCCTGCAAAAAGGTATTTTAGCTAGAAGGCTGTGCACAGGGTTGACCTGTTTTAATCAAAAAATTACAGAATTATTGAACAGTTTTCGAGCTGTCCCTGACTTAATAATAAAAAACAAAACAATAGATAGTGAGACAGGTTTTGATTCTTGAGAACCTCTATTTGATGGAGTGAGTGGGTTTGGGAGTTTAAGATGCAGAAGAAAGGTTTTTGGATCAGTCCACAGGACTATGCACTCATGCTTGTTGGTCTACAGACCTTCAGTTTCCAGGCGACTTGACACCAACAACAGTTGGACCTCGTATAGACATCTGTGTGTCTTTATGACCACTGTCTACTTCATGAAGCAACAGTAGTCAGATT
The DNA here is from genome assembly GCF_001266775.1 of Austrofundulus limnaeus. Classification (NCBI taxonomy): domain Eukaryota; kingdom Metazoa; phylum Chordata; class Actinopteri; order Cyprinodontiformes; family Rivulidae; genus Austrofundulus; species Austrofundulus limnaeus. The sequence goes on along the minus strand of NW_013952508.1, from coordinate 707,829 downwards.
CACCACAGTTTGGTTGCAGGTGTCACAGCAAAAGGTCAGAACACTGTATATGTGCCCTGCATACTTTAAGATGAGTCTAATGAACTCCCCCTGCAGCCTACCTGTAGCAGTGGCTTGAATCTGCACAAACAGGCTGTTTTTGCTCAGGCCGCCACACAAGAAGAGGGTGCTGATGTCATGTCCTGCCTCCTTCATGGCCTCCAAAATCTGAAGCGTACCAAGCTAGGAGACCAGAATACGACACAGGAGGAATCTGGTTACAAGATGGTGACTTCTGCAAACAGTAAGAAGGGTGAAGAATATTGGTCGTTCCAAACACGTGGCTTACAGCAAGAGCTTGAATGGTAGCCAAATAAAGCAGGGCCAGGTCATCCAGAGTTTGGGAGAGAGACAGTCCCACCAGCTGCAAGACAGTCCAGAGTCAGTAACACAACAATGACAGGAATCACAAATAACGCATAATTTAAGTCATAATTTAGGACATTGAGCCAAACGCTCACCATGCCTTTTAACGTCGGGTCAGCCAGCGGTGACCTGTTCCCGTGGAAGTCCGGACACACATGAAGGCTGGATCCCAGCAGGTCCACAGAAGAACCCGAGTCCACCATCAGACTCAGGTGTCTGTTCAGGTAGGAGTACATGTTTTCACCTGCAACAGCACCACTAAAACAACAAGAAAAATATGTTGGAATGACACGGTCAGAACGCCAGCAGAATAATTCTCAGAAGACACGATGTACTCATACATGTATCATCTCAGCTAAAGTTCTTTTTTTTGTTTTAAACACAAGATAAAATCCACCTGACCTCTGCTGGACCAGATCCTGAAGCTGACTGTAGGCAGCGTGGCCCTTCACAATGTGGTCAATCTGAGACAAGATACATGTACAGATGAGTTCCTGCCATCTGACACACAAACTGTTTATTAAACACATCACATCATCATTTCCTCACAACTTATTGTCTGAAAACTTATCAGGCATTCACACCGAGATGATATTTGCTTCTGAATGTTTTTCAGCACGTATCCTGTTCTGCATTTCTTGTGCTATTTCAATAATTAATTCATATATGAAAATGTTCAGCTCATTCAGGGCATTCCAGTAATGTCTAATGGTATTTTAGCTCCAGTGTTTCCCCTACCATTATACAGGCGCCCCACCCCACCCCCCCAAGTCGAGAGCTATTTTTTTGCGACCCTCCATGTCCACCTCTCACCAAACTTAGGGAAAAAGACAGCGCAGAGCGAGGCTGAGCGCTGTGTGTGGTCCTCACAAAGATAGGAAGACGTGTGTGAGATTAGACGCGCAGCTCTGCTTTTAATCATGTAGCACCGATGCGACAGCTTTGCAAGCTACTTTTTCTTTCTTTAAAAGAAAATGTGAAAGGTGAAGCCACAGCATGCTTACTATCTTATCAATAATTACTGCCTTTTTTTTCTTTCTGTGGGTGGGGGGTCAGCTTTACGCAGCTCAGGTGAACACCTCCCGCGTTTCCTGGACTATTTTCCACCGAGGATTACGTCGTATTTTATTTTTATTACATTTCTAAAAGCACGTCGCAGCATTTCCCCCTGTGTGTTCACGTCACGAGCGCAACAAAACCGCGACGGATCAGCTGACTGTTTTTAAAGTGAGGGGCAGCGAACATGTCCACCTGCAGCTCAGCTCCGACCAGCCCGGCCCGGGACTGAAGAGTTCACACGTCAACCCCTTCAGACGTTTACGTGTTTAATGAGCATCAAATATCTGTAATTTGCGCAAAAAATCAGTATTAATCATGCAGATGGAGAAGAGGTGCGCTGACTGCAGCTGTGCGGGGTGGTGGGGAGGAGGAGGGTCTTTTAAAGACGTGTCTACATTTGACTTTTATTTTTTCTAAAATCACAGAGTTCTCTGAGTCAGCTTCAGATGTTTGTAGTTAATCCTAATCCCATCTAAATTTAAATGGGTGTTTCAATGCCTTTAAGTTACACAATCATTTTACTGGAGAAACTTGTCAGTTTGATAAAAAAAAAACAGTAAAAATATTTTTTTCTGTGCAGAGAACTTCCTCTGCTATAATTTATTTTAAATAAATATATCAAAGCCCCTCAGTTGAAAACACTAAAGGTCGTGTACACAGTGTACTCCTATTTAAATAAAAATGTTTGACCTGTAAGCAGAAAGCTTGTGGATGTTGGTTTTTCATCTATTTTTCAAAGAAGAGGATGAGGAGGAGAATGAGAAAGTTCTCCTCAAGCAGCTCCTAAAACTGTCAAACCTGCTGACTGAGAACATTTGTATATAGTAAACTTTGTATACACAACAATATAGCCT
>NW_013952508.1:697653-704605 GCF_001266775.1 Austrofundulus limnaeus | reverse complement strand
CCCCCCCCCCAGACCAATTTCCTAGGGGAAACACTGAGCTCTTTATACTTGTTAGCTACTGTATTTCTGTTTTGCTCTCAGGGTCCTAAAACATTCCAGTACTTTCAGGACCTTGGACAGTTCCCTCAGTCTTTACACTGTCCAAGATCCTGAAACATACCAGCACTTTCAGGACTTGGACAGTTCCTTCAGTCCTTTACACTGTCCAAGGTCCTGAAACATCCCAGCACTTTCAGGACCTTGGACAGTTCCTTCAGGCCTTCACACTGTCTAAAGCAGTCATTCCCAAACAGGGATATGCAAGCATATTATAAAGGGTAGGTGGAAAAATTTCCCAGATGTGTAATAAAATGTGGAAATTGAAGTCGGAATCACGGAATTAACACAAAATGGAATCCAATATAAAACATGGAATCTCATGGAATTTACCCCTTTGGGTGAGTTTCTGATGTATTTTGGACAATACAATGTATTTTGGATACTGCTGTTTTCTGCAACTGCCTTTACCTGCTTTGTTTATTTATTTACTTATTCACTTTAAAGGCAACATTTTTATCTTTATGTTTAATTTGAGTTGAAAAAAATAAAATGCCTGAGAATTAAATGTTCTAGGGGTTAAATAAATAATTTACATTTAATAATCAGTATCAGAACCACTGCCTTACAACACAGAACTTAAAAAGAGTTTTGGAAGATTTAAAGCTTTTATTTTATCTAAAGCAGCTCCTATTTTCAAGATGAAAAATATTTTTGTGTTAGTGTACAGAATGAAACAGACACACATAATTCTTTAAGAATGCAGGGTGTGTTCTGACCAGCCTTCCTGTGGCGCTCTGTCCACCCTCATTCAGCCACAGGCTTGGCACCATGGCAGACAGGTAGGGACCCCACACCCCCGGCACAAACAGGGGCTCCTTGCTGATCTGTACCACACAAATATATTTATTAAAAACTACTTATCTAATCTATCTATTCATGGGTTTAAAATCAACAAAAAATGCTTTGTGTAAAGTGTGACAACATGTAAACTTAAAATCTAAAGACTCAGATAAAATTAAAAAGTGACAACAGGTTTAACCTCAGTAAGTCATGCAGTAGTCATGGAGTGACGTGGAACAACAGGAAATACTGTCACTGATTTCAGGAGTGGGTGTAGCAGTGAGACCACTCACCGCCATGTGACAAGAGGACGTCCCACAGATCATCGCCAGGCGCGACGTTATTGGCTGCTGCTCGCAGGGCAAGTTAAAGTCTCGCACGTCAGCACCTATCACACCTGGAAGGACAAGAGTCCCAATCCATCTGAGTTATATTTCTTAAACTATACAAGGTATTTATTGTTACAGGAAGAAACTTAGTTTTTACATGTGCTTTTAAAGTATATATCCTTCAAATACAAAAAGTCAAAGAAAACACCTTTATATTTAAGAAACTTGGCATAATACACATAATTTTATCCATTTTGTCACATAAGCAGCATATTTTCTTTTGAACTTGGCTCAGCTACAGTGAAACAGGAAGTAATGTCAACTCTAAGAAATAACTCTCTTGTCTGTTTATTGAAACGTTATTTGAGCTCTGACTCTTCATTTCTCTGATAGTGACTCAAAATAAGTCTGTTGTTAGTTATTGTAGCAATGCACCTTAAAGCTGTCATTCTTCCATTTCTGTCACAGCTTTAGGTTTACTTCTGAATTACATACTTAGTTTTAATAACATCTGTCTAGATGATCATAAAAAAATTCTCAAATCAACAAAAAATGAGCACAAACATGCAAACAGGCACAGACATATCACCCTTTAACATTCAGTGGCAGGAGATAAACATGCAGCTTGATCAGGAATAGTGTTTTATGACGTTTGATAGAATAAAATTAGCAAAACACTGCCAGAATTTCCCACAGATACAACATGGTGATTTTGGTGTGTTTATGATTAGGCAGAGCTTAGAACACTGGTAATGTACAAAGCTTATACTAAATTCCTAAATTGTATTCAGAAGTGGTTTGGAATTAAAGATACAAACTATAAATTATGAAATAAAGATTTGTTTAAAAATAAAGCCAAGGCCAGAACAAATATTAAAAACAACTGTCCTTTGGTTAGAGGATTCATGTGTGAAATAATTGTTGTGAAGAGTCAAAACAGTGTTTTTACTCTTTGAATAAAATCGAAATTCTAAGTTTTTTTTAGCAAAATATGGAGTTTTATAGATTTTTTTGAAAATGTTTTACCGTTATTTAATGAGGCAAATCCCACTGAGATCACAGCCCTTTTGTAAGTTAGGCCTGGGCCTGAAGGCAACATATTTTACATATTTTTGGGGTGTCGGGGAAACCAAAGTACCCAGAGAAAACCCACCCAGAGGAGAACAACACCAGGTCCAGATCGAACGCAGGACCTTCTTGCTGTGAGGCATTGGTGCTAACCACTAAGCCGTTGTGAGAAAAGATGCTGCTGGTTTGATTTTGATAATACTGTATTTTAAAAAGTGAAGGTTTGCAAAGTCTGCCAACACTGTTTTTTGCTGTATGACTTCTGTTCTTGCCACTGACAGGAATTCAAAGACTGTTGATCTATTTTCTGTATTAATTCTGTCCTGTTTTCAGTGTGCGTTTCTGACTTGTAAATGGAAATGACACAAAATAATAATTAAAGCAACACACAAAAAAACTTTCCTATCTTTACTTACCTGATTTGCAAGTCAGATGCATTAAATATGGCTCTAACTTTCACATCAGGCTGAGCAGAGAGACAAACTGATGGCAGAATGTTTGTGGAGCTGCTCTCTGTCTACTCTGGTGGAAAACAACAGAGTGTTGTAACCTCTGACAGATACAACAGCATGACCAGCAGCTACGGGTCAGAGAGCAGAGTTCATGAGCAGTTCACCTCCCAGAGAAAAACCAGGTGGTCTGGTTTCTCTGACACACATTTCTTTTAAAGACAACAAAGGAAGTGATGATAGAATCTGCGCCTTCTGACACGATCAGATTATATTGGTCTAAACCTTCAGTTTTTTTTCTCTCAATTAAATATGAAAAAAAAATCTACCCTATATTATAAATGATTCTGCCTTTTTTTCCACTTTCTTTACAGCTTTAGTAAAATATCCTGAAGGATGGCAGAAAAGGGCTGATATCAATAATAATAATAATGCATTTTATTTATAAAGCGCCTTTCAGGACACCCAAGGACGCTGTACAATAGAAAAAAAATAAAATGAAGGAAAAAACAAAACAAAACTATAGATACATATAATGATAAGGGTAGTGTGGGAGAAAAAGAAATGTGGAGTACAGAACAGTCATATAATAAAATACAATAATGCAGACAAATTGAACAACAGGGTTGTGGGGGAGAAACATCAAAGTGAGGACAACAAAAACAGACATATATGGAAGATCGGAGTTAACAGTTGTAGGCTAATTTGAAAAGATGTGTCTCCAGGCCAGTCTTAAACAGGGAGAGAGAGGTGGTACAGTATTACATAATCCGTGGGGTAGTGAGTTCCAGAGCTGCGGAGCAGAGCAGCTGAAAGCTCTGCTCCCCATGGTGCTGAGGCGGGCAGGGGGTACTGAGAGTTGGAGGGAGGAGGCAGATCTTAGAGAGCAGGAGGGTGTGGAGATGTTCAGGAGGTCAGACAGGTAAGAAGGGGAAAGAATGTGGATAGCTTTGAAGGTGTGTAGGAGAATTTTAAAGATGATGCAGGATTTAACTGGGAGCCAGTGGAGCTGTTGTAGGACTGGAGTGATGTGGGRTTTAACTGGGAGCCAGTGGAGCTGTTGTAGGACTGGAGTGATGTGGGCAGAGGATGAGGTTTGAGTGAGTACACGGGCAGCTGAGCTCTGAACCACCTGTAGTTTGTGAAGGGATTTATTGGGGAGGCCAAACAGTAGGGAGTTGCAGTAGTTGATCCTGGATGTTACTGTGTACAAGAATGGCAGTGGAGCAGGGAGTGAGTGAAGGACAGAGATGGTTAATGTTGCGGAGATGAAAATAGGCAGATCGAGTCACATTGTTAATGTGGGATGTGAAAGAGAGTGTGGTGTCAAGGATGACACCTAGGTTCTTGACCTGAGGCGAGGGGGAAAGAACGTTGTTGTAAAGAGTGAATTGAAGATGCTGGGATTTTGAAATGGAGTTTTTTTGTCCCTACAAGGAGGAGTTCAGTTTTGTCATGGTTTAGTTGGAGGAAATTGATAGAGAACCAGTTGTTCAGCTCACTGAGGCAGTCGGTAAGAGTTGAGGATGATAAGGTGGAGTTCGGTTTTGTCGAAATGTAGAGCTGAGTGTCAGCGGCATAAGAGTGGAAATGAACACCAAATTTACGGAAGATGTGGCCAAGCGGGAGCAGATAGCTTATGAAAAGTAGAGGCCCGAGTACAGAACCTTGGGGAACACCAGTGGAAATGGTGAAGACTGGGAATGGAAGGACTTGAGCTGTATGAACTGAGTGCGGTCAGAAAGATAGGATTTAAACCAGTCCAGAGGGGTCTCTGAGATGCCGATAGAGGTTAGTCAGTCGATGAGGATAGGATGAGAGATGATGTCAAAGGCAGAGCTCAGATCAATGAGGATGAGTATTGACAGAAGTCCTGAGTCAGCAGCAAGGAGAAGATCATTAGTAATTTTAATAAGAGCAGTTTCGGTGCTGTGATGTGGTCAAAAACCTGATTGGAACTGTTCATAGAGGTTATTGTTAGAGAGGTGTAAGAGAAACTGATTAGCGACGACCTTTTCAAGGATTTTGGAGATGAAAGGCAGATTAGAAATGGGACGGAGGTTATTGAAGTTAGTCGGATCTACTGTAGACCTGTTTTCTTTATGATGGGGGTGATGGCAGCTGATTTAAAAGCTGTGGGAACAGTACCAGTCGTCAGAGAGGAGTGGATGATGTTAATGATGATAGGAAGCAGAGAGAGGAGACAGGATTTAACCAAAGCTGTGGGAATGAGATCTAGCTGTGTGGAGGAGGATTTGGACATCCTAATGATGGCAGAGATGTCAGCAGCAGAGGGGAGAGCGAAGACAGAGAGGGGGATGGAGGAGGGTGGGAGTTCTATAAAGATGTTGGGGGCAGAGTTTGGTCCAAGGTGTTGGTGTATGGAGCTGATTTTTTCAGAGAAGAATGAAATGAGGGAGTTACAGAAATCAGTAGAAAGCATGTGAGGGGGTAGAGAGTTCGGAGATGAAACTGTGCAGTTAAGGAGAGAGAAAAGAGTCTGTGTGTTGCCTACAATGGAACTGATGATGTCAGTGAAGTAGTTATATTTGGCCTGAGTGATACTTTCTTTGTACTGTAAGGTGTGGTTTAAGTACATCACTTTGTGAACTGTAAGACCTGATTTCTTGTAGAATCGCTCTAGTCTGCGACCTTATGTTTTCACGGAGCGAAGTTCTGAGGTGAACCATGGAGCAGAAGTGGAGAAGGAGACAGAACGGGTTTTAAGAGGAGCAAGAGAGTCGAGGATGTTGGTGAGACCATCGTTGTAGGTGGAGACTAGGTCATCTAACAGAAGTGGCAGCATTTCTGGACTAGTTACATGAAAATGAGAGCAGCAGAGCTTTTAATTTGAAAAGATTCATAACATTTAAAAGAAGCTCTGAAACGGAGGAAACTATTAAAAACTCTCAGGTTTTGTAGAATCTCATTCCTCTTGTAAACACATCTGAACATGACAGATGTAAATACAGAATTTGAAAACTTGCACATCTTTTATTTTGGAGACAGTTGAGCACTGCAGGCAGGACAGTCCAGTACCTGCTCCCTCATATTGTTGCTGGATGTGGTTTCCTGTGGTTTTACACTGAGCAGCTGAAAAACACACAAACATTGCCGAAAAAGATGCAACCTTGAAGGCTGCTCTAAAATCTCAGGCCCAAATTTGCCAAAGGTCTATTTGTCTTTTACAAAAAGGAACTTGCATTGTACACCAACACCCAACCCTCCCCAAACACACACACACACACACACACACACACAAATTTATATATATATATATACCTCAGCTGCTTTTTCTGTGAAAATGTAGTGTGTATTTTAAGTGCTGAAAGACAGCTAAAATTTGCTGAAGCAGCTGAAAAAAAAAAACTAAAACAGAACACTAGCTAAAAGACTAGCTCAAAACAGGAAAACGAGTGTAAATGCTGACTTGGCACCATTAGAAAAATGATTCTGTATCTGCATCAGCATCAACTTTTCCAAACAAGACCCTCGGATCAAATTGTTTATCTCTGCATTATCTCTCATATTATTTTTTTTTATATAAAAGAACAATTAATTTTATGTTTTAATGCAAGTCTGTGTTTTTTTTTCTCTCAGAGCCAATCCTAGCATGCCCGCTGCAGAGGGAGAGCATGGACCGCGAGGAAGCCCGACTGTCCCCTCACGCCGGGGGCCGTCTGATCCGCCAGCTGCTGGAGGAGGACAGCGACCCGTTGGTGTCCCCTCGCTTCTACGCCTACGGGCATTGCCAGCAGTACCTGGACGACACAGAAGTACCTCCGTCCCCTCCCAACGCGCACTCGTTTATCCCGTAAGTTCCTCAATTCGTGTGTAACTCATAAGTAAAGCCAGTGTCTGTGCTGACCTGTTTTTTTTTTTTGTCCAGTCGCAGGCGAAGCTCTTCTCTGGGCTCCTGCGATGATGAGCGAGAGGAGCTGACCTCTGCCCAGCTCACTAAGAGGATTCACGTGCTGAAGAAGAAGATTCACAGGTTCGAGGAGAAGTTTGAGGAGGATCGAAAATACAGGGTAGGCAGAGAGAGAAACAACCCCCTGCAGTGTAATCTGTATTTTTTGAGAACTGACAGTTTAAAAACATTAATGTTTCTCTCCATCTTAAGCCCTCCCATAGTGATAAGGTTGCAAACCCAGAAGTGCTAAGATGGGTCAATGAACTGGCTGGGCTTCGGAAAGAGCTCAAAGGTAAAAAAAAAAAAAAAAAAAA
>NW_013952508.1:693820-697643 GCF_001266775.1 Austrofundulus limnaeus | reverse complement strand
GTAAAGTTCTCAAAACTTTTCAGTTTTGAGAACTTTACTTACATTCAGTGTAAACACAATGTGTAAAAGAGATTAAAACACAAAAAAATATAAACTTTTAAACACCGGCTTGTTTTCTTAAAACCACCTTTCCAATATGATATTAAACATTATATCATAGTTGTTTGTGACAAACAACACTTCCTTTGGTCTGTGATTGACTCTTATTTGCTTTCCAGTTCTTTTAGTTTCTCATCAAGCAGTTTTTCTGTTTCGGCCATTGCCTCCTTTTTCTTCTTTACACCCTTTCTTTTCCATGCTTTTCTATGCCAGTTAAAAGATGTGTGGCGGCGTTTTGGACCCTCTGGAGGTGAGCGACAGAGGAAGCACTGACCCCTATTTAAAGTCTATTAGAGTAGTCCAACCGAGTGGTGATGAAGGAGTGGATTACTGCCTCAAAGTTCTTTCTAGAAAGAATGGGCTTGACTTCGGTCAGCTGCCTTAAATAAAAAAAAGCTGGATTTCACCACTGCGCTTATTTACTTATCAAAACTAAGATCACTGTCCACCTTTACCCCAGATTTGTTATGACTGGTTTGATGTATGGAGTCAAGGACTCAACAAAAGGAATATCAGTGGATGTGCCAAAAAACATAACGTCAGTTTTCTTCTCATTCAAATGTAAAAACCTGAAAATAATTTCCATGCTGTCTAAAAATGGACCCAAGTGGAAGCAAATAAAGACAAAAAAGGTGGGGTCCTAAGACAACGATCCGATTCCAATCACAAAATCATGGTGGGCTGCCAAAGCGGCCCTACCACCGGGCTCAGCTGGTTTCCTGCTGGTCCTAAAATCACAGCCAAGTGTTAATCTTACTGCAGTTTATCCAAATCTTTTCTTGTGGCACTAAACCACTGAAAAACTACAACATGCACCATCTTCCATGTTTCAGGAGACATAAAATGAGCATTTCAACGAATTACTGAAACACATTTACACGTTTTCTTTATGATCTTTTGTATATGTGTGGACCGTTATAATGTTTAATTACAACTCCCAGCAGTTTGACCTCTATTAATTCTGCCAGCACTAAAGTGGATATGAGCTTCGAGGACCCTGAGGACAGCATCGTACAGCTGCTTGAATGGACACGTGTTATAAAAAATAAAGTTAAAGACAAAAGAGGAAATATCTGAAACTCTTATTATCTGCCATAAAATACAAGACAGAGTCAATATAAGACAACATTTGGGTTTTTAGCTGCGTTTTTCATACTTTCCCATTTTTTCTTAAACTAGCTTTGGCTAATTCACTAACCTCTGGTCTGTCCTTGAGACTAAACAGGAAATAAGCATTGTAGAAACCTGCCAAACAAAAACATTCAGCCGAACTGTTCACTGAGTGGATTTGTGCCATTAACTTTCCAGTTTCACCTCCCAGGATCTACTTCTTGTTTCAGAAGATAAAACTATTCCTGTGATCCAGGCCAGTAAAACAAACAGCAGCTAAATGAAGTCAACATGTCAGAGAAGTTAATTATTAATGGATGAAGTTAACGGGGTCATACCTAGGCCTCCAGCGTGAGCATCAATGAGAGAAGCACCGACGGCTGTTCCTGGGGTCAAACCCAGATCTGCTGCAGCCTCCGCAGTCAGACCTTCTCTGAGAGGACTCCCTGGTGGACAGGTCACGCTGCCTGGGAGACAAAAAGGACAATTAAAAACAAAAGCAGCAATCCACATTATAATGGAACTTCTCTGATGCCTTGCATGAGAAAGTTTGAAACTAAGTCCGATCTGTAGGCCCTCGTCAAACTGACTGCGTTGCCTAATGCTAATTAGACGTGGTCAAAAGGAGACACAGATAAAACATCTGCTTCTGTTAAAACTGCCTAAACCTCAGGATGATACAGTATTTTTGACACTCACCTATTTTAGAGAAGTTATTTTCCAGAAGGTCCTCCAGTCCAATGCTTGTCCAGAAACTGGTATCCCATCCTTCTGGGGGGCAGTATGTCCATTTACACACCAGAGTACATAAAGACCTGTGGACCAGCATCACACATCGACTGAGACACGCTCCAGAGACGAGTTTGGACTTTTATCCAACAGATATGGGTAAAAACATTTAAAACACTTTGTTTGCAATCAAAAGCAGATTTCTTAGATTTGTCCTTGTTTTAACAAACAAACATTTGATACAGGAGCGGTGTTTCCCCGGAACAGTTTTATCAGCAAACCTCACCCACTGAAGCAAGACTCTGTGGGATGTGTTTACAACACATAAACCAGAAGAAACACATTTAAAGGGGACCTATTATGCAAAATTCACTTTTTAAAGTTTTTTTTACTCAACTTTGGGTATGTACTTCTTAAAAAACAATCCTAGGACCAAAAAATGCACCCAGGGGCATATTTACTGTAAGTAAATGTATTTTTAATGTATATTAAGGACAAGTTTTATGCTTCTGTCATTTTGTGATGTCACAAGCCGTACGACAACCCACCGGAACCTGCGTTCAGCCCCTCAACTAGCAACCCCCGGCTGAGACTCCACCTCAGTATAAAAAGCCGTCACGGTTGTTGTTGCACAATGTGCAGCCCATTTCACAATAAGTCTCCAATAGGGCAATGGGTAGAGTGTCGGACCAGAGAGTGGGGAGACCAGGGTTCAAGACTGGAATGGACACAATTTAATTATTTATTTATTTTCAATCGTTATGAACACATTTTCTCATGTACCTCTATTGTTTAGCTTATTAAAGCCTTAAAAGCCTATTTGTTCGAGTTTCTGAGGTATTTTGACCGCTGCTGCTCCCTGCTCTGGTAACAGCATGCAGAGTGAGCAGAGCAGAGGAGGGAGAGAAAAAGAAAAGCTGCGACCACATCTCTGCCTCTGGGTCTCATATGGTTGTACAACGGAGCTTCTGCTATTATTAGCCATGCTAACATAAACGCTGGCTTTGGAGGGCGGAGTTRATGTCAACAGATTTTTGGAGGGCGTTACCAACAGAGCTCATTAACATAAACAGCTCTTCTGAATGTAAGTCAGAGCAGGCAGAACTAGAAAATGGGAAATTTTATTATCTGAGAAATATTTTGTGCATTAAATTGAATGAACATGGTCTGGATAGCCCACAGACATACTATAAAAATTTCTAGGACCCATAATTGGTCTCCTTTAAAATATTACTGACCAACAGCTAGCAGCTTTAACGCTTCAGGTTAAAGTCATCCACCAGAGCTCACCTTGTTAAGGAGCCTGTTGCCTTCCAAGACAAAAAGTCTGGCAAATCGAAGAAGTGAACTGCTTTGTCCCAACAGCTCTCCTTCAGGTTCTGAACGAAAAGAAACAATTTTTTAGAATAACCACACCTAAAGGCCAAGCATGTTATGGTCAGAACCCGGATGTCGAACGTAAACGTATTCAGCAACCACACAAGGCAAAAATACAAAGTTAAATTAGTTTATTGTTTCAGACAAAAAACCTAAGGCTGCGGGACCCGAGTACCAAGAGGCAGCTGTATCTGCGAGGGAGAGGAGAGGGGCGTGAAAATCCAGGTAAGCTTGAATCATATAATTTCCAGGTAGAAGGAAGAGTTTGACTTACGGATGTTGTTTTATAGATGCAGCGTCGAGTCCAAGGATGACTTCCAGTGCCGTTATATACAGGTGAGTGCAGGTATTTACAGTGAAGGGAGGTTAGAGTACTTTATCCTTTTTCAGGTTGAGTGGAGACCAGGGAGCCAAAACCAGCGGTGAACCACAAGTGAAACAAAAGACCAGTTGCTGCTGTTTCCAAGCTTTTTGAGGACCACAGAACTGAAGGCGAGGACATCAAGGT
>NW_013952508.1:688302-692553 GCF_001266775.1 Austrofundulus limnaeus | reverse complement strand
GGAACTTGTTGGTAGTGGAGCGGGAGCAGTGGTTGGACCGGGTGGTGCTAAAGTATTCAATTTTATAGTGATATATTGTAACATGGCTCCCAGTTCTTCTCTGTTGGATTGTGCTGTGTTCTGTTGAGACAGTAGTTCATGTAACTCCTCTTCATTTCTGGAAATACGTTGTGATAGTTCGACAAGATTGACTGAATCGTTTTTCGACATATTTTGGCCGGATCAAACTGTTATGGTCAGAACCCGGATGTCGAACGTAAACGTATTCAGCAACCACACAAGGCAAAAATACAAAGTTAAATTAGTTTATTGTTTCAGACAAAAAACCTAAGGCTGCGGGACCCGAGTACCAAGAGGCAGCTGTATCTGCGAGGGAGAGGAGAGGGGCGTGAAAATCCAGGYAAGCTTGAATCATATAATTTCCAGGTAGAAGGAAGAGTTTGACTTACGGATGTTGTTTTATAGATGCAGCGTCGAGTCCAAGGATGACTTCCAGTGCCGTTATATACAGGTGAGTGCAGGTATTTACAGTGAAGGGAGGTTAGAGTACTTTATCCTTTTTCAGGTTGAGTGGAGACCAGGGAGCCAAAACCAGCGGTGAACCACAAGTGAAACAAAAGACCAGTTGCTGCTGTTTCCAAGCTTTTTGAGGACCACAGAACTGAAGGCGAGGACATCAAGGTTCATTAGAACTAGAGACAAGGCAAAACAAGACAGGGTGAGTATAAAACTAGAATTGAACTAGTTTTAGCCAGACAGAGTCCTACCCAGATTACTCTTTGATCCGGCGTCGTCCTGCAGTGAAGTCTCTCCTTAAGAATGCTGCTCATCAAGCAGCTGGATTGGAGACACCTGTGAAAGTGATTAGTGACAACCAAAACAGTGTGGGAGGGGGAATGGAAGATTCCACCTTTACAAAGCATTCCTTAAAGAAAAAGAGTTTTAGACTAAAGTCCTTTTGTGATGAGAAAGGAAGGAGCTGCAGGAGTTTTGGTCAAACCTTGAAATGCTGTGAACAGTCTCATGTGATGTAATAAGATCTCGTGGTCGGAGTTAATGTTGAGACAGACCCTCACCTAACAACACATTCAATTCTAGCTCATCTGTCAAACGGACTGAGTTGAAGTCATGTTCTGTGTTAGCTAAAGGCAGATTTATACTTCCACTGTCACATCCACTTCCAGTCTTGTGTGTCTAAACACTGTGAGACAAAGACGTCTAAAGTGATCCATTGTCTTATTGATGTATAAACCAGCCTTGAAGGGATCCACAATACTTGTAACATTAGACATTATTTGAGAAAAAACATTATTTAACTGTAAAACAAATACTGTAAAAGTACTGTAGGCTGTTTAGTTTTTATATATTTTTTAAAAATATATTGTCACATAGGCAGAGACTTTTTATTAAAGCAGCAAACCATACCAGGTAAATGATGACACAGACTAGGTTTTCCGGTGTGAGGCTGCGAGCAAACGTTATTCACTCTGAAGGTTAATCTTGGTCAATAACTCATGATCAGCCCTTTTAAATGAGGGGAGAATGTAGAAATGACTCAGTCTGCATCTGAAAATGTGGATGGAGGACAACAGAGCTGCTTCATAGAAGGAGAACCTCAGCTTAGCCTGTTAGCTTTCTCGCTAGCGCTAAGCTAATACGGCGATATCGCGTTAGCCCCTGAGCTAATATTGTTAGCTCGGGAACTAACACCATATATACAGTGGGGTGCGAAATTTTGGGCAGCCTTGTTAATTTTCCTGATTTACCTTTATAAATCATTTATTGTTTGGATAAAACAATCAATTAAATATATCATATAGGGGACAAACACAGTGATATTTGAGAAGTGAAATGAAGTTTATATGATTTACAGAAATAAACAAAATTAGGCAGGTGCATAAATTTAGGCACCATAAAAAAACCTTAACTCAATATTAATATTAATAACATAACTTTTTTCTGCTTTTTGAGTATAGAATAATGATTTCTTTTGTAAATTTCAGTAAAATTCATCCAGTGCTTCATAATATATTTTAATAACAGACACATAGACAGTAGCCGTGTTTTCATCAACATCTTTTATGCACATGTTGAAGTATCGCATTAGAAAAGGTGAATGGAAATGACACAATTCGAAAAAACTTCCTCTATTTCGCAAAAACGTTTATATCCTCGCTGAAGGTAATTTTTGGATTTTTTGAGCAACATGTTCCTGATAACTTCTCTTTATTGTCCCGAGACGTGTATCCCTGCAAGTACAACCTCTACTTCCTGTTTACTACAGCCATGAGTAACGTCAGCGTCTGACGTAATTACACTTTGTGTAGCCTGGTTGATTCGCTCCAAGCCAGTTGATGGAAACACGTCTGATTCGCATTTCTTCTTCTTTTCCCTTTTTGTGACATTTTAAAGGTTCGCTCAAAATTCGAATTAAAATTGGATGGAAACATGACTGCTGACAAACACATTGCCTAGTGGCAGCAAGTAGCAAAAGTCCTAGAAACGTAGAGATTAAAGCTGAGGTTTCCACGTATTTTCCCTGAGGCCTTCAATCTAACTTGGAGTCAGAGTGAGAAAAGACCACCACCTGCCTGCAGATGTTAGCTGACAGATGTTTGTTGTTTAGACGGCTTCAGCAGCAACAACAGACACACACAGAGACCTGAGCCCAGCAGTGACCCTGCTCACCTCTTTGAGCCACAGAAGCTTAGGGGGCTGCATCTCAGGTGACATGACCCCTCCCACCCTGCTCAGGACCCTGTGCTTGGTGTTTGTTATACGAGCGGCCTGCTCTGCAGCACGGTGGTCCATCCACATCACCACGTTCTTCTGTGTGTCCCCTGAGAAACAAGAGACGGAGAGAGAACGTCACGTTTTAAATAGAGACAAAACCAAACATCATGTTCTACAAAAAAAACCTCACAATACACAAACACTAAAACTTAATCACTGGTTTATCCTAAAACAGCTGATTATTAACTGTTAGCTTTGGTTGTTTCCAGGCTGACCTCTGACCTCACTGTGGAGGAAAGACTTTTTTCCTTTAAAGAGGGGGTGTCAAACTCATTTTCACCGAGGGCCACATGAGCGTTATGGTGGCCCTCGAAGGGCCAGTTGTGGTTAACTGACATTTAATTTAAACTTTGACTGAACACGTTCCTCGTCTCACTGCTAACAAACAATACCTGAGCTCAACCTGGTATTTCCTGCATCGAGACAGTGTTTTAACACGTCCTCTTATAAACACTGACAAGTGCAAAGTGTACGACTGACTAAATGTAAAATAAAAAAACACAGAAATACTATTAACAGTTAAACTAAGAGTTTTACTCACTGATGGGTTGTGGTGAGTAGCCGCCATCTTGAATTCTGAACTCTCCCACTTTCTGACAGCGAATTCCCAGCATAATCAACATGCATTATGGGAGATGTAGTTTATGGTCAATGCTGGCTTTAAAGCAGCTTACTTAACACTGAGCTATCCAATAAAATTATTCAGTTACTTAAAGCCAACAGCTCAAAGGAAGGACAAGTATTATTATCTTTCACCTTGAAAAGTTGTTTATTTTGTTGAATGTAATCATAAATTTAAATTTGCCCTTTGTCACCGATTCTGTTCATAACTCTTATGGACAGAATTTCTAGGTGCAGCCAAGGTGTTTTTTGACCTTAGGATCACATCTCTGCTTTTTGCGAATGATGTGGTCCTATTGGCTTCATCAGATCCTGATCTCCAGCTCTCACTGGAGCGGTTCACAGCCGAGTGTGAAGTGGCTGTGATGAGGATCAGTGCCTCCAAATCTGAGACCATGGTCTTGAGCCGGAAAATGGTAGCGTGCTGCCTCCGGGTTGGGGAGGAGGTCCTGCCCCAAGTGGAGGAGTTTAAGTATCTCAGGGTCTTGTTCATGAATGAGGGAAGAATGGAGCAGGAGATCGACAGGCGGATTGGTGCTGCGTCTGCAGTGATGCGGGCGCTGTACCGGTCTGCCGTGGTGAAGAGGGAGCTGAGCCAGAAGGTGAAGCTCTCGATTTACCAGTCGGTCTATGTTCCTACCCTCATCTATGGTCACGAGCTTTGGGTAGTGACTGAAAGAACGAGATCACAGATACAAGCAGCTGAAATGAGTTTCCTCTGCAGGGTGTCTGGGCTCTCTCTTAGAGATAGGGTGAGAAGCTCAGTCATCCCGGAGGGACTCAGAGTAGCGGCTCCTCCACGTTGAGAGGAGCCAGTTGAGGTGGTGGACCCTGGTG
>NW_013952508.1:683920-686172 GCF_001266775.1 Austrofundulus limnaeus | reverse complement strand
GCTATTGGCAGTATCACTCCACCCCTGTTAACAATAGGTGTTAATTAGGTGTCAACAATAGCCATGTGATGTGAGTATCAGTCACATGGAGGCAGGTCTTAAAAGCCTGAATTTTGCCTGAAACTCTCAGACTGAAGAAGTCTCTTGGAGGAGAGACGAAACGTTTCATAAGAGAAAAACCCGTCCAGAAGACCTATACAATTTTTTTTTCTTTTTGATTTTTTACCTGGATTACTGAGATGCATCAGGACTTCTCTTTGAGCTTGAACATATCTATAAAATTGATGTAAATAACTGTGTAAGGTACAAATAACGACAATGTAAAAGTTTCTAAAACAGTGTTTCCACGAACTGACAGAATTTTTTCTCAAACCAGTCAGTCCAGTCAAAATTAAACTAGTTTTCCCAAACAGAGGCCATTTAACGAGCTATCTACAACAAGTAAGATAATGATTGTTCATAACTCTGTTACAGAAGCCCCTTTTAGAAGACAGGAGGACATATAAATACAGATTTGGTCATGTGAAACAACAACACTCACCATCCTGAGTGACCGACACCGGCTGGAAGTTCTTGTCCAGAACCACAAGAGAACAGGTGGCATCGAACCCGATCCCCCGAACCTGGTTCCTCTTCACGCCATGAGTCACTCTCTGCAACAAAAACACATTTACTCTCAGCTTTCACTGACTCTATCTGCAGTGTTTGTGTCTCTTGGACTGTTAGTGGTTTAAATTAGGTAGAAACTAATCTTAATCTGCTATATTCTAACTCAAGAAGCAGGATTTTACATAGAAACATTATGGGGATCATAACTGAAAAAAAAAAAACAAGATAAAATATTTCCCTAAAATTCACAAATTTGTGTTAAAATAAGCAAAATAACAACTTAGCTGAAGATGGTTCAAACACTTTTACAGCATTAGCTCTAAAAGTGTGAAACTGTATAAAAATTTAAATTAAGACACTAAAAAATGTTTTTAAATAAACTAAATAATAAAGAATTTAAAGCTAATAAACCACCTAATTTAATAAAATAAAGCTAATGTTGCTAAATATCTAAAATAATTACAATATTAGTTTGAAATAATAAAAATAAAATAAGTTGTTTTAATGCTGACATAATAAATAGAGCTTTTATTAGCTGCACATTAAGAAAACTCTTCTGTCAGCAGGATCTGGACCCGCAGGACCTGAAACACAAACAGTTCTGCAGCTGTCAGAAGCGGCCCTGCAGATCTGGATCAGAACCGAGTTGATGTGACTGGGCTGCAGGATCCGTTTTCAGACCTGGTCTTGGACTGGTCCGAGCTCCTCCTACCTTTATGACTGAGCAGCACTTCTGCCAGATCTCTGCGGAGGACTGGACGAAGTGTTCGGACCGGGGCTCCCAGATACTGATGGGCTCCTGTGCGGTGGTCCTCAGCTGACCTCCTCTGGTCACCAGGGCGGCCCGGACACTTGCGGTGCCCACGTCCACCCCGACATAAAAGTGTTCCATGAGGAGGCGGGGCTTGGACCTGTAGCCCGTCAGGTGAAAGGCTTCAGGAGGCTGAAGAGGCGGGAGCTAACTCTGAGCTCAGCGCACTGTAACACCAGGAAGCTTTAAAGAGTCGTGAAGATGTTTCCAGCTCACCTCTGAATTCACCGCTGCTTAAAATCTCAGCTGTGGCTGTGAAACATGCTGCTGCACTTTATAAATCTGTGGCTGCACGGTTCACAGCGAACCAACACTGAACTTTGAAACTGACCGGAGGAGCGACGGAACGCGAAAGAGGCCAAAAAGCATTCGGTCGCTTTTTTTTTCGTTGAAAAACAGTTATAAAGATAAGATACATAACGAAAATATGTTAAAATCAAGATAAAGTTAAAATTAAGTGCAAATGTGATATAAAATTATTCTCCAGCTGTCTTTAAATCAGAATGAAGCTCTGTGACACATATTACACAGTACATACAGCATATCATTCTATGGCCTACTGTTTCATAGGATTTTAATGCAATGATGCTATGTTGTATGGAGGACTGATCCTGTCATAACTGGAAATAAATGTAGAAATATATAAATGGCTTCAAAAAGAAAAATAAGTAGGTCCTCTGGATGGGTTCTTTTTTAGTGAAACGTGTAAATGGCTTGACAAACTAAATATATGGCATAATAAAATAATTTATGTGGCAAATTTAACAATAAAAAATAATAATTTAACCAATTTATTTGATTATATAGTGCAACTTTAATCAATGTTTATAAT
>NW_013952508.1:673530-683467 GCF_001266775.1 Austrofundulus limnaeus | reverse complement strand
GTATATATACAAGTACTGTATATTTAAAATGCACCATTTGAATTAAAAAAAGGAGAAGTTGACCTTATGTGGTGTACTTTAATTCACTTTTATATTTATTTTTCCATTTCCATGTGCAGATTTATTCCTAATTATATCATTTTCAGTCCTCCATAATAATGAATATGTATTTAGCCAATACCTTTGAGTAAATTTTACTTTTTCAACCCATCGAGTTGCTGGTGTAAACCTGGTTGACGGAGTTCATTTAAACAGAATATTTTCTGACTCAGACCAGGCTTTCAACTCTAATATCTTCAGTCGAGTTGAGGTTGGGACTAAAGATCATTCCAGAAGTTTACTGTTAGTCTCATTTATCCAATCAGAAACTGAAGAGTGGTTGGGATCAGTGTCCTATTAAAAACATTAATGTGTCCAGTTGTCATACATCTAGTTGTTGATTTGATTTAAATTGAAGAATTTAGAGGTAGACCTCCTTCTTCATCCGTTTTGCTCAATAGACTAGAACCACATCATGATGCTATCACCACCATGCCTGACCTCTACAGTGTTCTGGTTTAAAAACCTCAGCATGACTCCTCCAAGTTAATGTCATTGTGGTCAAACAATTCAGTTTTTACCTCATTTGCTAATGCTTTTCTCCAGATGACATTAATCTCAAATTTCACCTGAGCTTGAAGGTGTCCCTTTTGGAGCAGAGGCTTCATTCTCAGTTGACCCCCGCTCAGTCTGTGGTGATGTAAAACTGCCTTTATGACACCGGAGCTCCAACAGGTCATGATGGGCTTGAGGTGAGGGGAGCTTAGTGGTTCATTAACCTCCTAACCTATTTCCTTTCATCTGAGAGGGGATTCTCTAATCCAGTTCTGTCAAATAATCCCTTCTTATGCAGGCAAAGAGAAAGAAACAGGGTCAGTGGATCACGACTGCTAAGGAGACGTTTGTCAAGTTAGAACACATAAACCAAGGCAATTTTATTTGTATAAAACATTTCAGTAAGAGGACAATTCAAAGTGTTTTACATGATGACAACATAAAAACAGAAGTGTATTTCAATGAGGAGAGACGAAACGTTTCATTAGAGAAGAGCCCATCCAGAAGACCTACACAAGTTATTTCTTTTTGATTTCAATGAAAGAGTTTCGGAAAACTGAATTTTGCTTGTTTGGTTCTGGATGCAGAGTAGTCTTGAACCAAAAGACCTGGATGGTCTGGAAGGTTGATACAACAAATCTTTAATGTACTTATAAGAAAGTGTTCAAAACCTGGTTAATTGTGTAGAAAATAATATTACAGTTACACAATAGAGCCAAAATTCAAAACTTAGTCCAACGGGTCATTCTCTGTCCAAATTTGATTAAATAAATTGTGTTTTAAATGTTATCGAATAAATTATTTTTATAACAACACAATTCATTTTATGTAGCCTTTAGAATGCACATATAAGATTGCACTTAAAAAGACATCTTTAGCTTTTATTTCTTAGGCCTTACAGACTATCCACAACTATTTCTTTTAATTCTTAGAGATACATTTTGTCTCTAACTAGCAAGTCAAAAAAGGTAATCTTAAAAAGAAAACCTTCACTAAAAATCCAAATATTTGATTTACAAAATAAAAGAGAACCCAGGATTAAATTCAACTACTGTCAAGAAAAGACTGCACTAATTACAGTGACAAAAATAAAACTATTTTACATTTAAAATATTACCATAAGGCCGGATAAAATGTAAACAGGGGCTGGATTTGGCCCGCGGGCATTGTGTTTGACATGTCCTGTCGAAGTTTTAACCCATTTATTAAATTTAGAGAAAATTAAAGAAAATCAAGCAAAAATAATTTTTAAAAGAATATTGATGTTTCTTGGTTTATAATCCTCCATCCTATAAAATATGTGACCCATCACATCGAAACGAGGATTAAGTCCAAAAGTGGAATGTGGAGAAATAGGCAGATATAGGGTTTTGATTTAAACATCTGTAAAATTTGCATTTTGTCAAAACATAATGAATGCTTGATCAATGTATCATTTGAATGAACTTTCCACAATAGAAACCTAAAAAAATTTTTGAAGCATTATTTTTTGAGTAGCAGAAACAAAATAACCTGATTTTGAGGAAAAATGCCTTAAATTTTTTAAATTTTCCCTGTGAGCTACAAATGTTTTGGTTTATTTCCAACTGGGAAATCAATATAGAGCAGGTAAAATAAGTATTGAACACGTCACCATTTTTCTCAGTAAATATATTACTAGAGGTGCTAATGACATGAAATTTTCACCAGATGTYGGTAACAACCCAAGTGATCCATACATACAAAGAAATCAAACCATAAATGTCCAGAAATGAAGTTATTTGTAATAATGTGGAATGGCACAGGGAAAAAGTATTGAACACATGAAGAAAGGGAGGTGTAAAAAGGCATGGAAAGCCAAGACACCAGCTGAACTCTCTCAGTAATTAGAAAACAAGCCTGCCCCTTGTCAGTGCAAGTTAATATCAGCTGGTTCAGTCCCAAATGATGACCAGGTATCACACAAGAACCATCTGATGATGGGTAAAAGTAAAGAGCTCTCTCAAGACCTTCACAACCTTGTTGTTGCAAAGCATAATGATGGCATCGGTTACAGAAGAATGTCTAAACTTCTGAAGGTTCCAGTGAGCACTGTTGGGGCCATAATTCAGAAGTGGAAAGAACATTATTTCACCATAAACCGACCACGACCAGGTGCTCCTCACAAGATTTCTGACAGAGGAGTGAAAAGAATGATCAGAAGAGTTGTCCAAGAGCCAAGGACCACTTGTGGAGAGCTTCAGAAAGACCTGGAATTAGCAGGTACGATTGTTTCAAAGAAAACAATAAGTAATGCACTGAACCACCATGGCCTGTATGCACGCTCACCACGCAAGACTCCACTGCTGAAGAAACAGCATGTTGAAGCTCCTTTAAAGTTTGCTGCACAACATTTAGACAAGCCTGTGTAATACTGGGAGAATATAGTCTGGTCAGATGAGACCAACATTGAACTGTTTGGATGCCAGAATACACATCATGTTTGGAGGTCAAATGGCACTGCACATCAGCCCAAAAACACCATACCAACAGTGAAGTTTGGAGGTGGGAACATCATGGTGTGGGGCTGTTTTTCAGCATATGGTACTGGCAAACTTCAAATAATTGAAGGAAGGATGAGTGCAAAAATGTACAGAGACATTMTTGATAAAAATCTGCTTCCATCTACCAGGATGATGAAGATGAAACGTGGCTGGACATTTCAGCAAGACAATGAGCCCAAACACAGAGTCAAGGAAACTCTCAGTTGGTTTCAGAGAAAGAAACTAAAGCTGCTGGAATGGCCCAGCCAATCACCTGACCTGAATCCAACAGAAAATCTATGGAAAGAACTAAAGATCAGAGTTCATAGAAGAGGTCCACGAAACCTTCAAGATTTGAAGACTGTTTGTGGAAGAATGGGCCAAAATCACACCTGAGCAATGCATGCCACTAGTTTCTCCATACAGGAGGCGTCTTGAAGCTGTCATTGACAACAAAGGCTTTTGTACAAAGTATTAGATAAATTTCAGTAAGTGTGTTCAATACTTTTTCCCTGTGCCATTCCACATTATTACAAATACTTCATTTCTGGACATTTATGGTTTGATTTCTTTGTATGTATGGATCACTTGGGTTGTTACCAACATCTGGTGAAAATTTCATGTCATTAGCTCCTCTAGTAATATATTTACTGAGAAAAATGGTGACGTGTTCAATACTTATTTTATCCACTGTACAAATACTATTTGAGGTTTCCTCTTTATATTGACATTAAAAAATGACTCAATAAATTTACATGAAATTAGGATTCAGACCAAACAGTAATATAATATAGTAACCAACAAGACAAATTAAGTCATATCTCTGGATAAGCTTATGATATCAGAATGATCCAGGTATCAAAATGTAGCTTTTAAAGCAGGAATATGAAAGTGTAAATAGGTCATTTTGACCAAATTTGACTTAATCCTCATTTCAATATGATGGGTCACATATAACAGTGCAAACAATTCTTTTAAAACATCAAAATTATTTTGACATTCAGGCCTATGACGAGTAGATTGAAACCTTTAAATAAATTTAATGTTTTTTAAAGCAATATAGAAGACAATCATAACAAAAACCTACAGTTCTAACCCTGATTGTATGAGTTAGGGCTTTGCTGCAGCCCTGAACAGGACAGAGTTGGTGTAAAAGAATCTGTAAAGTAACTCCACACAGGATGGGATCTTTTACTTACACTGAATAAAAAAAGATCAACATCACAAGTCAAAATGACTACAATAAATACACAACTTTTGCACTTTCAGCTAGATTTGTAATTTGTTCTAACATTTTTGGACAGGAACTTCCTGCCACAGAAACCTCCTGAAACAAACCCTCCTCCCTGAATCCCACCTTGCCTCCTGTCTTTGTTGTTGCTCGCTTGTCTTCAGACAGAGAAGCAGCTGTCTGCAGGAAGTGGTGCGTGTTGTGACCCGGTGTTTGGAGCAGGAACGGTCAGCGGAGATGGAGCGCAGCAGCGGGACAGGAAGAAACAGCTGGTCTTCAACAAACACTGCACCGACACTGTTTGAAATCACATCTGTCTGTTTCTCTCTGTGCCTCAGTCTGTGTGTGTCCCACAGGTCCACGCCTGAAGCTAATCCAAACTGTGATCTGTTGATACATCATGTACACTAACCTCTCTGTGTTTAGCTCTCATGGAGGCAGAGGGGAGTTTTCATGGACAGTCCCACTTCCAGCAGCAGGGCCTGTTGTTGGGAGCTCCTGATTAAAAAAAAAAAAAACTCTCAGCTGGAAACAGGTGGCTCGGGCAGGGAGGGAGAAACAGTCCTGTAAAGGCCACGCACTGGAGCCAGCAGAAAGGAAAAGCTGACAGAATCCCAGCACAGAGCACAGAAGCTGCAATATTCTGGTTTTAACCCTTGCAGGGAGTTACACACACAGCCTGCTAAAAGCTTTACCAACAGAGTGGAACACAGAAATCAGCTGAAAAAGTGAGGCAGTGAGAAGAAATGAGAGAAGCAGAGTGCAAAAGTCCTGGGTTACTGAGAGCTGGTGTTAAAGCTGAGGTGGAGCTGTTTCATAAGTGATGAACGGCGCAGAGCATTTTCAATAATTCAAAGAGGGGAAATCAGACAGGAAAGTTTGCACTTTAAAGGGCCAAGATTATGTGTTTCTCAGGTATATGTTTAAATACTATACTTTAATAAAGTATCTATGTCATCTTTAACTGTTATTAAAATGCAGTTTTTATGTTTAAATAGAAAATAAACTTATCTTCTCATCACTTCYTSTTYHAAATGCCTTGAAATTGGCCTCTGTCTCTTTAAGAACCTCCTCCTGCTTCTGTCCCGTCTCGTCCCAGTCACCCGTCGGGGCAAGTAGGGGTCTCTGCGGACGANCAAGTAGGGGTCTCTGCGGACGAGTGGGCGTGTCACAATGAAAGGCGATTCTAAAGCGACACACCTGATTTGACGGACTTTGTTAAAGGGACACAACTGACTGGACAAGCAAAAAAGGGGCGATACCGTACGGCACCACCTGATTGGACAAGAACAAAAGGGGCGTTACTGTACGCCACCACTTTTTCTGGAGAACCCTACTTGGGTCACATTTCTCCTGGTTAACCTTACTGTTGAGGTCAGGGTCAGGCTGTAAAGAAGTCAAGCAGGATCTAAGGATACCGTCATGTAGGCCTCGTAGCCCACAGTGTTTATGCTTTAAACACGCCCACTTTGATTCCGCAGATAACCCCTTCTCCGTCAGGGGGTCGCGCGCGGCGGTGGTTTGTTTTGCCCGTGCGCTATGATGCAGTTTACTTGGCATCTGAAAATACATTTCCTCAAAGGTATGTTGAATCTGGAAAGAGCTTCACTGAGTTAGCAGTAGTGTTAAAAGCAGCGGACAGTAAGTTTCACTTTTGCTCTGTTACTGCCGAGAGCCTGCAGGAGTCATGGGCGGGGTGTGGGGAGGGGTAGGGGGTGCGCTCTGCCATGAGGAAGTTCGGCTTAAAGACACGTCCCAGGGGCGTTTCTGGTCCCCACCTGTCGTTTTGCTCCTCAGCATGGCTTTCTAAAAACGCTGCAGGATTTCTTAAACATGCATGAATGAGTCAAAGCAAGACTTTGGGCATGTTTTTATTAGAGTATAACATTATAACATGATATAAAACTCAAAAAAGTTGATTTTACGTGATATTGCCCCTTTAAAGATTTAATCTGAATAATACAATAATCGTAGGTTTTAATGAGATTTCAGACACTTTAAAGTGGGTTTTGTGGTAAAATTGTGAACAATGGCAGGACCAAAGTAGACTCCTGCTGTGTTAAAACTCTGTGGTTATTTTTAAACAACTCACCAGCTCTAATCTTCAAAACCTTATTATGTTTGAGAAAAAAACTCTTCTTTTACTTTTTACATTGTGATCAGTTTTGTAATGAAGTTTGATTTTGGTAGAAACAATGAAATTTCTGCCAGAAGTGACCACAGACTGCACTCTGCTATTTGTGCACAAATAACCAATAAAGTGTATTGATACACTGATGATAGTCTAAAATGGTGTTTGCATGAACTGCTTTGAAACTGGGATTCATTCTGATCTTAGAAGTTCGCTTGTTAATCCAGTCAGATCAAACGGTGACACTTCACTGAACTGTGACTATAGGAGGCTCAAAAAAATGAAATAATAGGCACATTTTTAGATGTAGTCTCACTGAATCCAAACAAGAGGACAGGGTCTCTAAGCTGTTAGTAGACCCTGGGGTAAGAGGTCTTGTAGGCCCTCCTCCAAACTTACAACCCCAGATGGCACAAGTCTGACAGTCTGGCAAATAAAAAAAAATGCCAGTTTTATTTAATTTTGTGTTGTACAAAGGACTATCTGTGCTGTATTTGAAATATATCACCCTTTGGAATGTAAAAAACATCATTTCAGTGTAAAACTTTAGGAGTTTTATCTGTGACCTCAGTTTGAATAGTGAACATTCACATTATGGAGGTTGTTGTGTTTGATCATTCAAATTTCTGGACATTATTGTCACACTTGACAGACAATAATGCAGGCAAACTATCAAAATAACTAATCAATTGAAAAGGAGCTGGCCCCAGCTGAAATCTGATTGCCCCCCTGAAATAACCCTGTCTTGTCACTTATCAGTCCTTTGCCAGAGATGTGATGGTGGATGCAGTTCCATGTTCTAACACTAGTTGCGCTAATGAGTCAAATAGTAAAGTCCAGCATGAATCAAGCTCACAGAATTCTTCTCTTAAGAAGATTTAAACAATCCTGCAGAAAGTCTTTAAACTGACAAACAATGGATGGATTTTCTCACATTTGAGAATATTTTATCTACAGTAAAACTACAGTAAAAATGTATGAAAATTGGAGAATTTACTGTGCAAGCTTTTTAAAATTATGTTACGAGTCTTCAAACACGTTCAAGTTCAGTTTATTTATATAGCGCCAAGTCACAACATACATTGTCTAAGGGCACTGTACATAAAAAGAACAATCTAAAGAAGAAACCAGCAGATTGTGTTGAATCACTTCATCACAGTCTCCCATCCTGAGCAAACAGTGGAGAGGAAAAACTCCCTGCTAATCAGGAAGAAACCTCCAGCAGAACCAGGCTCAGGACAGGAGACCATCTGCCTCGACCGGCTGGTTGAAGGACAGGAAAGAGACACAGGTAAACACAGAAGAACTGGTCCAGGACTGTGGGACGTGTGACTGGTTAAATGTTTACAACTTTTTAAAACTGGGGTTTGTGTGCTGAACAAATATGTGACCCCTCTATGAGTATCGTGGCCCCTCGGTGGCCCCTTCCTCAGAAACCCCCCCATGTCCACCACTGCATCGTTTACTGAACGATTTACATTTATCACATGTGAAGGTCTGGTTCCAAATATAAGTGAGTTTAGCACATCCAAGTCCCACAAACCTTGCTTATATCACTCTATTTATGATCAACTACATATAGTTGAAACTGACACTCTGCAGGGACAACATGGGTTTTTGGGAAATAAAATGTTAAACAAAAACTTTGGCGATACACACACATATGCCTATTAGTGTTAATATTTTTCTATTTCCAAGAAATAAAGAGGCCAGTTGAGGTGGTTCTTCTGTTTAGGATGCCTCCTGGACACCTCCCTGGTGAGGTGTTCTGGGCACGTCCCACTGGGAGGAGACACAGAGGAAGGCCCAGGACACACTGGAGGGACTACATATCCTTGGGATTCCCCCAGAGGAGCTAGTCCAAGTGGACTATATATATATATATATATATATATATATATACATTAAAAACAAAATGAGAGACCAAAACAGGTTGTGTGCTCCCACACCGGTCCTGTTTGCACCCACAATGCACCTGAAGGTTGATTAGAAGACTCATCAGACTTGTCTTCTTCCCTTGTCTGCTCCTCTCCAGCTAACAGCATGAACCTGACGGCCGCTCCTCTCCCTCAGGTGATGAGTCAGCGAGCATCCTTCTGTGAGGTCATCTTCACCAGCAGCTGATTTACAACACTCTGTCAGCTTTAGTATTGTCTACAGTAAATATTTTTCACCAATATTTGTTCTGAAAAGTACTTTCTCTTCTATTAGCACATCTGTCAAAGTCACTTCTCCATGTCCCAAATCTATCAATACAGTCTGACAGGTGAGCTCATGGACAACGAGTGTCACTGTTAATTAGATCAATTAACGACCACAATCTAAAATAAGTGAGAGGAAACCTGACAAGTATAACAAAGTAATATTTTTCAGCAGATCCATAAACGCTGCAGGCCCGTGGGCTCCAGCCCAGGTAAGCCTGTGCATTAAAGCACCGTGCACCTCTGTGACTCAAGCAGGAAAACTGAAACATTCACTGAACATTTCACAATATTTTAAAGTTTCAGCTGTTCAATGAGATAAACTATTCAAATGTATTCAGAAAACTATCAAGATATTATTGTTCAGATACTCAAAACCTGTAGATTTTGAAACCCGTGGCACTAATAACACATCTAATTAGAAATGTGTTTTTACACAGGATAGGCTACAAACACCACAGAAACAAAACACTTCAGCTGTAAGAATTATTGCTAGAAAACACTACAGTCACCCAAATATATTATTTTATCAGTTGAATTTATTGAAGTTCTATGAGTTGGTTGATTACAATATTTTACAGGTTATAAGGCTCATAAATGTATATTGCCTTTAAACATCCAATTGAATTTTGTTAAGAGAGAAAGTTGTTATAATCTGAAAGGGGTAGAGATGTTTGTGAAACCTGGATTTCGAACTAGCTTGAGGGAGCGATGTACTTCGATACAAGGAATAAGACTGTGGAACAATCTGGAGAGTGATTCAAAAATGCCAGAACACTATTTATGTTTAAGAGAATGATAAAGGTCATCTTGTTAAAGAAATAGGAAACAATGTAATGTGTGTTCATACGAAATGATATTTAATAAGGATTTGAGGTTATTTTTTTTTGTTTGGTTTTTGTTTGTAGATCATTATTGTTTAAATTTATTTTTTGAGAAAAAAAGAGCAGATATAAGATTTTTTCTTCTTTGTGTTGCTTTTCATTTTAGTTGTGATTTGTGTTTTTATTGTACATAAATTTTGTTTTTTAAAGAAATAATATGAATAAATGAATAAACTTTGAAAAATGCATGTTAAAAAAGTCATGAGTTTGTTGTCGCCTGCATAACTGCAAATGTTTGCATATTTATTTTGTGTAGTTTTGTTTTTATGTTTTCAACTCTGGATTATTCTGTTTAGTACTGACTGTAAGATAATTAAACTGCAAAATGTAAATGGAGAAAATAAAAAAATTGTGTAGGTCTTCTGGACGGGTTCTTCTCTAATGAAACGTTTCAT
>NW_013952508.1:661808-673383 GCF_001266775.1 Austrofundulus limnaeus | reverse complement strand
GATTAACGCCTTGGCCAACCAGGAAACTGCTGGTGAAAAACTCAAATTGCTACACTTTTACTCCTCTCTCAAACCAACGTTCCTCTCTATCAAGAATGAGAACATCCTCATCTCTGAAAGAGTGACCGCTGGCCTGTAAATGAGTGAAAACTGCAGAGTTCTGGCCATTAGATGTAGATCGTCTGTGTTGGGACATTCTTTTGAACAGTGGCTGCTTTGTTTCACCGATGTAAATGGAGAACTTTTTAATATACGTATATATTTTTTTAGAGGCACCTATAGATTTTTTTTGTGGGAAACAGAACAGAATTTCATGGGATTTATGTTGTAGTTTTTTGAGAAACACAGCAATACAAGCATTAGGAAACTTATTTGTAAAAAAAAATATGCATGTCCTTTTAGCATTCTAGTGTTGAGAAAATTGGTTTTAGTTATTCATATTAAAAAAGGCACACCAAGCGCCATAAAATTGTCTGGATATGTAGGACCACCAGTTTTCACAGGGGTGGCCACTGCCCATTGTAGCCCCCCTCTGGTGCCGCCCCTGTTTGTAGAACAAAAGAGCTTTTTGTGGCCTTCACTTTCCCACCACGCCTTCCTGAGCTCCTCTCCACGCCTTCCTGAACAGGAAACCCTGTTTACTCACGGACTCCTGGGTTCAGACCGCAAAAACAAATGTCTGCTGAAATCAGAGAACTACTTTCTGACTCCGGACCTAAAGAAAAGCTGCTCTCTGGGACGGAGAACCAGAAAAACTGAGCGGGTAACTAAATATTCAAAAACACTACGTAATCCCAGAGTTCATTGCTCCACAGCCTGCATTACCTAATCCCATAATGCACCGCGACTCGGGGCGGGGACACAGCCTGTTGTCGGAGCAACGTGCGTGTCATTTACTCAATCTCCGCCCGCTTCGTCACGTCCAGCCAATCACAGCCCGTAGAAATGACATCATTGTTATTTTCAGTGGAGCTGCCGCTTTGAGGTGGATAAAGTTCGTCTCCACGTTGGAAGTGATTGAAACTATCAGGCGTTTTCGGGATCTGGTTGTTCTTTTTGTTGTAAAACAGAGAGAAGAGCTGAGAGGAAGGGCCTGAGGAAGGAAACAGGAGCTCGGCGGAGCCGGAAGTGATTGTCGATGAGCGAAGAGGGGAAAAAAAACGACTCGAAAGAAAAGTTTTCTTGGGACACAAAGTTGTCAAGTGAGTCGAACTTCAACAATAGCCTGCCTCTGCCTCGGGACATTGGACTTATTGTTACAGGATTTCTGTAAAAAGAGTCAAAAGTGACTTTTTTTCCCATCTTTTTTTCTTGTAGAAGACGTAAACTTCCTCAGAGCGACTCGAACTTTATGTCTGGAAAAATGGAAGCGACGTTTTACGACGAAGCCGCCTCCAACTCTCAGCACGACGGTTCGGCTGTGTTCGGCTTCAACCCGAAGAGCCTGAAACAGACCATGACCCTGAACCTGAACGACCCGAAAACCTTCAAACCCCACCTGGGCGCCAAGGCCCTGGACATCCTGACTTCCCCGGACGTGGGTCTGCTGAAGCTGGCCTCCCCGGAGCTGGAGAGGCTCATCATCCAGTCCTGCAACGGGCTCACCACCCCCACCCCGACCCAGTTCCTCTGTCCCAAGAACATCACGGACGAGCAGGAGGGCTTCGCCGACGGCTTCGTGAGGGCCCTGGCCGAGCTGCACTACCAGCAGCTGCCCGCAGACCACCCGGACGCGGCGGCGGGGGGCTGCGAGAGCGGCGGCATCCCGTACAGCTGCACGGTGCGCGCGGAGCCGCCCGAGTACACGAACCTGGCCGCGTTCAACCGGACCTCCGCGCCCGTCCCGGAGAGGCACGCGAGCTACCCGGCCGCCCCGCCGCCCGACCCGCAGCACCCGCGGCTGCAGGCGCTCAAGGAGGAGCCGCAGACGGTGCCCGAGATGGGCGGCGGCGACACCCCGCCGCTCTCCCCCATCGACATGGAGACCCAGGAGCTGATCAAGGCGGAGCGGAAGCGCATGAGGAACCGGGTGGCCGCGTCCAAGTGCCGGAAGAGGAAGCTGGAGAGGATCTCCCGGCTGGAGGAGCGGGTGAAGAACCTGAAGAGCCAGAACACGGAGCTGGTCTCCTCCGCCAACGTCCTCCGGGACGAGCTGGCTCTGCTGAAGCAGAAGGTCATGGACCACGTCAACAGCGGCTGTCAGCTCATCCTGACGCAGCAGCTCCAGGCCTTCTGATCACTGAGGAGGAGGAGGGACCGTGCTTAGGGACCAAAAAGTGGAGCCTTTCAGATCCACTCAGACTGCAGCCCGGTTCTTGATTGGTCAGAGCAAAAGCCATAAAATCTCTTGTCCAGGCGCACAGAACTCAGACTCTTTACTACTTAAGTCTTCCACTTGTTTTTCTTTGTGTGTATGAGTGTGTGTGTGCACATATTATTACAAACTCGCACTTGCATGGCAAAGAATGACCCCCGTCACCTGTCCAGCAGCTGGATCCAGGTGCAGAGGCAGTCTGGACTCTGGTGGATCAGGACTCTGCAGGCACCAGCGAACCTTTGTACAGAACGACACTAAGCTTTAACACCTCCTGGACTTTTTATAGGTGTGTGTTTGTTTGGAGAGTTTACTGACAGCTGCCTTAATTTCATACAACTGTTTGTTTATAAGTGTGTAACTGTTAGAGCTAAAAAAAATAACACTTTGTAATATTTGTACGCTGTATTTTGAGCACTTAACTGTATATAAAACTATAAATAATAAACAAACATAAAAGGTGACTCTTTTTGTGGCTAATAATGAAGCAGTTTGTTTGTTGATGAAGAGGAAGGGCGGTCCGAACTGTCAGGAGCTGCTAATGG
Organism: Austrofundulus limnaeus; assembly: GCF_001266775.1. NCBI lineage: Eukaryota > Metazoa > Chordata > Actinopteri > Cyprinodontiformes > Rivulidae > Austrofundulus > Austrofundulus limnaeus. Next base: position 670,524 of record NW_013952508.1, on the reverse strand, counting down.
GTCGCTAATCTGTGCGAACGCCCATTGGCCAAAGAAAAGCCGGAAGTGAGCTGTGGGAAGCCAAATATGGTAATATATCCTGCATACTCATTACTACTAGAGTGTGATTTGTTTACACACAAAGCGTTCAAAATGGCATTTCCCCCCATGTTTCTGCACATTTAAATATCAAACACTTAAAAACGTACTAATTTAAACACAGAATATATAATATAGATGCTGGAGATCAAAGTGTATGTGATAATAGTTGACAGAAGTAACAACTTTTTGTCAAATAGCCTGAGTAACACACAACATTCAGACGATTTATCTTTAGCGTGGCCTGGTCACAATCTCATACTCAGGTCATTCTGTTCTTACAGGCATTTTAAATAAACACTGAGGAATTGAATCATTTTCATATAATTTTTTTTTAAGGTTTCTGTAGAAATGTATAAACATTATCTTACCTGTTGTAGATAGCTCTTTTAGCCACTTCAGAAAAGGAGTTTATTTTTGTAAGGGTTAATTAACAGTTAAGAATTTTATTTTTTTCCCATAATATAATTATCAGAACTGTTAATCAGTCCACAAAAAATCCACTTCAAAATGTCCAAAAGCTTTTAACTCCAAGAATTTACTGTTGGGCAGCTTTAAAAGAGTTCATGGTTTAGGTTACTGACTTAATCCTTTTGATCAAATTTACTCAGTCATTGATGTGCAACATATCTCCAAGAAAATTAAACTTTATTTACAAAATAATAAATTATTTACACTTTAAGCAACACGTAAAGGTAACTAATGAACCAGTCCAGATCAGCGAAACATCATCAATACAACACAAGCAGAAAGGAAAACTTCCTGTGATTTACCTTGTTGAAATATTTGAGGAAGTGTGTTCGGTCAGATGCAAACTTGGTCCAAACGAACACAAAGTTGTAAATAATTTAGCTTTATGATGATATTTTTACCAGTCAGTATTTCCAGATCTGTAAAAGACACCAGCTGGTTTGCACGGCTCTTCCTTGGAATAAGAAGCTGAACTGGTGAGCCTGAGTGAGACGCACACCCAGAGTTGAACTTGAATAGATCTGATTCAGTTATTAATAGTTTTGTGGTTTACGGTTCTCAGCTGACCAGCACACCCTCTTTAGCTGTCAGCCGCTGTCTGTGGACGTGGTCCTGCTCCAGTTCTTCATGGCTCGGGTGCCAGAGGCGAGACAGGATGCGCTCCATGTTGAGGGAGAACATGGTGTGGGAGGGCATTACGCCTCGATAAACCTAGAATTGATCAGACAAATGTTTTACACAGCATTAGATTCTAAATTCAGATTATAACTGGTTAAAGCCATAAGATATTTTACTATATTTAGTTAGAAACAGCAAAAAACAGAATGTCTTACAGAAAACAGTGAGATGTTGACTCACTAATCATTAAATTAACTCACCAAAAACATGAAAGATTAGTTCAAAAACAGTGCTTAAAGGCACAGTGTGTAGGATTTGTTGTTTTCAGCGACATCTAGTGGTTGAGTGGTTGAATCATCCTCCCTGGTCCTCCCCCCACCCCCACCCCCCGGTGTCTCTCAGTTGTCAAAAACCTTTGATAATTCCAACCGCGATGTCTACCAGCAGCTTCAGGGCTAGTGATGTTTCAAGTGGTAAGATTATGAGCTTTAATAAGTAAAATTATCCCAACAACAATGACAGACAACAAATATTACATTTATAGTATTACAACTAAAACCGTTTTTGACGCTGCCACCGCAGTTTGTCCTTCATGAGCCTTCGTAGACAAGATGGCGGCTGCCTGTGTGGCGACCCGCGACCATGGAGATATAAACAACTTTTTATAAGGTAAAAATAATAAAACAAGGTCTTTGTCTGCAATGATTAGACATGTTTTTTATTATTGTCATTAGTGATTATCTCAATTTCAGCTAAAAGACTTGACAAAATCCTACACACTGTGCCTTTAAAATAAAAAATAAAAAATCCAAACAATTTTTGTTTTCTTAAATTTCAAATTAGTAAACAAAGTTTGTGAACAGTCGGCAACTATCACATGTTTACCTCCAGAAACAGCCGTAGTGGCTGAGAATAGGTCAACAACTGTGACATGTGTGGAGCTTCAACAGTTGTGATGTGTTGGTGCGTACTTACACACAGATTTGTTGAGCAAGCACAGTTTTGAAAACAAAGCTGAGAAATAGACTTGAACACTGGCTGTGTCAGTATCTGTACATCCAGCTGACACCACAGTTATTAAACTCATTAGGGATAATGAAGAGTCTGCACACCAGAGGGAGGGCGAGCAGCTCATGCTTTGATGCAGCCACAACAAATCTGGAGCTGAGCACGCTCCAAACCATGGAGATAAGAGTAAATCTCAGGAGACACCCTCCCACCACAGCTCTCCCCTAACCAGATCCAGCTGCACTGAGAACTCCTTCAAGTTCCTGAGAACCATGGCCTCTCAAACACTGAAGCTTGTCCAGTTTCACTATTTCTGTAGGTTGGTCAGCATAAAGCAGCTCAATCACGTGACTCCAACTGCCACGTGGTTTTTTTTTTTTTGCAGACTCAGCAGTTTTGTTTACATTGTCCTCGTCTACCAAACCTGATCGTTGTAGCAAAACCTGTTTTAACATTTTTCATTTAATGGAAAAACTATTTTTCAAATTTTGCTGATATTTTGTAACAAATAAAATTATTCGGCTGAATTTAAATTAATTGGCTCAATATACTTTGAGTTCATTTTGGGCTCTTGAAGCAGTTAACTGCTGATAAAAAATTAATTAAAAAGTGAACATATCCTGCTTTTAAGTCCTCCTTTTTCACATTTAAATCTTTCAGATGGAGTCTTTATAAAGTGGAACTACAGTGATTTGGTCTGAATTCCTCCTTACTGTAACTCCACAAGCCCCGCCCCTTTTCTGAGGTGTGTCTCAGATGAACTCGTTTTAAGGCTGTCTCTTTGAATCCAGACAAGGTGCTTCACAACACGGCCCCTCCAGCTTCCAGACCGGTCCTTTCTAGCTTTATAGAGGGTTTTATGACTTTATAGCTGCACAGAAACATTTTATTTACAAATGAATTAAAAGATGTCAACAACAGAAGACTTGTCCATCCAGACTTACATGCTGGAGTCAAAGTCTGACCCAGAACCAGAGAATGAAGACCACCAAATTGTAGTTGGTAAGTCCAGAACTTATTTAGAGTTCTGTCGCAAATACTGTGATGTAATAGTTCAGAAAACATAGTAGAAAACTGAATGGATTGAAAAATAAGACGAAAACAAAATACAAAGATATCTTTGTAGCAACAGGCAAGACTAAATTCAACATTTCTACTTCCTAGAGACTCCAAGTCCACAACAAAATGTATTTAATTACTAAAATGTGGATTTTGCAGATATGTCCCCTTTAATAACATGGAGAAAAAAAAATATATTAGGACTAGAGATGGGCACATTTTTTACCTTTAATGCTTCCAGAAGGTCAAACATGTTGATCGGGGGAAGGGGTGCAGGAAGAGTGTCAGAGGAACAAGCCAGCAAATGAACAGCTTTCTGCTCAGCCTCATCAGGCAACACCTGTGGTGGTGGGCAGGCAGGGAGAGAAGCACTTGGAGGGGGACTAGGGGATAAAAACAAAATAAAACCAAAAAGTCAATCTGTATTAGTAAACCCGTCGAACAAGTGACAGAAACATTTATAGGAGTGTTCCCTACCATTCATTGATGCCGTGGTAGGCTGCCAGGCTGTTCTTAAGGTAAGGCTGAGGCGTAATGTCGCTGCCGAAGGCGTAAGGGAAATGGTCGTCTCGTAATCGATACGCCTTCCTCCGAGTGATTACAGCAGTCAGCACATCTTTCAAATGGTGCTAAAACAAGTCAAAACTCTGTTCAGACACTACTGATGATCTTCCACTGGTAACAAACACATAAATAACACAAACCTACAGTCTGAGGACAGAAACTGATTTCATTTTCCAGGAAAATATATTTACATCCTCGTTTTATAACCCCAATATTTAAATTATTATTATTATATGAAACATTAGGGTCAATGAAAACATTTCTCAAAATATGAACTTGGTCTTCCCTGGGGTCTTCTCTGAACTGAACATGCCTGGGAACTTTCCATAGTGAGGAATCCTGACCAGATGAACCACCTGAGCTGGTTCCTCTGGATGTGGATCAGCAGCTCTACTCTGAGGCTCTCCTGAAGAACTGAAGGTGTCAGAGCTCAGCCACCCTGCAGGAAGAAACTAATTCCGACTGCCTGAATCCACAGTCTCGTTCTTCCAGTCACTGTTTGTGAACACAGGTGAGGGCAGGAATGTAGACCAACCAGTGAACAGAGCTTGGTCTTGAAGCACAGTTCCCTCTTCACCACAACAGACCCTCACAACCAGCAATACTGCAGAAGCTGCACCTGATCAAAACTGTAAGACCAGTTGAAAAATAGCAAGAATCCACATTTTGCACAGTTGGGTTGTAAGAAGGTTCCAATTAGAGTTACAATATGCAAAAAGCAGAAATGGGAGTGAGTGAAAAAAACATTTGAGTCAGCATTTTATTGCAAACAAGCATTAAACTGAAACAGCCAGTTCATCAGCTGATCAAAGGTTTAAGACCATATCTAAAAAAATTATTCAAGACTCCCTAAAATCAAAATAAAATAAAAAAAGAGACAGTAATAAGTAATTGAGACATTCTTGTTAATTTTCTTTCAGCATGCTTGATGCTGGTGTTTCCAGGAGGTCAGAGAAAACGTTGCTCCAAGTGGTGAAGACAGCTTCATGGAGAGCACCCACTGTTTGGAACTGGTGGAACTTTGTAAATTTCTCTTGCCATCCAACCCTAAATGTTTAGATTTAGATCAGGACAACACGCAGGATGGTCCAAAAGACTGATGCTATTTGTCAGGTGGACATTGTGAGCTGCAGTGTTGTCCTGTTAAAAAACCCAGACATTACCAAACAGATGATGGTCTTCAGTCATGAGGGATGCCCCCTGCAACATCTCCACAGATCCAGCTGCTGTTTGACGCCTCGGCACAACCTGAAGCTCCATTGTTCCATTGAAGGAAAACGCACCCCAAATCATGATGGCGCCCCCACCACTGTGCCGTGAAGAAAACATCTCAGGTGGATCTCCTCGTCATGCCAGTAATGTTGGAAGCCAACAGGACTGTTGGGTCTACCACTTGACTTTTTCCCCATAACCCTCAGGATCTTTGATGACTGTTTTACTGTGTCTAAACTCAGCAGCAATGACATGCTGTGAGAAGTATTGCTTCTGCAGCTCAACAATTCGACTACGTTCAAAGAGAGAAACATTTTTAGTCTTTGCCATTAGGAGGTCATGACACTAACCTGACAAAAATTACAAACAATCCTCATTTTTGTGGCTGTGGTCTTAAGCTGATGAACAGCCTGTTTCAGCTTAATGGTTGTTTGCAATAAAATGCTGACTCAGATGTTTTCTGTCTCACTTCCATTTCTTTTATTTTTTTATTTTTTTGCATTTCAAGGTGCTACTTAGAACCTTCTTGAGATCCAACAGTGCAAAATGTGAATACTTGCCATTTTTCAACTGGTCTTAAAGTTGTGATCAGGACTGTATATACACTCCTGATCAAAATCTTCAATCGGGGAACATGCAGGATGGTCCATAGAGTGATGTTATTCTCTTGGAAGAACTCCTTTGTCAGGCGGGCATTGTGAACTGCAGCATTGTCCTGTTGAAAAACCCAATCATTACCACACAGACGAGGGCCCTCAGTCATGAGGGATGCCCACTGCAACATCTCCACATAGCCAGCTGCTGTTKGACGCCCCTGCACAACCTGAAGCTCCATTGTTCCATTGAAGGAAAACGCACCCCAAATCATGATGGCGCCCCCTCCACTGTGCCGTGTAGAAAACATCTCAGGTGGGATCTCATTGTCATGCCAGTAATGTTGGAAGCCATCAGGACCATCAAGGTTGAATTTTTTCTCATCGGAGAAGACAACTTTCTTCCACCTTTCAGTGTCCCATGTTTGGTGCACCCTTGCAAAGTCCAAACAGGCAATTTTGTGGCATTGAAGAAGACGTGGCCTTTGAAGACGTTTTTAGTTTCTGAAGCCCTTCTCTCACAGATGCCGTCTGATGGTTATTGGGCTGCAGTCAGCACCAGTAATGGCCTTAATTTGGGTAGAGGATCGTCCCGTGTCTTGACGGACAGCCAATCGGATCCTGTGGCTCAGAGCTGGTGAAATTTTTTTGGGTCTACCACTTGACTTTTTTGTTCCATAACCCTCAGGATCATTTAAAAAATGCAAAATGACTGTCTTACTGTGTCCAACCTCAGCAGCGATGACACGTTGTGAGAGGCCTTGCTTATGCAGCTCAACAATCCTACCACGTTCAAAGTCAGTGAGTTTTTTGCTTTGCCATCAGGCGGTCTTGACAGTGTAAAGACTTGACAGAAAATGACATGGAATCCAGATTTTTGCACAGCTTTTGGCTTTTAAAGACTGTGGTCTTAAACTTTTGATCAGCTGAAAAAAATCATGTTTGAGTGTAAAGGCAGTTTTCAGAAAATTCCCTGCTCAAAAGTTCTTGTCTCTTGCACTGATTTCTTCTTTTAACATTGTGAAGCTCTACTTAGAACCTTCTTAAGATCCAAAAGTGTAAAATTCAAATACTTGCACTTTTTTGACTGGTCTTAAGATTTTGATCAGGAGTGTATCTGTCAGGCTCACGCTCCATTCTCTCTTCTCATGAAAAAAAAAACCTGAGATATTTGAACTCCACCAGATGAGCCACCACCTCACTTCCAACCCGGAGAGAGCAATCTACCTTTTTCTGACAGGAACCATGGACTCAGATTTGGAGGTACTGATCCTCATCCCAGTTGTGTCACACTCTACTGCGAACCACTCTACTGAGAGCTGAAGATCTACTGCGAACCACTCTCAGTAGAGTGGACCACACAACGTAAACTGGACCACATCATTGGTAGACATGGAATCCTGAGGCCACCAAACCAGATCCTAACGACACGTGGCTGCACCGAGAAATTCTGTAGAAATTTCATCTTAATGAATAGAATCAGAGACAACAGGCAGCCCTGACTGAGTCTAACTCTTACCATGAAGAGTCTGTAGAGAACCAGACTCCTGCACTGTTTATAATAAGGACTGAATGACATGTAGCAAAGGACCCCTGAAATCATACTTACAGAACACACCCACAGGTTTCCCTGAGGAACACAGTCAAATACCTTCTTCATGTCAACAAAACACATGTAGACTGGTTGGGCAAACTAAAATGCCCCTTCAAAGACTCTAGCAATGGTAAAAGATGGTTGTGTTTGACAGAACCTGATATGTTCCTCCTGAATTCAGGGTTCGACCATTAATCAGACTCTTTCCTCCAGTTACCCTGAATAGACCTTATCTAAGGGGTTTGATCTTCCTGTAATGTAAACACACCCTCTGGTTCCCCTTTTTCAAGAGGTGAACTACCACCCCAGCTGAGCTAAGTACAAATACTTTGTTACTTAAGTAGAATTTTTGGGTATCTGCACTCTACTTGAGTAATTATTTTTCAGCTTGTTTTCATTCCAGCTTGTTATTGTAAAAAATAAATACTATCCATACAAATTGTGCCTCCTAGATAAGAGTGAATTTAATTGTGGTTGAATAAGAAGTATAAATATATAAAAATCTGATACCGTATTAGTTTGTACACAAAGAAATCATGTCACTCTCCAGCAGGACATAATCATTAAAACTAAAGGACTGTACTTGAGAAGTATTTGTATTTCATGAATTATATTACTGCATTTGGCCGCAGCCCTCAGATAGATTTTCATTTTGGGGAAAAGGTTTGTGCAGCCTTGATATATGTATATAAACTGAAACAGCTAGAGTAGTGCATCCTGAATTTAACATCAATGAACTATTTTAATATGACAATCATTTCTGCATTTTTTTTGGGCAAGTCACCTCCGAATAAATGTAATTACATAAAATCTAACTGCTCATTTTAATTCAATACTTTTAATATTTAAGAACAAAAAAAATCAGATACTTTAAGACTTTTACTTAAGTAATATTTCTAAAGGAGACTTTAACTTTTACCAAAGTAATTTTTGTAAGATACTTGTACTTTTATTCAAGTATCACTTTGTGGTACTTTTTACAACACTGTACCCCAGTCTGCCAATCCAGCAGCACAGCAATGTTGCAAAGGTACAAGACAGTCTAGCAACATCTAGAGTCCTGATGAACTCAGGGTGGATCTCATCAACCCCCCATGACAGAGCTGCCATTGAGCTTTTTAACTACCGTATTTTTCGGACTATAAGCCGCGACTTTTTTCCTGAACTTTGAACCATGCGGCTTATAGTCCGGTGCGGCTTATACGTGGATTTTTTTCTTCAGCCACCAGGGGGCTCTTATGCTCCATTTGCTTCAACCACTCGCTTCAAAAAAAGGATCTGAAGGAGATTTCTTTAGTTTTGTTTGTAACAAAGTACTTGTGTGGTAGACTCCAAATTTTTTTCCAGCTAACATTACTAACAAATTGACTCCAGTAAGAAATGATGTGAGGATTTGTGGCAATCTCATTCTGAAAAAGTAAATGTATCGCTTTGTTGTTGTTACACGAAGAGGAAAAACACAACTTTCAGCAGGGGGTGTCACTAAGTTTTGGTAGAGAAACCAAACTTTGGTTAGAAG
>NW_013952508.1:657085-658262 GCF_001266775.1 Austrofundulus limnaeus | reverse complement strand
AAATTCCAGTGAAATATATTTATGTTTGTGGTTGTAATGTGACAAAATATGGAAAAGTTCAAGGGGTATGAATACTTTTGCAAACCACTGTATAAAATATTTTTCACATTGTAGGAATCTTAAGGCCCTAAACATTATTGTCCCGTTTACAGCAAAACCCATAACTATCAGCAGACATGGAGCTGGTGGAATATCAGCAGTTCAACTTTTGAGACAAAACGTTTGTTTCAGGAGCAGATAAAAGAACTATTATTAGACTGAGAAAGCGGTGATTTAAACCACGAATAATGACAGATGAAAACACAGACCTCCACAGCATAGCTCATGGAGCTGACAGCATCTTCAGTGACGTTATCCAGACCCAGCTCAAAGGCAGTGACCATCATGCGGGCTTCTAGCTGGCCCTGCGTGGGCAGCAGCAGGGTGTGGGCACTGAGGCGCAGCTCCTCTTCCTCACCCGCCACCTCTCGGGGGCTGAACGACTGCGCAGCACTGAGAGGGTTCTGAGGCTGGAAGCGATGCTGAAGACACAAAGTGACACGGAGTCAACAACTCAGCACACAATTCCACTGTTAAAAATACATAATGGTGTAGATAAATGGATGATATAAACTGTTTACTAATACACTGGGGAAAAACAGCTTCTTGGGAGACAAATATGAAACCTACATCAAATTTTTGTCTAGAGGAACATTTCTTTTTCCCCTTTGGTTTGCCAGGCTTCGAGGCACAGCTCCCTTGCCACTGTAGTTGTCCAGCGCCCTCTAGAGGACAGAAAAGAAAACACAGGTGGCACTAAGAAACAGACATCAACACAAACTCTTTCCCAACTTAAATCAAATTAATGTGTATAAATCTTGCACACAAGCTACAACAACTGTAACAGTTACCAGAGTTGTTATTGTTATTAAACATCATTTAAACTAAACAACATGTGTTCAAAATTATATGATCCTAGTGGACTCGTATTGATAGTGTGTTTATAAAGCAAAGGCAGCATAAAGCCATGTTCCACACTCATGTTAGGATGTATCAAAACAAACGTGTGTGTAAATATATACAAACGTTTGAAGAAGAAAGTGTCTACTTCCATTAGTGCTGTACCAAACGATTATTTTCTAATCGATTAATCTAACGATTATTTTTTCGATTAATCGATTATTCTAACAACAAATCT
>NW_013952508.1:650354-655492 GCF_001266775.1 Austrofundulus limnaeus | reverse complement strand
TCATTACACTCTTGCGTGATGCTGCGTTCAGGACAAGCATGGAAAACTCACCACTCTTATGCCAATACGGTCCCAATGATGCATTTAGGTACCAAAATGGAATTGCATGAACATTCACGTGGTGGTTATGTAATACAGCGAATCGATAATAAAAAATCTGCATCGACAAATTTACATAATCGACATCATCGATTATTTCAACTAATCGATGCAGCCCTAGTTTCCATACAAACCTTTTAGTTATCATTATCAAACTACAAAGTGCTGAAATTTGCCTAAATAAACCCAAATATGACTCCAGTCAGTTCAAGTTTGAGTATTTATGGTTTATAGTCAAACATGGAAGCCCGCCATGTATTCATCCTAATTTGCCTATTTATTTATGAGAGGAGACAGACTGATGCATACTGTTTCATAAATCTGAATATCTTTATACATACACTTTTTGTTTTCTTTGTACCCAAACTTTCAGTATTAAAGCTGTGCATTCAATTGTTTGTAATGTGAAGCAGATTAAATATATCTAGGATATAATCTGGTTAACTTGCTTAAGTAAACCCAGGATTCGTAGGTCCTTCCCAGTTCTCCCTGTATCATACAGAACCACAGTTTCTTGCTGCACAAACTCTCCTACCTGGTGTGGAAACAATGATCTGACACCGTGTGAGGATGGCCAAGAGGAAGTCATTGTGAACGTGCACTACAGGAGGAAAAAAAGAGGGATACGAAACATAAGACAAGCTTCTCAGAAAACACTATTGATCAGCTCAGCTTTACGTGAACACCTACTATTTTCTTGTGGTAAAAGTCGACGTGCTTCAATGTCAAACTCCTCTTTGCTGATCTTTTGTTTGAACCACAACTTCAGGTTTGCCCAGTAACTGCATGGAGGCAACAAACACTTATCACATCAAAACATTTCTAACTGTGCATTTCAAGCTCTTTGTTTTTATTATTTTTTGTTCGTGTAACATGTTCTCAATAACAGAGGACTAATTAGCTTCGTTTTCTCTAAATCAGTGTTTCCCAAAGTTGGGGTCAGGACCCAAAGTGGGGTCCCGAAACATCAAGGTGGGGTCCTGAAAAGATTTTCTTAATTAATTACATATTTGCCTTAGTTGTTACAAAGGAGTGAGGTTAGTATATTTAAAATGGATAAATGTAGTATAAAAATATTGTTACTATGCCCATGTTTAGTTGACCTGATACAAATGTTTATCATACAAAAAGAGTTGGGAGCACAGGTCTCTGCTACTGTTATTTTGTGGGTCAAAAGCTGAAAAGTTTGGGAACCACTGCACTTTGGTTCCCAAAGTTGGTCTTGGGACCCAATTATGGGTCATGAAGCACCTTGGATAATCTCCAGAAATCAATTTAAAGGGTAATAAAATAATTGCTGATGTAATATTTTCCCTATAATTATTACAAAAACACAAAAATAAATAAAAATAATTATTTATATTTGTGTACAAGCTGTTTAGATTGTCAAAAAGCCTGTGTTTTTAGGGTTGTTAACATCGTTTGTGTACTCAGACCAGTAATATTTGGGGTCACAAGTTTTTGCCATGGATATTTTGTGGGTCAGAAGATAAAAAGTTTGGGAACCACTAAACTAGATCATCTTAATTTATTTGAACTAGTGACACATTGCCCCCAACTTTTCTCATTTTGATTTCTAAAATCGTATCGTTAAAATAAACATATGACTTTATATGTAACGCGAGTAACATTTAACATTTATTGGATGTCTCACCACACGAACGTAACATACAAGAAAGACAGCAGAAGTTGGGGTAATATATTAGCCAAACATTAGCATTGCTAGCTAGGTAGAAGCTAGTTTGCACATAGTTTGGAAAATTATCGAGGTTTTGTATGTTGCTTTTTGTGGGCAAAATGGAGGAAACATCAACAATAAACGGAGAAAACACATTTAAAACATATATTTCTTACTGCTTCACGTTATCCCCGACCGCATCCGTTAAATTTTTCTTCGCAATTTCAAGCTCGCTCGCTTGAGCCGCCATTGCGCCTTGAACGAACCGGAAATACGTCATTATTTTCCTTTTTTTTGTGAGGTTGGCAAACAACTGTAAGGTGCGTTACCGCCACCTACTGGTGTGGAAGGAGGACTGGATTAACGCCAAAAAAATCACCCATATTCTTTCAAACAAATGAGTCTGCTTCAAGTACTGGAATAATTCCACAGTGCTTTCAGATTTAGAATTCCCTCGTAATATTTCTATAAAGTCCAACCTTATTTTATTTTCATTAAGTCTGTTAGTTAATTGAAATCTTTCATTTCTGTATTTTTGGCGATGTATTAATACATGTTCTATGTCCTCGTCTTCTCCACAGCACTCACATTTTCCTGTTGTTTGTTTTCCAATAATAAATAATGTTGTGTTTAACCCTGCATGTCCTGATATAACTGTTTCCTCCAGTACTCCTCATTTCTCCCGCTTTCTGTTGAATTCTATAAAACCATCTCTGTTTTCTTCCTTCCTCCCAGTGTTTTAGCCATTTTCTCTCATTTTTACCTTTATAATACTTTTAATTTCTGTTTCACTGAATTTTATTTCTGTTTCAACTACATTGTTTTTTGGTAGCCTCCTGTTTTGCTATTTTGTCTGATTTTTCATTTCCTATTATTCCTATGTGTGCTGGTATCCATAGAAAAATTACTACTAGTCTACTGTATAGTGTTTGTTTTTGGAAATACGTCATCAGCAATGGAAAACTATTTAAACAGAAATAAATCTGAAAAGCTCGTTTTTAAAGATTTGAAATATTTTCTAAATAATTCCTAAACTGCATACTTTGAGAAACCAAGAAAAAACCAACCCTCCAACATAAACTCTAATCTAAAACATTCTAAGTAGAAAAGTATTAATAATTGTTCACAAACCTATTTCATTTTACAAATGACATTGAAAACTGAGAAACAATGAAAAATCTAAATTGCAGAGCCCATTTTTGAACACTATCAACAAAGACAAAGAAGTATTGTTTTTAAATAAAATAAGAAAATTGAATCCATGCACAGATTAAATAATTAATTAATTAATTAGGTTAGTTAGTTTTCTTAACACAAAAACTGACATAAACTCAAAGCTTATGTGCAAATAATTACTGCCACTAGATGGGACTGTTGCCTGTTTAACACCAAAAGCTTTACAAGGAGGCTGCGAAGCTTTCTGTTAGTTCCCAAAAACATATTTCAAAGTCATAAACTATATCCTAATAAAAAAGCTGTCTGCTGAGATCAATTGGTTTTTCATAAATAAGTCATTCAGCAGTATGTGGTTACCCTGACTTACTTGTTAAAGGAACGTTTTGGCCATTTTGAAGCTTTGTGCAAAAGGTTGACATTTAAATTCAACTACGATCGCCCTGTCTTCCTAAAAGAGCGTAATTCCAGAATGTTTTATTGTTTTAATATTAATTGTTCATGCACACAGACACAGTACTTTATGAGACTTATTGGTAATGGTAATGGTAATTGGGGATGGGTACAACCCAGGTGAGCAGGGGCCTCATAAGTGGGCCCATTGCTCTCCCCAAAAGATACTGGGCTTTAATCAAACCTTTTTGTCCCTCGGATGAAGGACACCAGGTTAGAAACCCTCAGTGTTCTAAGCTTCTCGGGATCCACAAAGGGGTCTCCAAGAATTCTTTCCCTTAGACTACTCAGAGCCAAGCATTGGCCTAAGCAGTGCAAAGAGGTCTCTGATTCAATGCCGCAGGCATCACACAGACCATTGTCTTGGAGTCCCATCACCATTTTATGGTGGTTGAGCAGATTGTGCCCAGTGAGGACTCCAACCAGTGTATTTAAAGTGTTCCTTGTCAAGGCAAGAAGGGATTTTCCAAATCCATGATTTGGGCYGTTTATCAGTTCCCGTGCCTGTCTACAATCCGTCAGCTCCCTCTTATGAGACTTAAAGTTATCACTTTCACAATTAACATGAAATTCCTTGGTTATGAGCATGTGTGAACTCTGGCAGCAGTAATCTGTAGTACTTTCAGGCTGGGGTTAAATCAGGCAGAAATGGTTCAGGAGGAAAGATAACTGTATGATGCAAAGCTGATGTAAGTGCAACGATTTTCAAACTGTGTTTGCATAAACCACTATAAATTTTTTGACAATTGGAGATGATTTAACACGACACTATTTACTGTGGAAGTGAGTCAGATGTGCTAATCTCAGCTGACCCACTTCCAAAACAAATGTTGCTGTCATAAAACCACTTCAGTTTTCAACATTTTATAGTTCTTTGGAATTAATTTCGTGTCACACAGTTATTTTAGATCAGTTTTATAAACAAGAACTGGTTCTCAAACGATTTAGCCATAAAAGAAAAAAAAAGTCAAAAGTAACTACCATGAAACAATGAAAAAAAAAGTTAAATTCCTCTCAGACGTCCCCAAAGCTGTGTTGGTTCTTCATCTCGCTGCTCTTGCAAATACACTTTCCTGTAAATAACCCTGTACTGTTAAATGACGGCAGTGTTAATATGTAGCACTTGAATTGATCCTCATTAAATTCCAAAAAATGAAATAGTTTTAAAATGACAACAGTCCACTTTGGTCTTGGCTGTTTTTGTATTAATCTCACTCCACTTAGACTTCATGTGTTAATCCTAAACTGAGATTGTTCACAAGCTCGTTACAACTGGAACCATTTTATAATGATTACACAGATCACCACTGTTTTATGTTTCATTTTAATGCAGAAACACAAGATGAAAGTGATTTCACCTCTTAAGTTTTAATTTCATTCAAGTCATCTCCATAGAACCATTTCCCAATAAAAGTCATCTCAGGGCACAAAAATGTTCACATTAAATGTAAACGATCTAAGTTAACATAGATCTTATGTGAAGCCGGTGACAAATAAACATTTTTTCATCCTTATCTAAGTAAGTCCGACCGGCTGGGTTTATGAGACCGGAAACAGACTCAGACTAACAGAAGTGCTGGTCCAGGTGTATTTTCCTCTGGAAGAGAGACAAAGAAAACAGGTTATTGATAGAAATAATTACAATAAACATGTTGAGAAGAGAGACTAAAGACAACAGCAGAGTGAAGAAATGTGCTCAGTTTGTGCTCCAGCAGTCTAAGTCTATAGCAGCAGA
>NW_013952508.1:646059-649566 GCF_001266775.1 Austrofundulus limnaeus | reverse complement strand
CCACCTCAAAAAGCAGGTCTCGGTCCGGTTAAGTGAACCGCACCAGAGTTCGTTTGGAAACGAACCGAGACCACCTCAAAAAGCAGGTCTCGGTCCGGTTAAGTGAACCGCACCAGAGTTCGTTTGGAAACGAACCGAGACCACCTCAAAAAGCAGGTCTCGGTCCGGTTAAGTGAACCGCACCAGAGTTCGTTTGGAAACGAACCGAGACCACCTCAAAAAGCAGGTCTCGGTCCGGTTAAGTGAACCGCACCAGAGTTCGTTTGGAAACGAACCGAGACCACCTCAAAAAGCAGGTCTCGGTCCGGTTGTTTGATCCGCACCAGAGTTCGCCTGAGTGTATTCACACCTGCACAAAAGGTCCGGACCAACGCTGGAAACAAACTCTGGTTCGTTTAAAGCGGACCAAATTGTCAGGTCTGAATACGACCTGAAAGGAAAATTCCAATTTCTCAAAACCTGCATTAGCTACTTTGGAACTCATCACCTCTTGTTACAGCAAAGTACACAAATGCTGGATCTTCTGTGTATAAACTGCTTCTAAATCCTCCTGTAAGGACAGTCAATGTTAAAAATGTACAATGATTTTTAGCTCTCAGATAATCCAGAATTCTGCTGCTGAAGGTAATCTAAATGGAAATTTAGTTTTGGTCCCATTGGTGTCTTTTTCTGATTTCATAATTTAATTACCTCATAAAAACAGTGCTTTAATAGTATTAAAGTAAAGTTCTTGTCAGAATATTTGTATAACATCACATTCTGGCCGCAGCACATTCCTGCTTCATTCAAAGGTCAGTCAGAGAGATACGGTGGAATGTAGCAGGAAAAACACACTATTTCTTTCCATTACAAAGTTACCAGTTATACTTGGAGTCCTACTGCTCCTCAAGGCTGAATGTAAAGCATTTCTGTGGCTTCTTCTCCTTTGTGGCCCCTCGGGCTCTTACCCCTCTCAGGAAGGCTCAGGCTGTGAGGCCCAGTTGTTTTCCCTCTGTTTTCGTGATGGTATGAAAACAGTTGAGCAGTCAGGGTGATCGCTCCCTCGGCTCCGTGTCCCCGTAGGTGATCGCGAAGCATTAAACAGACCGTCACGACTCACACCATTCATCACAATAAGTAGAATCCCATCACCAGGACGCGTGCAGTTAACGGTTTGAGGGGTTGAGGACCGCTGACTCGGCAGCGTTTTGAGGTCACACTTCTTGACAGAGGAGTGTTCTTTGATCGTGTGAAAGCTTTTCAGGTTTTTGAACGCAGAATAAACAAGCATTCCATTCCAACCACGTTAACAATGAAAACCAGCTGGGATTTTGGTCATTATTAAATGAACTGAAATGTCTGTTAATGAGCTGCTGTAACACAGTGAGCACACATCCTATGGATCGAATGTCTCCTTATTTATACCACTGGTTCACTTATATAAGACCCCAGACAAAACCTCAAATCTAAACTTTTCCCAAGTCAGCCCCTATATGTGTGCCTTACACCCAAATTAAACTGCACTTTCCTGCAGTCATTAAAGCAGTGAGGGGGAGTGGAAACTGCAGCAGTCTGCAGTAAAATCAGCCTTTCTTGCCGCCTCCAAGTGGTCATCTTCAACAAGTGTCTCTTAATTCAGAACTCAAAAGGCTTTTTAGAAGCAGAACTAATTATGAAGCTCTTTCACCACGCTTGTCATGGCAAAGAGTTGATTGAGACACGCTCACGAACTTTCCCCAAACAGCAGGTCTTTTCTAAGTGTCCCGACGTCTTGTGAGCTTTGTGGTCGAATCCGTAGACAGCAGAGCTTCACTCTGTGACAAGGAAGGCTTTCAGCTCTGAAATCTGCAGTGTTTCTCCGGGAACCACACAGCATCGGTGCTCGGCCATCCTCGCTCTGTTGGCCTTGTGTTTGAGGTGGTCAGAGGTCAGTGTGGTCCCCTCCACGGTGCCAAGGATGTCACCGTCACTCATCCAGCATCTGACTGCACAGGAGTTTGGGTTTTGTGGGCAAATCATTCATTTCCACGTCCCCCCCGAGGTTATATAAAATGTGAGAGTTCAGTGTTTTGTGGGTGAAGTTATTGGAAAAAATGAACTGGCTGCTTCGGTAGTGATGGAGCAACCCACAGCGGCTGGCCTTTGGGTGGTAAACAACATTTTACGAGCAGCTTTGTGGCATAAAGGTGACCACTCTCATTCTTGTTCCTGTTCAGGGTTGGTCCGCTCCAAGACCAACAGACACACAAAAGACAGACAAACACACACACACACACACACACACACACACACACCTTTGTTATTGTTTTTGGACTGTGGAGGGAAACCACAGCACCAGGTGAAAACCAATGGGAAGGACATGCAGACTGTATAAATAAGGTTGAAACATTTAGTCCATAAACCATGTTTATCTGCATAAAAAGTAGCAGCAATTTTATTGGTACCCCATTAAAGTACATCCCTTTCAGGCATAAAAAAAGACATTTCTTGCAAAATTTCTCCCGGACACAAAGTCAGAATTCAAAATTAATGCTAAAAATCATGTCTTTGACTATGTCTACATAACATCTGACCTCAATTGCCAGATCTTTTGCTTCAGAACAGTTTTTTTCATACCAAAATGTTAAAAACTGATTGCTTAATTAAATCCAGGTAACTAATATTAAATTTATAAAGCCATTTACAGCTGGCATCCACAAAAAGTGCCAAAAAGTGTCAAAATTTGAGCTTTTTTTTTTTTTTTTTTTTGAAAATCTGGTCAGGCACTTTCCCCAACTGTTCTGTCAGTATTTCCTAAACTGGCACCAAACTGCACCAAACATACCTTCAGACACTCTACTAATTTAAAAACACAGGATAAGATGTACAATGTCATATTTTTTCATTCTAGAAGCAAACAAATGACGCCAACCCTCTAAATTATTAATGGGTACAACAACCATTGAACACGGTTCTTTAATGAACATCTGAGCAACTGAACAAAAGGTGAAAAACCTGTTTTGGGTCAGACTTTGCCTCAAGTGTGTGAGTTCAGGTATCTGCCAGTCTTGTTCAAAAGTGTTGATGGGACGTCCGTTTCCACTTATGGCTGGGTTATGAAGGTTTCAGGTCCAGAAGGAGAACTATGCATCTCCTTTAGGATCCCTATGTGTCCCCATGCATTATCCCTCCAGTGTCCTGATGCATCTCAGTAATCCAGGTAAAAAATCAAAAAGAAAAAATTGTGTAGGTCTTCTGGACGGGTTCTTCTCTAATGAAAATAAAGATCACGAGAGGATGTAAAAAATGGCAGGTTGGCGTTCCTGGATTGCAATGTCTCGGTTTCGGATGGAGGATGGTTGGAAACTGGCGTATATCGTAAGCCCACCCACACAGACCACTATTTGCGTTTTGACTCCCACCACCCACTGGAACACAAGTTAGGAGGGATCAGGACTCTGGACCACAGAGCAGACAGTGTCCCTACAAACCCAGGAGCCAGGCAGAAAGAGAAATCACACACACGACAGGCCCTGGAGCAGTGTGGTT